>NW_025964354.1:0-600000 GCF_023055435.1 Haliotis rufescens
TACTATGTTTCTATGTATACAATATGTATGTATGTATGTATGTATGTATGTATGTATGTATGTATGTATGTATGTATGTACGTATGTATTTTATGGATGGATGGATGGATGGATGTGTATTAATTAAGGACCAATTGTTCTGTCATATAATATAAACCAATGTCCAAAAGAAACGAGACAGCCTATCTTTTTAATATTTTTTGTGATAATTGGTTTATGTTATATGCAAACGTATTTAAACATATCCCACATGCCAAGCAAAATGCAATCGGTCGGAAAAAGCGGGAAAATTTGACAATTTGTGTGAACTCGAAAGGGTGCACGGGAATCACGCACGCACGAATACGGTGTTAGCGTTGGGGGTCTCAACGTACGTGATTCTCGTGCACCCTTTCGAGTTGAGTTGATTGGTTCAACTGTGTCATATGGCCCTGTGACGCAGGGTTAGCATTATGCAGATGGCTGTTACAATAAATGCTCGTTCCACCCGTGACGAACAGGTCTGGTTGTTGATGAAATATAATGATAGCTAAATAGACAGAATTTTTATTCATGCACCGATTGTTTTTAAATATAATATCCAGTTATGTATGACTGTTTAATAATCTCATACCAACTTTGACTAGAGTAGGTCCGATAGTTTTTCAGATATTGTAGTAAACGTCGATACCTTAAATTACCTTCCAGATTATAAATGTAACTCCATAATACCAGCCTAGTTCGGCAAGGGTGGAAACTGGACTTTACTTTAGCCACCATTTCAACACGTTTCTTTTAAACTTCGTATATTTAAAACACCTAACTCTTTCAATATGTTTTAATGTGTCCCGAAGTTCGAATGCCTTACTATGTTTAATATATACAGCAAACATTTGACGTATCTCAATGAATCATAAGCCACACAAGGCATAACTCTTTATATCCTGTAAATATAATTTACCACCTCCTTGCGTCACCAAATCTCACGTAGGTTCATGAACGTGGGTCACAGAACTTGTCTCCGCACCGGAACAATAGCCACTTGGCGTTCTGTCACGTGATTACCATTACTTGTACAATTTCGACCTATCTACAATAAACATTGCCGTTATCGTCTTAACTTCACCCCTGAAATTTGTCTTCCGCCGTCCCACTTAACTGCCACCCGAGGGCGAAATGTATGATCTTGGACAAGACAATTAATCGGTAGTTATCATAACGTAACCAATAATCATTGAAATGTTGACAAATGAAAAACATGTGTCAGTGTTCCCGTCCACGAACACGCGCGAAAATACATCAGTACTAAAGTCAGCGCTATTACAGTGGTAAGTGCCCTGCCTATAGAATAAGATACCCGTGAAGATCCGGGGTAGAATAGGTCTTCAGCAACCTATGCTTGACGTAAAATGCGACTATGCTTGTCATAAAAGGCGACTAACGGGATCGGGTGGTCAGGCTCGCTGACTTGGTTGATGCATGTCATCGATCCCAATTGCGTGGATCGGTGATCATGATTTCAATCACTGGATTGTCGGGTCCAGACTCGATTTACTTACAGACCGCCGTCATATAGCTGTAATATTGCTGAGTGCAGCCTTAAACGACAAACCAAACCAAAACCAAAACCTTCTTGGGTTGTCAGTCCAAATTTGAAGAGGTCATAATACGACGATGTCGTATTGGCCATAGCAGGTATACACATGAGTATCTATTGAAAGGTGAGGATCCTCCCATGTGTATCCCTTGTGATGAAAGAATCACGGTCAAGCATGTCCTGCTTGACTGCATTGATTTTTCCATCGCAAGGGATACATATTTCAAAGCCTCAAATATGAAAGACAATTTTAATAACGCGAGTTCTGATTTAATCATTTGCTTTTTAAAAGAAATATCGTTGTTGCAACATTTTTGAAGCACATGTTTTGTGTTTAATTGATAAATTCATTTTAAAATTGGTATGAGTAATTTTGTTATCTGCGATTGTAAGTGGCTATAGTCTCAAGGGGGTTCACGTAGCATAAAATTATTGCCCCCTATAGGAGTATGTAAGACCATATCATTCAAACTACGTTTATTTCTACCATGGTTTTAATCGTAGTATACTTGTAATTTTTAATTGTTGGCTTCACTTTCTAACAATCGCCGGCAGCCAGAGGGATAGAAAATCAATCTCAATCACTTTTGATCGTTTTGTTAAACATGTATCGTAAAAATTCCAAGTTTGGCTTGAATACTCTGGCACAAATGTCAGGTCAGAGTTTTGTATTGTCAAGGCCAAATAGTTGTTTTCTACTAGACATATATTGTTTAAATCTGTAATAAGTATATATTATATGTAGAGATATAAGTATTTACAAATCACACACTCTGTAACTTAATCTTAATATTGGAAACACTAACCACTTGACTGCAGCAATTGTCGGTGGAGTCTGTGGTGCACTCAGTGTTGCCTGTGCATTCAGTGTTGGTGTCAGTATCAGCATCATTGATGGCTGCTGCTCTGCTGGGAATGGAAATTGGTTCCCTCATCTAAATGAAATGTAAATTTCATTTTAATTAACACAAATGGTAATTGGCGACATGATGATTATTGTTATTCATGAACATGTCATACAGACCACATTCAATGTTTCATAATCATTGTACATTGCAAGAAATAATACAATTAAAAGCAAATTTGTTATTTGATGTGTGTTGTTTCTTATTTCATATAAGTTTTCAATTTGTCATGTGAACTCAACTTCCATATCAAATCAGAATAGATAAATATACTATATCATGATTATATAAATAAAGGAATTGCACAACCCTCTAAAATTCATCAAAACACCAGCCAGTGTATGGTTAATTTCACTATTTATTCGGCATTTATTCAGACAAATCAAAGCTCAAAAACAGAAAATCATAAGCACCTTAAATTTATTATTATTTGTATCATTGGTGCAAAATTTCAAGGCGTATCATAATAACATAATTTTCGCCAAATCAAAATTGGTGACGTTTTGCAGAGGTGCCGGTTTTCGCCTGCAAATGCTAATGATATATATGCTATGAAATGATAACTTAGGGAGACAACCATATCACTGACTATTACCAGAAGGTCTTTGCTCAAGAATGGGTCGAGGACTACGAAGAACTCCCACGGTGATTGATAAACATCATCAACACCAGTTCCACTTTTCTCCGACTGCCTGATCTTACGTAGCTCACGGCCATAGTAAGTCCGAAGACTGGCAAGTTTTGAAGCAACTTGTTCCACTGAAACACAAATTGTCGGACATTAGGAGGGTAAAGGAATTATTTACGGTTGTTAATTACTGCCCAAAATTTGTCATTATAATTACATTACTCGTAGAGAAAACCTAAAACCTGCATGTAAACAAAACGCACATGTCGTCTGCTAGGTCAGTGTGACCGAGGCTGAACTCACCTGTCATTCCTTTCCCGTGGCATGACATCTGCTTCGCGATCATTGACTGCGCCGCTAGCCTATTGTTCCGTTTGGCATAGGTGACATGTCGGGCATTCCATAGGCATTCCTGTGACAAGTAAAAGCTGATAAACCGTTCAATTTTTTTAATTGTCTTTACATTATAGTTCTTGGCCAAATTTGCTTATGAAACACCATTTGATTATGAACTATGTGTACTTTTTAAAATGCCTAAAGACTTATGCCCAGAAGGCGGTGGCTCATGTGGCTCATGGGATTAATTGAATTTTCATTAATCTGCTTGAGTATACCATCCCATTATCCTTGGTGCTGCCAGTCGGAAATCCACTGGCTTACAGCATTGTCCCTGTGACACTCCGTGGTGGGTGGGGAGCTTTACCATCCAAAACTGGATTTCAGAGAAGATATTTGTCGGTGGATATAGAGATTACTACACGAGGGTCTGTCAGATACCATTTATCTTACAACGAGTTGTTTCAAAACGTATCTAACGAGTTGTAGGATAAATGGAATCTGACAGGCACGAGGACAATAATCTGTTTCTTACACACCCTAAAATCGCACCTTTTTCTGCATTTTCATTTTTTCTTATTATACTGATCGCAGTGGCGCATTAATACAAAGACAACGGTCATGAGTGACGTCACCCGACGTACTGATTACTTCGAAAAAACTAATGTGATCTAATTATATCTATGGATTATAAAGGTGTTGATGATAATACAAACTAAATAAAACAAGAGTTTGCCGCTAATGTGGCTATATCCCCCGCCCCTGTTGCAGAATTTATGACATAATTAAATCTAAACAAACCCTAACCTTTTTAACCGTGGTGGAACTTGTCATGGAAATTGTAAAAAAAGAAGAGTTTGCCACTAACGTGGCCAAGTCTCCTGCCCAACAAATGAAGTGTATATTATGTCAACAACAGTGAAATTTGATCACACAAATACATACATTTGAAAATATTCAAACTTTTGTAAGGAGTAAAAGGCAGAAGGGGAGCATCTACTTGGTGAAAATGCAAAATATCCTGAAGAAACAAAATATAATGCTGCAAAACACAATTTCTATGAAGTTCAAGAAACAAATGAAACCTTCTCCACAAAAAACATGATGGAAGTACAAACTGACAAAACCAGTTACTACTGAATTCATTGGGGTGGGAGAAAAAACAAACATTACAAGTCACCTTTTGACTCTACTATAATAATAATAATAATAATAATAATAATATCTACATGGAATATTTCTTAAGAAGCATAAATGGTATTAGTTTGTGATATGTGATTATGGTTATTACCAGTCCAAACCCAAAATGTTGCTTTGGACATAGTAAATTAAATGCAAAATATAAAGATTCAAAAAGTTCAGTTCATTACCACATTGATTAACATACAAAGGAATAATGATAGTCACTTCAATATACTACACCTATTCCATCACACCACACACAAGATGATGGTCAGTGTATGGAACTGGAATTACTTTTGAGATGGGCTCATTACAGAAGATCAAGTCTGGTGTACCCCCAGGGGTGTGGGTTGGTTTGCTGATATACTTGGCGAATGTAAACTGCTCCATGAGATTGGATAGTGCATTGTTGTCACGGACAGACTGGTCCATATTGAAGTCCCCAGTGATAACAATCCTATACTGATTGAGTTTTGGGCATTTAAAAGAAAGTTTTATGAAAATATATTGAACAGTGTATGAGTTATGCTCCAGAAACGAACCCTACCTTCACAGAACCTAAGTCCATCTTGTTGCCATGGAAACGTAAAAAATAAACTTTTCGAAAATTTCTTAATAGCAAAAGGCACCAGTTCAGCATGTATTTGACAGACCTGCAAAGTTTCATAAACAAATACTAAACGGTGTATGAGTTATGCTCCGGGAACGAAACGTGACGGACGGAGCCCGTATCTATATCCCCCGCCAACTTCGCTGGGCGGGGAAAAATAACAAAACCCGCTGGATGCCGACATAAAAAATTTCACCTCAAAGAAATGACCAAATATGAGCAACAATGTTCACTTCCGTATGACATCGCTACAGCTGACAGACTTTCACAAAATGGCGTGCTCCCAGACAACAGTACCACAAACTGCGTTGTGTAATTTGTTGATTGTTTTCAAATGAAATCAAGAGAATCAGTAAGAAATAGAGATTACTACCGTCGTCGTTGTGCATGACTTTCCGTCAGCCATGGCGTCATTCGAAGGACGGAAAGTTTTATGATATCTATTGAATTTACTTGATCATTGTCTGTATATATGTTCAATGTAATTTGGGTTACGATACTCGTCCCATGAAAAGTCTTAAACGCGTGAGCCAATGTGTACAACGATAAAATGAATAGATAGCTGAAAATAAGGAGAAAATGCCACACAGTGTAATATCTGAATTTTGCTTTGTTAACATTTCAACAAGTACAGTTTTCCGAGCACATTGTTCGTTTCCACGCCAAATTTATTTCGCTTGATTTCATCTAGATCACTTGTATTGGTGACAAAGACGATTTGTCATTTGATTCTAAAGTGTATGAGGATTTCAGGGATGCATGTATCGCAGCTGAGTTTGAAATATACGTGATCTAAAAGGCGTCTCGACACCTGAAACGTGATTTTTTAAACACTATCCCATATGCATGAACACTTCGGAGTTTGTGTTTTCCAAAACATTCTAAACGATTCCAGGCAATGTTTTAAAATTATCATTTGTGATTAGATAAAAAACAGATACCCATGATTAATAATATGCTATTTTTAAATTCAGTTCTTCCAGTTAATATCCAATATTTAAATTTCTAAACATAGAGTAAATAACGCTGTGAATGGTGATTTTGTAATATCACCATGTCAGAATGGGGAGATTTACGATGTACCGAATTTTTATAGGTCACTTTTAGTAATTTTGCTTCACCTATATTACAGTGGATGATATCACAGAAGAGGCAACTTCCAACCGAATTCAAATCCGTGAAGTGTATCAGTGTGCATAGTGTATTTTGAATTTTATTCGACTTTGAAGTGAGGGTTGGAGAGAAGCGACATATATGTCGATGTGGCCTCCAGGGGGTTTAGATCTACACATAACATAATGTTCAACACAAACGTAGGTGAACATTCGATTGAAGCACGAGCAATTTATCAATGACTTACAATTAGGAAAGTGGTCCGTCATAATCCGACCTCAGTGCATCACGATGGTGTAGCCAATCACGGGCCTTGAATTCGATCTCACACATATGTTATCTCAAATGGGTCTCTCACCCACAGGTGTTTTAAAAATAATTGTGTGACGTTGCAGACCATTATGACGGCATCGGTTACCCTGACGTCCCAATCAGTTGACAACACTGATCTATCTGCCATTGAAGCTGATTAGATGTAACCTTTCCGAAACTCATGCCGCCGGTTAAACTAAAAACTGTTATTTTTAAATTTCGATTACGCTGTCATTATCTAGAAATCAAAAGTGGCCGGAATGCAAATATTCCACGAAATCGACGTAAATGTGATTGATGCAGCTTAAACTGTGTTGAAACGGAATACCACTTTATATTTATCTGCCCCATGTTTGATAACTTAAGACAAACTTATATTAAAACCAAATTCTACCTCCATCCAAACGATCACAAATTCAACCTCATTTTATCATCACAAGATTCTTACACTGTGGTTTATTTAGCAAAATACATTTATAATGCTCATGTTGAAAGAAACGTATTATCAGATGTTTAAAAGCCTATCGGTATTGTTATATTCTGTACACAAAAGCCTGTGGCCTATACGTATTGAATAAAACAAATTGAAACACAATAAATTGGTCTTCAGCAACCTTGTGATTGTCCCAAGAAGCGACTAACGGGACCGGGTATGTCATCGTATCCCAATCACGAAGATCGATGCCCATGATGTCAGTCACTGGATTGTTCGCTCGGAATTGGGTTATTTATATACCGCCGTCGTATAGCTGAATGAGGTGTTGAACAACAAACACGCCAGCAAGCGAAGTTAAACTAGAAATCAGGTGTGCATACATATCCTTGTTCAGGGCTCCATATTTTGAAAAATCCCCGTCAGCATACAGCAAAAGTGTGAATACATAATAATTACAATAGTTAGAGGAAGAAGGAAAATGTTGTGTGTTTGAAGAGTTAATTGGGTGTAAAATTTAAAGAAAAATGTGTATGCCTAACAATTTGTAATGGAAAGAGAAACAAGGAAAGTGCCGAGTGTTTGAATATCCAATGGACACGGCACTTTCCTTGTTTCTCTTTCTGTTACAATTTTTTATGTAAATAAACTTCCTTTATACATAACAATAACAATAGTTAGAGAAACAAGGAAATGCCATGTGTTTGTATATTCAGTTGAATGTTAAATGGACGGAAGTTGTATACATAACAAGTGAAACAGTAAGAGAAACACCGACATTGTGGTGGGGGGATATTTAATTGAACATTATATCAAGCGAAATTGTATATTCATAACAATGGCAATAGAAAGGGAAATGAGGAAAGTATCGTTTTATTTTATGACTCGATATAAATGTCAATTGATAAATACGTGTAAATTTGACACAAGTAGTGAAGCTTTTAAGTCTGTAAAACCTTTCCAATAATGGTTGATGCCAATATAGTTTTGCTTCTATGTTTGTGTTTAATGTAGTTTGAGTAAGTTGTGACAGGTTAGAATAACGTAAGGATGTTAAACCTTTCAGCAATAAACCAGCCATTCGACAAATACGTTTTAACCACACATCCATTGATTTTTTGCACATTACTCTAACACACAGGTAGTTGTCATTGATTTGTTTTTCCCTAATGCCCGTGTTACGCATCGGAATCTTCGGATTTCACGGCAACACTGCCACAAACCTTCAGGCCCGAACAGCCACGCGATATCAGTGAAGCCAGATCCACGCCCGGTTGACAGAGCTAATTAGCTTTGCAGCTGCGCCCGGTAAACTGCAGTGCTGCCGATTTCACTCATCAGAGTTGTCTACGTATTATAGGCTTGCGTCGTAGAAGTCGTAAAAACCTAACCAGGTCCATTTGAAATGTCACGACCTTTCTTCACTTAAAGAGTTGACCAAGAACATTAGCAGAAAATAATCCTGTGCACCATAAACAATAAGATTGATTGCATGATAATTATTCATCTTGTCATCATCACCCATGATGACCCCGAAAATACACTTGCCTTTCGGTCAGAGCATGCATAAAATCCCAGGAGGACGACTGTAACTGTTCGTAGTCAGTCACTCACACAACACCGTGAAGGCATGTACACGTAGCAGACTGCTTATAAAGCAAATCTAAACGTGTACAGTTGCACCCTTTAATCTGGACAGTCCAATTCTGTGTTAAATCGTGCAGAATATTCCATGTCCAAATTAACGAATCGTGAGGACGACGAAATGCGTTCTGTGATCCACGTCTACATAGCTTGAATATTGCTGACTGTGGCGTGAAACAAAATGTGTTCAAATTGGATTAAACTTTGACCATTTTTATAGTACATAGAGTTTCCTTCCTTCTATCATAGCCGGAGTGTATTCTAAAACTTGGCTCATTTATTCTGTTGCGCTTAAGTAGTTGCCTATGTCACAGGTGCGGAAAAAACGAGTCCACATTAATTTAATTGCATATAACACAAGCATGAACAAACAAAAACAACAAAAAACAAACAAATTGGTGTCACAAAAGCAGCAATTAATAATAGCTGAATCAATTGCTAACTTTTGTTTTATTGATGCCTCAGCCGAGGTCTTTCATTGCCACACAGCGAGTGAAGAATTTCGAAGAAGTTCGAAGAATTTCGAGTTCATCCATGACAACTGTAAGACGATCTTGATTGACAGTGCCAACACTTGTACAACTTGTGATTTGTGATAATCCCATTGATAAACCTGCTTCCTTCATCGTCGAAAGGTAGCCCTACACTTATTTGTCCGAATTCTGAAAGTAAACGTGAGGTGAGGTGATTCGGTTTGGCTAGTTTGATAAGTCTGGATTTATGCTGGTTTTATGGTGCTAGCCCACTAACGTACTATGCCGCAATTTAACATGTATGTCCCGCTCAGACACAGTAAACTGACTCTGAGTCGGCCCTTGTTTTATCCCCCTTATTGCCGAGCACAAGTCAGAAGTACCATATTTTAAGAGGTTTTTGGTATGACGTGGCCAGGTGATTGACCTTCCGCTCCCTAGGCAGACAATCTATCCACTGAACCATTGAGGCGACAAATAGCGTATGACAACATACAATCACGTTTCATGTACTGAAATCACATCGAGTTTCATGTTGTCAGATTGAACTGTATTCATCATCAAGTGTCTTTGTAATAATTACAAACATGATGGCTATTCATTTGTTTGACTTTGACAGTGACTCAACATTTGCAGGATTATTGCGTTGTTCACGATTATGCTTTAGTCATATATTGACCACTGACAGTTCGGTGAAATATTGAAATATATGACAAGATATTGTCAACCATCACTCATGCCGCAGGGTTATCCCACACATATTCAAACCGTTGTGTCCGTTCCACAGCAGCCACAAAGTTGTCCGAGGCGGGCTCTGGTGCTCCAGGAATAACCAGAGATATGCCACACATATAAGTCCATAACCATATATACTCCTGTTGCTCAGTGTATGACATTACGTTACAAACTGCAGTCAAACAAAACGACAAATTTCGCTCTTCCATGTTCGTTCCACGGCGACGCAATATATCACATCCCAGGCCGTCGATTAACGTCGTATCATGACTGCAGTGCGAACAATTCGGTAAGCATACTGTTTCATGGCTTGCAGTTGCTGCAGTCTGTTATAAGTGCTGGAAGCAATGATTTTACGACCGAATAGACCTCAAATCAAAATAACTAGAGACACAGAACAGCGGCTATGTTAGCATGGCTTGAAAAAGCCCTTGTTGAACGTTTCGATTCATGTGATTAAACTAAAGCAAATTAATGTAAAGATTTAAAATTAAATCATACTTATTGCTGCATGGGATTATGGATAATCACCACAGAACAGAAAATACAATGTGACCAATGTAAGTATAAGCTACCAATTGCAGTGGTGTTTTACTATGTTAAAAAACGTAATCTTTGTCTCTTAACAACAAACAAACAACTTAAATTCGGCATGTCAGAATGTAATACAGTTTGTTCTACTCCAATGTGTAGTGAAATAACGTATAGTATTCCCTGAACTATTTAAACGTAAAACACGGATGCAAGCGTCCTTGTGCTTTTACCATAAAAGTTCAGGGCACACATGAGGGTAGAGCAAATTTAATTTCTTAAATAAGGTCGGTCTTATTCCTCTCTGGTTACTTCATTGTTTGTTGACATGGCTCTAATTGATCACTTCGCCTTTTTAATGCTGTATAAAGAGTTATTGCTAGTCCTTGCGGTTGTTGTAAACACTATGTTTCAGAGGGGAAAATGTCATATCTCTCATTAGTCTTCCGTCTATTAACACACTTACTGTTGAACTAAACTACATATGAAATAAGCAAATATTTTCTTAATTAATGGTTTTAACATGTATTGATATTAAAGCACGTTGAGTGTTCTTATTGTATTACAGTGTTATAATTGTGTGTCATAGGTCTTTAAGGCCGGACGTTATATCATATCGCTGTGATAATTTTTTTAATTCAAATGCAACATACACCATGCGACACATTAACATCATATCATCGTATCTTATGACCGTATGTAACATGCACCGTGTACCACATTGATAACATATCATCGTATCTTATGACCGTATGTAACATGCACCGTGTACCACATTAATAACATATCATCGTTTCTTATTACCGTATGTAACATACACAGTTGGACACGTTAATAACATATCATCGTATCTTATTACCGTATGTAACATACACCGTGTGACACGTTAATAACATATCATCTTATCTTATTACCGTATGTAACATACACCGTGTTACACATTAATAACATATGATCGTATCTTATTACCGTATGTAACATACACCGTGTGACCCATTGATAACATATCATCGTATCTTATTACCGTATGTAACATACACCGTGTGACACGTTTATAACATATCATCTTATCTTATTACCGTATGTAACATACACCGTGTTACACATTAATAACATATGATCGTATCTTATTACCGTATGTAACATACACCATGTGACCCATTGATAACATATCATCGTATCTTATTACCGTATGTAACATACACCGTGTGACACATTGATAACATATCATCGTATCTTATTACCGTATGTAACATACACTGTGTGACCAATTGATAACATATCATCGTATCTTATTACCGTATGTAACATACACTGTGTGACCAATTAATAACATATCATCGTATCTTATTACCGTATGTAACATACACCGTGTGACACATTGATAACATATCATCGTATCTTATTACCGTATGTAACATACACCGTGTGACACATTGATAACATATCAAAGTATCTTATTACCGTATGTAACATACACTGTGTGACCCATTGATAACATATCATCGTATCTTATTACCGTATGTAACATACACTGTGTGACCCTTTGATAACATATCATCGTATCTTATTACCGTATGTAACATACACTGTGTGACCCATTGATAACATATCATCGTATCTTATTACCGTATGTAACATACACTGTGTGACCCATTAATAACATATCATCGTATCTTATTACTGTATGTAACATACACTGTGTGACCCATTAATAACATATCGTATCTTATTACCGTATGTAACATACACTGTTTGACCCATTGATAACATATAATCAATATCTTATTACCGTATGTCCATTCCGTTGTGTACCAGTGTCTCATGTTTTCAACACACGTGTAAGGGGACTAATGGATGATACATGTAAAGGTTTTTGGTTTGGTTTGTTGTTTTACGCCGCATTCAGCAATATTCCAGCTATATTACGCCGATCTGTAGATAATCGTGTCTGGACGAAGACAATCCAGTGATTTACATCATGAACATCGATCTACGCAATTGGGATCGATGACATGCATCAACCAAGTCAGTGAGCCTGACAACCCGATCCCGTTAGTCGCCTTTTACAACAAGCATAGTCGCCTTTTACGGCAATACATGTAAAGGAAGTTTATATACATACCAATCTGTAATGGAAAGAGAAACAAGGAAAGTGCCGTGTGTTTGAATATTCAATGAAACGTTAAATAAAACAGAATCTGTATATACAACAAGTGTAACAGTTAGAGAAACAAGGACATTGTTGTGTGGGAATATTTAATTGGACATTACATTTATTGGAAGTGTATATACATAACAATGGTAATAGTAAGAGGAACGAGGAAAGTATCGTAGGCTCACATGACTAAATATCAAACTTAGCTGATAAACGACTTGTACATGTTACACGAATAATGAACCCGTTAAGTCTGTATAACTCATTTAATCATGGTTGATCACCAGCATTGCTTTATGTCCATGCTTGGTTATAATGTAGTCAGCTGTGGTGTAATGTTTAAGGATGCACAATAAAACCATTACCGTCCATATACCATTCATATGAATCCGGCCGATTGGTTCCCTTAAGACCTTTGTTTTACATACAGAAATATACTCGCGGAAGAAACATTTTTCTGCCCCCTAAAAAACATAACAAACTCAAAACACTAAAACGAAATTGTCATGGATTGTTCATATAACTAAATAGTTTGTTATTCTTACCAATGATGACGCTGAAACTGCACGTGCATCTCGGTCATTGTGTACAAAAAATTATTACTTATGAAAAGCAACTTACTTGACGGCAAAAGCGCTTAAGCGTTACGCTATGCCTATCTATTAATGTGCAGTTGCGGGCAACTGAAATGCTTGAAACTTGAATTGTACAAAAAGTAGTTGTTATGTGTTTTGGTGTTCATCCGTACACCATACACTCACACGGTGTCGGTATCAACAGATCGGTAACACCAGGGACCGGTCACGTTCTAGACCTCAACTTTGCCAGCCCTCAGCATCCCTGGTAGATATGTGCTAATAGTATGTGAAAATTATTTTTTTTAAAATCAAGTACGTTTTCGAGACACTGACATCCTGCCAGCTTCAGTCAGTCAAATGCCAGTCTAGCAAATGGATAAGTACTACTTTGCTTCAGAAGGCAAGAACTTATTTATGTTAACATAAATTGATTTGTTCTTTATAATCAATCCCAAATTTGGTTTCACACGTATAGGAACTATAGGCAGTCCTTTTCAGAGACAGCATGACCCGTGAATATCCGGGTTAGAATGGGTCTTCAGCAACCCATGCATGCCGTAAAAGGCGACTCTGCTTGTCGTTTGAGGCGACTAAGGGGATCAGATGGCCAGACTCGCTGACGTGGTTGATGCATGTCATCGTATCCCAATGGCATAGATCGATCCTCATGATGGACCTCATGATTGTCTGGTCAAGACTTAATTATTTACAGACCGCCGTTATATAGCTGGAATATTGTTCAGTGGGAGAGAGTCACAACCCTTGCCACCAACCTCAAAGACTTCAAGATCGGGAAACTACATGAAGCCATCAACATCAAAAGACTCCAGCCGTCAATCAACCGTGATCAAGGCTATTTCATACCCCCGGCGTACCATCAACTCATCAAAGGCTACAATCAACCAGAATCCCGTTGTTTATATTACTGGCTTCATCGTCTGTTTATGTCACTGACTTCACCGATGATTGTCATCACTACCCTTGTGTGTACATAACAGGCTACTCTACTACAGTATAACAATATCTACTCTACTGTATAAACATTGCCTCCTACTTGTATATATACTTGCCAACCACACTCTGTAAATCTCTTGCTTGATAACGGTGGAAGAACCTACACCGAAACGTCGCTCTTAATTGTAATAAAGAAGTTGTTCATCAATAAATTCTTATCCTTACTTAGTACTCCAACTTCTAAATGCCTATCGGCACTCGTGAAGAGCAACCTCCTCGTGGTGAGTGCTGGGTAGCGCTAATAGCTCTTCCCCCGTGTGGAACCGGGGCAGAATATTTCCACAGCACCCCATTGCTGGTCGTAAGAGGCGACCAAAGTGGGCAGCCCGTTTGCCGTGGGTTGCGTCTGGTAGTTGAGGGCACTGGTTCCTGGAACTGTGTTCCTTTGCCCAACACACTACTTCGACCCTTACTTCGCCTAGACGGGTGGTAAGATGGGCCCAGTCTAATCAATCGGCTGGTCATGCGTAATATTGTATATGCACACCTGTGTTGTATTTTAATATATATTTTGGTCTTGGCCATGCATAATTTGTATGAATTAACAATTTTGGATGGACTAAATTGCCTAGAGTCTTACGCCAGAAGGCGGTGGCTCATGGGCCAATCTGGTGATGTTGACCTCTGTATTCTGTATGTCTCCAGTTTCTTGTCATGGACTGAACCTGCCTGGCACTATATCTGGTAGATAAATATAGCTATTCAAGTCATATTTGCTGGAGTATAACATCCCTGTATCCCTGGTGTTTGCATCCTGGATATCCGGTGCAATATAACACTGTCCTTGTTGACACTCGATGGCGGGTGGGGAACAGAGGTGTTTAATCATTTTCTTTTCAAGATGGCTCTCCCACAATCTGGTTCATCTCGTAATGAAAAAAAAGACGTCTTGAGGAAATTGAAATTTCAGCTGGAAATCGTTCTCAAAATATTGATTCCTGGGCTAAATTCCTGGTGATTGAGGCTACTGATAACTTACCCATCAAACTGAATCCTTTTGCTGTTTCTAAGGCTGTGTCCGGGATTTGCGGTGAGGTCAAGAACGTCACCCGTCTCCGTAGTGGTTCGCTTCTTGTGGAGTGTGCGCGGAGACAGCAGTCTCTCAATCTTTTATCTATCTCTACATTTGCCAATATTGAGGTTGCTGTGTCTGTGCACAGAACATTAAATTCTTGTCGGGCATTGTTCGTGACAGAGCTCGTTTTCTGTCCGACATGTCTGAAGAAGAAATCGCTACAGAGTTGGAAGACCAGGCTGTTACTGCAGTTAAACGTTTTACGATAAAGAAAGATGGTGTCATCACAAACAAAAATACTTATCTCATGACGTTTGCCCGTACATCTCTTCCCCAGTCAATTACAGCAGGTTATTTCCACATCGGAGTGGATGTGTATGTCCCCAATCCGCTCCGATGCTACAAGTGCCAACATTTCGGTCATGGTTCGAAATCTTCGTAACTCTGTGATATGTTATCGTTGTGGTGACAATCATGAGAGCACTGACTGTAATCATGATTTGAAATGTGCTAACTGTTCTGGCTCAAATGTTGCTTCATCTAAATCTTGCCCCGTGTGGCAAATGGAATCTAAAATCATGAAACTAAAATGTGAAAGAAACATATCCTATCTGGATGCCAAAAAACTAATCAAAGATCAGACAACGACTCAATCTACTATTTCCTACTCTGCTGCAGTCTCCCGCCCAGTAGCAACATCATCTATTTCAAGTCAGACTGACTTGACATGGGTCATGTCAGAAGAACCTGTTGCTACTGTTTAAATCCATCGACCTATTCCTGTCACCCAATCTAGTTCAAGATCTCAGACTGAGATATAGCCTGAGAAACATTCTCAAACGTATATGAAAGAACCAGTAAATCAGTCAAAAAAAGGGAAAAAGAAATTGAATAGAAAACAAGCACCGATCGTCCCTTCACCTTCAGAGGTTCCTCTACAGAACTCATTTGGGCCTCTGGATATGGAGGTTACTCTGTCCTCACCGGACAGGCAGAGGAGTAGTTCCTCCTCACATTCATGCGAGCGATCTCCAATTGAGCCACCATGACTCAATTGTCCAACATAATACAGTGAAATTGCAGAGGATTTAGGCATAATTTTAATGAGATACAATTATTAATACAGGATTTTCAAACGTCAGCATTGTGTCTTCAGGAAACATACCTGAAAACTACAGATCAGTTCACCTTACGGCAGTACAATGACTATCATTCATTTTCTCCTCCAGGAGATAAAGCAACGGGAGGCTCTACTATCTTGGTGCGACAGGGGATAATACATAGTCCTGTCCCTCTTAATACCAATCTTCAAACTGTTGCTGTTCGTCTGACTCTGCACATTGCTTTTACGCTGTGCTCTTTGTATATACCTCCTTCTTCTGATCTTCGACAGTCTGATCTTCAAAGTCTGTATGACCAGCTCCCAAAGCCCTGCATCATCATGGGTGATCTGAACGGACACAACCCGCTTTGGGGAAGTGCAAATACCAGTTCTAAAGGAAAAATCATTGAGGAATTTATTTCTGACAACAACCTGTGTATATTTAATGATGATTCTGCCACATATTTACATCCAGCCACTGGCTCGTATTCTGCCCTCGATCTGTCACTCATAGACTCAAACTTGTATAATGAATTTGCATGGTCAGTCCATGATGACCTCTGTGGGAGTGATCATTTTCCCACTATACTTAAAACTGTTAATCCTACTGATGAACCACTTTCATGCAGGTGGAACTTTACCAAGGCTAATTGGTCCGTATATGAGGTACTGTGTACTGACAAAATAAGACATGATATTTTCCAGAATATTCCAGATCCGATACAGTTGTTTTCGGATTTACTGAATGACATTGCTGACCAAACCATTCCTAAGTCCTCTGCGAATCCCCATATTCGGAAACCATGGTTTACTAATGACTGCAAACAGGCCAGAAAGTGTAGGAAGAAAGCAGAAAAATATTTTCGCCGACATCCTACAGTCCATAATTTGGATAGGGTTAAAATTACAAATGCCAAGGCACGACGTTCTTTTAAACAAAACAACCGACAATCTTGGAGGAACTATGTCTCCAAGATAAATTCCCGTACACCCATGCCCAAGGTGTGGAACATGGTTCAGAAAATAAAAGGCAAAGGCTCAAAATCTTATGTTCATCATCTTAAGGATGATGGCACGTTATTAACGGATAAAACTGACATTGCAAATAAGCTTGGAGAAACGTTAGCAAAACATTCTTCAACATCAAATTATGTCCCTGAGTTTCAAAAAATTAAGAAACAACAGGAAAAGATCAAAGTAAATTTCGCTTCTGATAATGCTGAAGACTATAATGAAGTCTTCTCATTACTTGAGCTACACTGCCCGTGAGCAAGCTCATGACACAGCAACGGGTGATGATGTGGCAGATATGAATTTCCATGTATATAGGTTGTCATTTCAGGTTGCTAGAATTGTGATTGTTTATAGTTTTACCTCTAATAGTATCATCTTCAAGCGTTAGCCTATAGTTATTTTTAGATCTTTGTCACGTCTATTACGGGTATAAGGGGTGACAGGTTGTGTTGTGTCATTGCCTGTCTTATGTTCTTTGTCTTGCGCGGCCCCTTGTGTGGATTGGCTTGTTTTTTAAAATACTAAAAGCTACTTGCACGTCAGCCATTGCACTTCACAACAATCAGAGCACGTCAGCGATCACATCTCCGAGCACTTAGGACTAAATAACAAATCTAAAGGTGAGTATAATGTTTTAAGGATTGTATATATGTTATGTACTTAGTAGTAATGGTATTGGTGTAAATTGATTATCCTAGTGCATCATAATGTTTGCTAAAATGTATAATCGTGTAGTTGTGTATATTTTGTGCAATGGCGTTTATACATAAGTTTAATACTGTTCAGCATTATTAACATAACGCCTATGCTTTAAAATGTTAGTTAAGGTGTATAAATAGTTGAATGAAGAATGAATTAATGAACGAATGATATGACCTGATATTTCATATACTTTATCGTCATGAAGTTTATTAGTTCTTTAAAATGTTAGTTAAGGTGTATAAATAGTTGAATGAAAGAATGAATTAATGAACGAATGATATGACCTGATATTTCATATACTTTATCGTCATGAAGTTTATTAGTAATTTATACAATACCACATTCAATTGTATTTCTATATATGTGCGCATTTAGAATATTCTGAATGTTGTTTGTTTATTTTTATAGCAGCGTTATATTCCTCCAGAGGACGTGGAATATCTACACCCCAGTGTCACCCACAGGGTACGAAACTTATTATTGTGTGCCTATATTGCAATTGTATAAGAAACATAGTTTCTCTATATTTAGCATTTAATTTGTTTAACGTTCATCACAACCTGTACGTTAGTATGACGTATTTGTCTTGTGTTCGTCGTATCAAAGAGTTATCGTTCTTGCATGGTTGCCTCAACGAAATGTGTTAATGATAATGTCATTATTTCTGTATAGTATTATTTATTGCGGATGTTTTCTGAGGAACGATATTATAATTATTCCTATTGTAATATAAATGATTTGTGATATTAATTTGTTGTATTTAATTACATATGTGTACATGTTTATCCTGAATTAGTATGTATTCCCTATACATGTGTTTCAGGGTGTCTGTCTGTCAACATACAAAGAAAATAAAGTCTCACACCCGTAGCCTGTGTCTGGTCTTCCTATATACCTACACGATTCCGGTTACATAATGGAGCCCCCAGTGAGGACTTTGCAGATTATTGTTGACAGAGCCACCACAAGCTGACAAGGAAGAGCCTGCTGTAGTTGTGTCCGGATCCGGCAGCTAGGTGAACTGGTCAGTGTTCAGTTTTCTTGCATAGGACTGTTTGGAACACCAGCGACTTGTGCTGAGCTTAGTCAGACATTAGTGACTTGTGCTGAGATTAGTCAGACACCAGAGACTTGTGCTGACATTTATATGTGTGCTATGAACTTCTGCTCATGATTTGGGACTTTATTGAACTCTGGATTAAATGCGTCAGATGACTTCCACCTGAACTTATACACATCTGATACAATATAAACTGTTCTGTGATTTACTTAACCCTGTTTCCATGTATTTGTAACAATACAGATCTTTGTATTGCCATTCATCATGTACCATAGATCAATTTTGTTCGAACAATGTATTAGCGAGTTTTGATTTCATTACTTAAGTTAATAGCCGGCCATATTTTGTATATGTTCTCTTGATTACGTTGGTACCAACATGTTTAGTTAGTTTGTGGATCCACACTTTGTATTACAAGTTAGATAATTTCAATTCTCATTAGTACTTTGGTATTTCATTTATAGAACTTCTGACTTTGGTTCATAAGTGACTACTTAGTATTGGACAAATATCTATTTCTTATGTTCAGGTCAGTGTGTAAGTGTGTGAGTGTGACATTTCCTTTTCAGGTCTCGTCTATTACCTTTAGTGGTAGTTAAACTTAAATGACACTTTAACTAGGGACTTAAGTTCAGTAATAAAGTATGGTTGAGTCATAGTCACATCAGAGTCACACACTTCACTGCACTGCACTGCACTGCACTGTTGCTACGCTGTTTACTAACTCTAATTGTCTCCCCTACCTGTCCATTTCTTGTGGAGATACAGCTGTCTAGGTCAGTGAAAGAGTTCACATTCTCATGTTTCATACGGTTGTGTCAAACTCTTAGTTGTGTAACCTGTAGGACATTCACAAATATAGTTGTATATTGATCTGCTGGTTCTGGTTACAGTTACTGTTGGGTTCTTGGGCTTGGCATTGTTTTGAAATTTTACTGTGGTATCTAGACTGGTATTATTCTGCAAGATTAACACGGTTATCAACTAGATCAGAAGGTGTTTTTTATTAAAGTTGTTTTTGCTTGAACTTATGTTCTTTTCTTCTTTATTGTTTAACCTACGATCTGCTCACCCACACGCCTCATAGACAAGTTTGATTGAGCTTGTTCAAGATTTTTTATTTATTTAGAGAGCTTATCTACTGAAGGATCAATCCAATGTGTTTGTCACTTGAAACACATTAGTGCATTGGCAACGTCACACTTTTCCATTTACATTTGGACTTTGTTTCTACTTTAGTGACTTCTGTTTACTTTTGTCTGCATTTCTCGACAACAATGGAACTTGATCCTGGTGGATGGGAAAGCCTACTTACAGTGTTTGAGAGGTTAGGAATGTCTCCCAAAGTCGACACAGGCAAAGACTTCAAGGAATGGATTCAAGGGGTGGCACAAAAGGAAGGGCCCTTGATTAAGATGGAGGAAGACACAGCCCATGAGATGTCCACTGAGAGCAAGCCCCCCACAGATCCTGGGATAACCTCCACTACGAGTTACCACCACTTTCCTAGGCTGCCCATATTCAGTGGAGAGACAGACAAGGATACCACTTATGATTTGTGGAGATATGAAGTTGACTGCCTTCTCCAGTCCAAGACTCATACACCTGATGTTGCCCTACAAGCTATAAGGAAGTCGCTGAAAGGAGAAGCAGCTCTAATATCCATGAAGCTTGGACATAAAGCCAGAATTGAGGATCTTTTATCTAAAATCAGGAGTGCTTTTGGTACACTAAGGAGGAAGGAGTCTCTTATGTCTCAGTTTTATGGTGCATCTCAGAAGGAGGAGGAGGATGTTTCAACATGGGGATGTCGTCTTGAAAATCTTATGTATCAGATATCGGAGCAGCGCAACCTAACCTTAGAAGAGCAGGATGAGATGCTAAGGAGCAAAATGTGGGATGGGCTCAAACCTGGACTGAAGAGCTTGGCTGCACACAAGTATGAAGTAATTTCCAATTTTGATGAATTGCGACTTTGTCTAAGAGAAGTGGAATTTGACATTAACAGGGGCAAGCCCATGATAGAGAAGAAGAAGTCGGCTACAGCTAAAATGGCGACTGTTTCAGATAGCTCTGCTGCAGCTTCCAAGGAAGAAGTTCTTGACCTGAGGGAAATGATGAAGGAGATGAGAGCTGAGATTGCTGAGCTCAGGAATCAACATCATGGTCAAGTTTACCAGCAGCAGACTTCGAATATACCACTTCAAGCATGCTCCAATTATTCTTCCATCAAACCAGCGAATCCCTGTCAGACAGAGAGAAGAGGATCAAGTGGAGGCAAGGGGAGAGCTTCAGCATACACTGGTGCACGATCACAGCCTGTTCCATCTGCCCATCCAGCTTATGGTGCCAATACCGAACAGCCATATGGTATTCATCCACAAGCAACAGGTATTCCTCCTTACCCAACTCAGGGAGCTACTGGATTTGTTTCTCCAATAGAGAGAAGAGCACAATGGAACAACAATAATGAAGAGGAGCCGAGATGTTTTAGGTGTGGCTACACGGGTCATATTGCACGGGGATGCAGAGTCAGACTGGATCACCTACGGCATCCTTTAAACTGTCCCAGGCCTATGGGAAGGGGCCACCCCTAGGCTGGTCATCACGCCCTAAAGTACCAGATGGATTAGTTGGCAGTGCTAACGAAGTTGAGATTGTAATTGAAGGAGTACCTGCACAAGCATTATTAGATACAGGAGCTACAGTGTCAATTGTCTCTGAGACATTCTATAAATCCCATTTGCAGCACATTGTGCTTGAGCCTCTTGGTGATATTTTGGATATCGAATGTGCTGGAGGGGAGTCACTCCCTTATCAAGGATTTATACAGGTCAATGTCACCCTTACAGGTGGGGGTGTCAGCCCTCAAGATCCTGTTTCCTGTTTGCTCCTAGTTGTTCCTGAAACAAGGTATAACGTTCGAGTCCCTGCTTTGCTGGGTACGAATGTTTTGGAATGTCTTCTTGATGATTGTAGGCAGCTGCATGGACCAAGATTTCTACAGAAGGCAGCTTTACATACCCCTTGGTACTTAGCCTACAGAAGCATTGTACTCCAGGAGAAGGAGTTAGCACGCAATGGATGGTGTCTTGGTCTCGTCAGAAGTACAGAGACCAAGAATATTACCATTCTTCCCAACAGTAATGTCATCATAAAGGGTCGGATCACAAAGGGATTGACATCACCAGGAATTTGTGCACTTCTTCAGCCTACTCTCAGGTCATCACTTCCGTCTGACATTGATGTTGCTCCAACACTCATCACTTACAATAGTTCAAGGCCAGAGATTGTTGATGTACACATCTCGAATGTAACCACACAGACCTTACGTATACCTCCAAAGGCCCTTCTCTGTGAGGTCCAGCCAGTTACCATACAGAATTCACCCTTATGCCTCCCTGTTGAAGCAGATGTGTTGGCAGATCAGATAGAGGTTGATAAGGGAGAATTAACAGAGAAGGAGATCAAACATGGATTGGATGTAATCATGAGATTTCAGGATATATTTTCAAAGAATGAGGAGGATATTGGGCAGTCTTCTATGGTACATCATCAAATAGAACTCATGGATAACAGACCATTTAAACAGAGGCACCGCCGCATACCACCTGCCATGTATGAGGAAGTCCGTAGTCACCTGCAACAGCTCTTATCTGCTGGCGTTATTAGAAAGTCGCACAGCCCTTGGGCATCGAACGTTGTATTGGTTCGCAAAAAGGATGGACGACTCAGGATGTGTGTTGATTATCGCCAGCTGAATAATCGTACCATCAAAGACTCGTATGCTTTGCCAAGGATTGAAGAGCTCCTAGATTGTCTTGGTGGCATGAAATACTTTTCGGTGTTGGACATGAAAAGCGGATACCACCAGGTTGAAATTGAGGAAGGACACAAGTCACGCACAGCATTCACTGTTGGACCGCTAGGATTCTTCGAATACAACAGAATGCCATTTGGGCTATCCAATGCACCAGCTACATATCAGCGACTCATGGAAGAATGCCTAGAGGGTCTTCATCTCAACATATGCCTAATTTACCTCGATGACCTCATCATCTTTTCCAGAACTTATGAGGAACATCTTGAGAGACTACAGCTCGTTTTTCGTCGTCTCCAAGAATGTGGCTTAAAGCTAGCACCGAAGAAATGTAAATTTTTCAAGCGAAAAGTCAGATATGTAGGGTACATTGTATCTGAGGCTGGGATTGAAGCTGATCCCGAGAAAGTGAACAAGATCAGAGCTTGGCCTACACCATCTAACCCAGAGGAAATCAGAAGATTCCTTGGATTTGCAGGCTATTACCGCAAATTCATCAAGGATTTCTCGAAAATCTCAAGGCCTTTATCTGAGCTGATGCCCAAGTCTTCCTCCAAGAAATCTCGAGGACCCTCTAAAGATGTAGGCTGGATCTGGGGTCCAAAACAGGATGAGGCTTTCAATGAGTTGAAGTTTCAACTATGTTCTCCACCTGTACTGGGCTATGCAGACTATGCACAGCCCTTCGAACTCCATACTGATGCCAGTACACAGGGATTGGGTGCAGTCTTATACCAACATCAAGATGGTCAGCTTCGAGTCATTGCCTATGCAAGTAGAGCATTGGGGCGATCTGAGAAGAACTATTCAGCACATAAACTTGAGTTTTTGTGCTTGAAGTGGTCCATCTCAGAAAAGTTCCATGACTATTTGTATGGGCATGATTTTGTTGTGGTTACCGACAACAACCCATTAACCTATGTACTCACCAGTGCTCGACTTGATGCAACTGGGCATAGGTGGTTGGCTGCACTAGCGAGCTACAACTTTAGTATCAAGTATCGACCAGGAAAGGCCAACATTGATGCTGATACGTTGTCTCGCTTATCAGATCATCACAATCAAGTTGAAGATGAACAAATATCAAAGGATTCTGTGAGAGCCATTTGCAATACTATCCATGTCTCAAGTTTGGTTGAAAGCCTGTGTCTCTCTACGGATGTAGTTGAATCAGATGATGAGTTGGGAGATGTCCAGTGCGAGCTCAATGCAAGGGAATGGAGGAGAGCTCAAGCCAAAGATCCATCCCTCCGAATAATTATGGAACACTTGAGGAATGGGACAACTCCGAACCGGATGCAGTTCATCGATGACCCTGACATGAAATTGCTATTGAAATGTTTTCACCAATTCCGGATGAAGAGAGGAGTCCTCTACAGAATAACAAGCATAGACGGAATGGACCGGGAGCAGTTGGTTCTACCAATGAGATGTCGTGTAGCAGCATTGCGTAGCTTACATGACAACGTTGGACATCCAGGCAGAGATAGAACTTTATCCCTTTTAAGGGATAGATTCTACTGGCCTGCGATGGCTAGAGATGTAGATGCACACTTGCAAGGATGTGAGCGTTGTCTGCGTAGGAAGACACCAACCAGCCGAGCACCAATGATAAGTATCCAGACATCGGCACCTTTGGAACTTGTATGTATGGATTTCCTCACATTGGAACCATCAAAAGGTGGATTGGAGCATGTCCTAGTGGTAACTGACCATTTTACCAGATACGCCCAGGCATATCCGACCAAGAACATGTCAGCCAAAACTACTGCTGAAGTTTTCTTTAACAATTTTGTTGTTAACTATGGACTACCAAGACGAATCCATTCAGATCAGGGAGCTAACTTTACAGGTAAATTGATGCAGGAATTGTGCCAGCTCCTGAAGATTGAGAAGTCACGAACAACACCGTATCATCCCATGGGTAATGGGATGTGCGAGCGTTTCAACCGAACACTCTGTGACATGCTAGGCACTCTGGATCCTGACCAGAAGAAGAACTGGAAGTCCTATATAGGTCCTTTGGTACATGCCTATAATTGTGTGCGACATGAAATAACGTCAACATCTCCGTTCTTTCTGATGTTTGGTAGACTTCCAAGATTACCTGTTGATTTGGCCTTTGGATTAGACTTAGAGCCAGAAAAGTCCAGGTCTGTTTCTGAGTACACCAGGTCTCTCAGAGAACGTTTGAAGCAGGCCTATGAGTTGGCATCAGCAGCAGCAAAGAAGGCCCAATCCAAACAGAAGGCAGGCTACGACCAGAGAGCTCGGGCTGCAACCTTGGAGCTCGGGGACAGGGTCCTTGTTAAGATTGTAGCATTTGATGGGAGACACAAGCTGGCTAACAAATGGGAGGATGATATGTACATTGTTCTCAGTCAGCCGAATCCATCCATTCCCGTCTTTGTCGTTGGCAAAGAGAATGGTGAGGGAAGGAAGAGGACACTCCACAGAAACCTTCTTTTGCCAGTAGGCTACATTCCTACCTTGGAACAACCTGTTCCAACACCCAGAACTGTGGTCCCAACGCCGAGAACTGTGGTCCCAACCCCCAGAAGAGTGGCCCCAACACCACAAAAACGACTGACATCACCATCCCTGACAGGTACATCAGAGAAATCGCACCAAGATGATGAGAGTTCTTCAGATGATGATCATCCAGATGTCTACTCCCATTCATATCATGCTCCAGTGTTCACTGATTCATCAGTGGACGGGCCAGCTGAAGCACAGACAGCGAGTGTGAGAAATGAAGAGGCTAGTGCTGTCCATGATGAGAGGGAGGAAGGGACGTCTGAAGACTTCAGGCAGCCACATCAGACATCAGCTGCAGGTGGCGATTTCAACAGTGAAGCATCCGATGAAGAGAATCGGCCAAGACAGAGAGAAACACCAATTCCAGTTCCACGGCGATCGGGCCGAACCCGAACGCAACAGAGGTGGATGCAAAGTGGCGAATATGTTCTCTCTGCAGTAGCTACACCAGACTGGTTGGTGAGAGCGGATTATCTGAATTCTCTTGCCACTGAGGCAATGTTTTCTCACCAACCACAAAGGCTAACTGAGGCCATTCTAGATGTTGTCACGGGTAAAATGAAATGATGAGGACACCATTTGTCAGGGTGGGGAAGTGTGTGGCAGATATGAATTTCCATGTATATAGGTTGTCATTTCAGGTTGCTAGAATTGTGATTGTTTATAGTTTTACCTCTAATAGTATCATCTTCAAGCGTTAGCCTATAGTTATTTTTAGATCTTTGTCACGTCTATTACGGGTATAAGGGGTGACAGGTTGTGTTGTGTCATTGCCTGTCTTATGTTCTTTGTCTTGCGCGGCCCCTTGTGTGGATTGGCTTGTTTTTAAAATACTAAAAGCTACTTGCACGTCAGCCATTGCACTTCACAACAATCAGAGCACGTCAGCGATCACATCTCCGAGCACTTAGGACTAAATAACAAATCTAAAGGTGAGTATAATGTTTTAAGGATTGTATATATGTTATGTACTTAGTAGTAATGGTATTGGTGTAAATTGATTATCCTAGTGCATCATAATGTTTGCTAAAATGTATAATCGTGTAGTTGTGTATATTTTGTGCAATGGCGTTTATACATAAGTTTAATACTGTTCAGCATTATTAACATAACGCCTATGCTTTAAAATGTTAGTTAAGGTGTATAAATAGTTGAATGAAGAATGAATTAATGAACGAATGATATGACCTGATATTTCATATACTTTATCGTCATGAAGTTTATTAGTTCTTTAAAATGTTAGTTAAGGTGTATAAATAGTTGAATGAAAGAATGAATTAATGAACGAATGATATGACCTGATATTTCATATACTTTATCGTCATGAAGTTTATTAGTAATTTATACAATACCACATTCAATTGTATTTCTATATATGTGCGCATTTAGAATATTCTGAATGTTGTTTGTTTATTTTTATAGCAGCGTTATATTCCTCCAGAGGACGTGGAATATCTACACCCCAGTGTCACCCACAGGGTACGAAACTTATTATTGTGTGCCTATATTGCAATTGTATAAGAAACATAGTTTCTCTATATTTAGCATTTAATTTGTTTAACGTTCATCACAACCTGTACGTTAGTATGACGTATTTGTCTTGTGTTCGTCGTATCAAAGAGTTATCGTTCTTGCATGGTTGCCTCAACGAAATGTGTTAATGATAATGTCATTATTTCTGTATAGTATTATTTATTGCGGATGTTTTCTGAGGAACGATATTATAATTATTCCTATTGTAATATAAATGATTTGTGATATTAATTTGTTGTATTTAATTACATATGTGTACATGTTTATCCTGAATTAGTATGTATTCCCTATACATGTGTTTCAGGGTGTCTGTCTGTCAACATACAAAGAAAATAAAGTCTCACACCCGTAGCCTGTGTCTGGTCTTCCTATATACCTACACGATTCCGGTTACAATGACAACATACATTATCAGCTTTTAAAACATTTACCTGAATCCTGCCTGGAGACACTTTTAGATATATTTGATCAAATATGGATATCTGGGAATTTTCCTCCTTCATGGCATAATGCCATTGTAGTTCCAATGCCAAAGCC
The DNA here is from genome assembly GCF_023055435.1 of Haliotis rufescens. Lineage (NCBI taxonomy): Eukaryota > Metazoa > Mollusca > Gastropoda > Lepetellida > Haliotidae > Haliotis > Haliotis rufescens. The sequence goes on from NW_025964354.1 coordinate 27,550, forward strand.
TGGCCTGGATCATACAGATCCCTCTAACTATAGACCTATATCCTTAACAAGTTGCGTGTGCAAAACCATGGAACGAATGGTGAATAATAGATTAATTTGGTATCTGGAAACCAATAATCTAATTACAAATATCAAATGTGGTTTCCGAAAAAATCGAAGTACTATCGACCATTAAGTATGCTTAGACTCCTTTGAGAAACATGCTATTATAAACAAACAGCATGTTGTGTCAGTCTTTTTCGATCTTGAAAAGGCCTATGATACTACTTGGAAGCACGGCATTCTAAAGGATTTACATGATTTTGGTTTGAGAGGTCGTTTGCCTCATTTTATATCACAGTTTTTAACTGACAGACAATTTCAAGTCCGAGTGGGTTCAACCCTGTCTGACCATTATACTCAGGATCAGGGTGTCCCACAAGGCAGTATTTTGTCTGTAACATTATTTAGTATCAAGATAAACAGTCTGTCAAAAGAGACAATTGCAGTTGTCACAATAAAATCCAAAAATGGTCGCTTGCTAACGGCTTCAAATTTTCTAAAACAAAAACTAATTGTATACACCTCTGCAGGAAATATAGACAGCACAAGGACCCAGAACTATTTCTATCTGCCACACCCATAAAGGTAGTTGAGGAGACTAAGTTCTTGGGGCTTATTTTTGACCGCCACCTGACATTCTTGCCACATATAAAATATCTCAAGGCAAAATGCCTAAAAGCATTAGACTTATTGAAAGTCGTCTCAAACTCTAAGTGGGGCGGGGATCAGACAACCCTTCTCCATTTATACAGATCTTTGATCCGCTCAAAAAAAGATTACGGTTCCATCATTTATGGTGGAGCCTGTAAAAGTAACTTACAAAAACTGGACTCAATTCATCACCAGGGCTTGAGGCTCTGGCTTGGTGCTTTCAGGACCTCTCCTGTTGACAGTCTCTATGTGGAGGCTGATGAGCCGTCATTAAAACAACGCCGTTTAAAACTTGCTTTACAATATATCACAAAATTAAAATCAAATCTGTCCAATCCAGCCTATGATTGCATATTTAATCCTCCCTACGAGGACTTATTCCATACAAAACCGAAGCTTGTTCCTCCACTAGGGATTAGAATAAAACCTCATGTAACAGCAGCAAATATTGACCTTGATTTTGTTGCACCGTGCCGTTTACTGTCTACACCTCCTTGGCAACTAGTCCACCCCGTTGTAGACCTCACACTTACTTATTTTAAAAAATCAGACACAAATCATTTAGTCTTTCATCAAGAATATATCCAGTTGAGATCAAAGTACGATTCTCACCGCTCCATTTTCACTGATGGATCCAGGGATGGTGGCAAAGTTGCCAGTGCTACCATCGTTGGTTCAAAAACTATTTCTTCCAGATTACCAAACAATTGTTCTATCTTTACTGCTGAGGCCAAGGCTATTCGAACAGCTTTGGAATATATTCAGACACAAAATATCTGCAAAAACTTCCCCATCCTCTCTGATTCTTTGTCATGCCTACAGGCATTAAAAATGTCCGCGCAAATCATCCACTCACTCTTGATATTTTAGAATTACACAATACTATTGTCACTGGCCAATACAACATCGTCTATTGCTGGTTACCCAGTCATGTTGGAATCACGGGTAACACTATGGCTGATGCTGCAGCAAAAGCAGCTCTCAACAAATCTGTGTCCCACTTCTTATACCATACAGCGACTGCAGCCCTTTAATTAGATGCTATATCAAAGTCCTTATGCAAAAGAAGTGGGACACCCAAGTTGGTACAAATAAATTACATGCAGTAAAACCAACTATCGGTTACACCTACTTGGGTTGTCAGTCCAGATTTGAGGAGGTCATTTTACGACGATGTCGTATTGGCCATAGCAGATACACTAACGAATATTTGTTGAAAGGTGAAGATCCTCCATTTTGTATCCCTTGTGATGAGAGAATCACGGTCAAGCATGTCTTGCTTGACTGTGTTGATTTTTCCATCACAAGGGATAAATATTTCAAATCATCATCTCTCAGGGATCTTTTTTATAATATTAATTCTCATTTAGTTATTTGGTTTTTAAAAGAGATAGAATTGTTTAACAAATTTTGATGATATGTATTGTCTAACATGATTGACATTTTAAAAATTAGTAGAACGAAATTATATCTGAGTTTGTTACTGGCCATATCCTCAAAGGGGGTTGACGTAGTGTAAAATTATTGTCCCCCTGAGAGGATATTGTATGTCATTCAAATAATATTTCTGGCTACTAGTGTTTTAAACGTAGAATATTTGTATTTTTACTTGTGGCTAACTTTGCAAACAATCGCCAGTTGCTGAGGGTATGATTTAAATCCTGCTGGGGTCCATGCAGGTAGCAAAGGTACTGTAAGTCCCCATGGTCCCCAGTATGGTGGTCTGCCTTCAGTTGCTGACGATCTATAGCCCGTTTTTATATTGTGTCGTCTGTTATAATCTGATTATTTTATTGTTCTAAAACTAGTTTTACAATTAGAATCTGTGATATTTTGCTAGTTGTTATACTGTCCTTTGACGACAGGTCTTAAGGTATTATATAAATGCATAACTTGCTCAAGTCACGATATGGCTGAAACAATGCCGATGTGACTTTTAATATTAACTCACTCACTCACTTGCACGCTATAAATTCCTTTTTGACAATGACGAGTGAGTGATTTGGATTTAACGACGCTTTTAACAGTAGTCCAGCTATATCACGGCGTGTCAGCATCATGTGGGAGGAAATCCCGAAGGGATGCAGGTCTCTTCGGTGACACCAACGATCACGGGTATCATGCTGACAAACCTACAAACATAACCGGGGCGAACCGGGATTCGAAATAGGTTTCTGGGAGGCCCAAGGGACGCAACTTTGCACAGCGAATCGCGGCGCCTTAGACAACTGGGCCGATTGTGCCCCCTTGGCAATTACGAGTTAGTCATACACCGTGACAACACATAGCTATCTTAAACTTACAACGTGGGAGACATTGAATAAACAGAATACAAGATTTGTGTAATACTGCATTCACAAGGAAAATGAAACAAGGTAAATAAAACACAACCCGGGAAGTCGATACCTTGATGCAAAGGATTATTTCAATACATAATAATACTTTTATCCAAATATTCTATTGACATTGAAATGATCAAGGAACGTGTTTATGAATAATAATATTTTTAATCGTCATCCTCACACATTTTCCTTTCAGATATAATGTTGTTAAAACGAGAGCACAATTACTGAAATTAAATTATCATGAATACAAATACATAACTGTAATTTGACAGGAAACGTTTCGTAAAACCTCTGACATTTCTAAATTGTTCATGCAATTGCTATGGCAACACTAGTAAAGTAAAATATTTCTTTTTCAACCCAATGTGGTGTTGTTACTTCTAACGGAAAGCGATAATGGCACTTCAAAATAGTTTCATTTGGAGTTAAACATGGTAATAATACGACATGGCGACAGTAATATCCCACTAACCCGGACATTTGCGTTTTTCAAGGAATCGACCTGACAGACGAATTTCCTCATTAATGAATTATTTAGTTAATTGACCAGAGCTAAATACACCTTGAGTATATCCTGCATAAGCCGGATTATCGTCGTTTTGTATCGGGTATCACATCAGCATGCTTTAATTGTAAGCAGATATTGGTGGTTGAGACTACGAGTCCCCTACCAAAGAGTTTGCACTTCATGCTGAAACGGAAACATCAACATCTGCCACAAAAAATATATATATAAAAAATGGACACCTTTATATTGACAATAACTCCTCTGACAGGTATCAGTAACAACTTGCATGGAATTATCAAATTAAGTAACTAGCCAGGCTATTATTCACTCCCCGACAAGAGAAACGCGGATACTACAGATGTTAGTTAATATATGAAGTATTATTCATATTGGATTGGTTTGATTTACAAACGAACATACTAGTATACAGTGTGAACGTCATAAAAACTCGAGATGCATCATTTGTCCCGTGGAGCATTTGGGTGTAAAGTTTGGACATCAGGTGCAGCATATCGTGATAAGGAAAAGGCCACTCCGTGGTAACTCTTTGATTCATTGTTAGTTTTTCCATTGAGTTGTAACATTTCGTCTTAACGCCCATACTTCTCTATGTTTCTGTGGTTCGCGATTCTCTTGTCGGTGAGTATATATCCAGTAACAATTGCTACTGTGAGAAGTCTTCAATCACCATCTTCACAAAGTTCAAATATTATTGCAAGGGGTGCAGCCAGTTTGCCTCAGCGAGACGATGACTTGACAGTGACCTTGACATTTTACACGACCGTAATAGACATGTAGGGTCACAGGGATGTTATGGAAAGTCAGTTCTCTCTAATCACATGGAATTTTGACGACCGTGTAAAGGGTGATCAAACAAAACCCCATAACTCATCCGACTGTGTCGACCATCGAGATATTTAAACTCGCTGAAGGTGATGCGCACACCGTCTGTAAGTCACCACCATGTCGTGATGGACTGTGGTACATGGCTCTTAGTTCAAGAGCATGTCTCCAAACACGACACGGGAATTCCGTAGAGAAGAAACGTCGGTTCGCCATTAAAGATGGCGTGACGCCAGTGCCTGATTCAAGACGCCCTGCCCACTTCATTCTTGAAAGTTTGTAAAGATTAGCTGTTATCTTGATGCCATTCTTAATTCGATGATCTTTTTTCCAAGCAGGTTTTACAAACTGCGCGCACTTCGATCATTGTGTATGAATCTCTCCCATTTCGTTAATAGAGGTTATCACGCGAGTGTGTTTGGAGATGGTAAATATCCTGGAATAAACATTGTATTTAGCGGGTCTTGGCGTGAAAACCTTTTTATCATATAATGTCATTCGTTAATTCTGTGCTTGAAAATCGCTTTCTCTCTCTTACAAACATTACAGAAGCATTGCGAGTGAAATAAATTGTTGTTAATTTGTGTCTAAAGTGTGATAAATATAGGATGCTCACTAAGACTCGAACGTAAGGTTCCACGTTCTGACCAATAGACCAATAGAAAACAGGGGACAACTGTCTCATTTGTAATGTTTTATTTCATCGTAGATGTTGTGATTTCAACCTTTATTGTAAATCTTTGAGAATTGTCATGAGCGTACGCTTGTCCTTAGGTCAAACATAATGAAATACTTTTTACTTCAAACAAACAGAAAATAGGACAAGAGCTTCATATAAAGTTCAACAAAAACAACTTATTCTTAAATCAAATAATGTATGTTTGAATACATATTCATGAAGAGATCTTCTCCAATTTAAGGTCGTGATTCACAATTTGCACGTGCATGTTATTTGCGTGTTTGTTGAGAGCATGATACTAACACACGTGTATTTGTTATGTAAACATCAGACAAGGATTGTTTAGCTATCAAGTGTGTAAGGTAACACTTTTGTTTAACCGTAAATAATGCTTACACAGTGCCCCGGCTTGCTGAAAAGCAAGATGCCACGCATTTAAATGGTCATCGAAACACAATATCATCGCTTTGGAGACATATCGTCAGCAGGGTAACACTCATGACTCGCCAAGTGCCGCGTCGTCCACGTGTGACGTCACGCCACCAGACAACCATATTCGGTTGGTGCATCTACAGAACTCATTACCAAACTGCTACATTTACAGCTCGGACAATTCCTGTGTTGAGATCAATAAGTGGCAGATCCTTACGCAGCCGGTTCCGGCCCTGACGTCAAGAGAAACGCCTAACTGTCCTTCCACGTCACTGTCAGACACGCCTAGCTTGGTGTAGACAGCATCTGAGGTTCAGAAGACAAGATGTGGACAGTATAATGTTCCCAAATGAGTCCAGGTTTCACCTTGACAGCTCTGATGGTCATGTAGAGGTCTCGTCCGTGTCAACCTCGTCCGTGTCGGGGTGGAAGTGTAATGGTATCATTGATAATGATATTTTGAATGGTGCGCTACCTGTGTGACAGTTTTCGAGATCATGTCCTCATACCAATACAGGTCAGTATATGCCAGTTTAATGTCACACCCATAAAGGCGTATGTGTCAGTTTAATGTCACACATATAGCCCTATATGTCAGTTTTATGTAAAAAATAAAGACCTATGTGTCATTTTAATGTCACACATATAAACCCTATGTGTCAGTTTAATGTCACAAATATAAAGCCCTATGTGTCAGTTTAATGTCACACATATAAAACCCTATATACTAGTTAAATGTCACACATATTAAACCCTATGTGTCAGTTTAATGTCACACATATAGAGCCCTATGTCCCAGTTTAATGTCACACACATAGCGACATATATTCAGGTTAAATGTCACACATATAGAGCCCTATACGCCAGTTAAATGTCTCACACATAGAACCTTATATGCCAGTTTAATATCACACACATATATACCTTTAATCCAGTTTAACGTCACACTTAAAGAGTCCTATCTGTCCGAGAAATGTTACACATGAAAACACATATGAAACCCTATGTGTCAGTTTTATGTTACACACACACCGTATATGTCAGTTTAATGTCACACATAAAAAGCCGGATATGCCAGTTTAATGTCACATACATATAGCCCAATATACCAGTTTAATGTCACACATACAACGACTTATGAGTCAGTTAAATATCACACATGTAAAGCCCTGTATGACAGTTTAATGTCACATATATAACGACCCATGTGTCAGTTACATGTCAGATACATATAGCCCTATATGCCAATTTAATGTCACACACAAAGAACCTTATATGCAATTTTTATGTCATACATATGGTTTTCTTCCTTATCAATTAAACCGAATATTTTTCGCTGTTTTATGGTGTGATTTTTAATCCTGGTTACATATACTTGTCAGTATTAGGAATTACAGGATTTTAAATTAATATCTCACACAATTTGACAGTCAATCCAAACTGCGACCAATCTACAACCCGGAATATCTATTTGCGTTCTCTTATCAGACGAGGCGATGTACTGTGTGACCAGTGTTGTCAAACACTATGAAATAGACGGAGAATATAGGACGATAAAAGTTACCTACAGTTCCGTATTGACCCTAGTCTATGAACCAATGGTGCAGATTGAACGTCTTTACTTTCATGATTAAACACAATACACAAGTTTGCTATTGAAAGTAGTAACACAATCAGTTATCATTTTGGGCTGCGATTTGAGATTTTCGGGTGTAGTTCTTGTTCATAATGGAAGCGCACATAAAATGTTAGTAATCCGGTCTCTGACGTCACGCCTCTGTTCGTGGGTCACATGACAGCGGACGAGATGACCGCGTGAAGATATTGCGCAAAAGCACTTCAGATGTATATTATTTGGATCTTACTGTCACCAAGGTAAGAAATAATATGAGTGAACGTAATATGTTTCTCTTTAATGATTACCTATTGACATTAAAGGACATGTACACAAAATAATGTGATGTGTGGTCCAGGTGAAAGCTGTGCATGGCTGTGACTGCTGTAAACATAACTATGCGATAAATGTTCATTATGTGGATCACCACAGGGGTTGCTTCGAGTTTTGGATGGTTGATTGTATCAGTGGTAGCTTGAACAATCCCACGGTGAACTGTTACCATTCCAATTGTAATACAGCATCGTTTTGATGACTCTTAAACGTGAGCTTGAGACAATTATATTCCATGAACAAAATCATGATCCAATACAATGTAAAGCCAAAAGAGCAAGTAATCACATGTTATAGCATATCATAAACGTGTATCAGATGAATATCTCGTTTCGTCCATTGGTTGAGATGCTGGTGCGTGGATCAGACTGTTATATATCTAAATCGTCACAATCGGCGAGCCCGCTGTACATTGTCCATAACTTGAATGAAAGGAACCATGCACAACACCTTCCATTTTACTGTATTTTCCATACATAAATATCAGACTTCCTTTAATATACACTGAATAAGTGAGTTGTGTTTAACGCTGCTTCGAACTGTATTTAAGATTACATCACTGCGTGTCAGCTTAAAGTTGAAGGAAAGCCAGAAATTATGGAGGTCTTAGAAGTTAACCTCTTTCTTTCTTTTAATTGTGAATATTTCGTTGAATGAACTAGGCCACATGCCCAAAGTAGAGTGTATATTTTCACAAGTTATGATCACATATTTATCTTTAATAGAGCATGGTGGACATTGGGAACACCATTTTGCGGATAGGTGCTATCTTAGGGATATAAAACAATTTAAGAATGTATATTAACATATTGTTGTGGCTCCATGACCTCGGCTGCAAGGCACAATTTTAAAACAGGAAGTTTTTTGTTATGGTGGCAAACCCGACTTCCTCGAGAATGTTAGTCCATTGTGAAATATAAAACATTTCGAGCTATGATTCTATCCTGTTCCAATTGTCCTTATGGTGGTCTGTTTTTTAATTATTCGTCCTTCAAATATGTTACAAAGATGAGATATTTTCGAATAGCAAAACAGATCTAATAACAGATCCTCCCACAGTATACTGTGCGCCCTTGTTTAACCGAACAGTTGTTTTAAGAGGCGTCCAGTTAAGTCAGTGACCACCACATGTTGTTTTGTTCCATTTTTTGCTGAGAACCAACATTCGATATTGTAAATCGAATGTTGGTTCTCAGCAAGTATTTTCAAGATATCAGTAATTGCAGGTATCTATAATTAAATACTGAAAAAAGGAACCTGTGACAAGTTATGTTTTTTACAAAATCTGAAACAATTTCGGTTTGCAACAGATAAAAGTAAGTGTTCAAATAGTTTAATTTGCCATACTGACTTCAGAAAATGCGTAATTTCATAAAAACAAGAACATGAACATGCAAAAATGTCAATTTGCAAATCAATAGCGTGTGTGTCCACCTCTGGTTGCGATGCAAGCAACATATCTTCGTCTCATGGAATGGACCAGGTGTCGTGCAAAGTCCTGTGGGATATCTGTCCATATCTGCTGGAGCATGTTTCGAAGTTCCTCTTGTGTCTGTTGAACACGTGGTTGACGTCGAAGGCGCCGATCCATCTCATCCCACATGTGCTCGATTGGTGAGAGATCAGGCAGCGAGCCGGCCAGGGAATGACATTCACGTTGTTTTGTTGAAGAGAATCCTGAACAAGTCGAACCGGGCCGGGCGTTGTCATCTTGAAAGGTAATGCCTGGGCCATGACGACGCAAAAACGGTAGAACAACAGGGCCGATGATCAAGTCGCGGTAGCGCTGTCCATTGAGATTTCCCTCTACCACTATCAAACGGGTCCTCTGTCCTGCTGTAATCCCACCCATACCATATCGCTGCCGCCCCCGAACCGATCTTCTTCCATGACACAATGATTGACGTAACGTTCACCTCGACGTCAGTACACTCGAATACGTCCATCGCTGTGGCTGAGATGAAAACGAGAGTCGTCAGTGAATAGAACTTGCCCCCACTGCCTGGCTGTCCAGCGTAGACGCTGTCTGCTCCACTGTAGACGTGCTTGACGGTTGTTTCTTGTCAAAATGGGACGTCTGGCGGGTCTTCTGGCGTCAATCCCTACACATCTGAGGCGGCGACGTGCGGTTTGTGAAGATATTCGTCGAAGGCCAGGGATGCTTCTTGCAGTCACTGTTGCTGGCTGGAATCGATATTGAAGGTGTGTTGTTCGAATCCAGCTGTCTTGTCGATTATAAGTTACGCGTGGCCTGCCACTCCGAGGATGGTCTCTGACTGCATTCATCTGCTGCACCAAATGGTGTTCCTGTTGAGGTTAAATTGTCTTGCAACATCACGTTGACCCTATCCTACTTCAAGCATACCAATGGCTCGCAGACGCTCATTTTCGGACAGGCGTGGCATTTCGTAATGTTGAATAATTGCGTAATTTTGTTGTTTTCTGAGTGGTTGTTGTCATCACGATGCTAAACAAGGCATATGGAATCCCGTCAACGCACATCTTTTTATACCCATTTTTGGGTAGTGAAATGCAGGGGGCTTGCATAAAAGTCAACTTTTGCATGGAATGCAGGCTTTACTGTAGCAGTTGCGTTTTTGTGACTTGATTCCATACATGTACTACAATATTGAAAGCTAAGCTTTACTAGTTTGAAAAAGACACAGGAACGTTTGTTGTTGAGTATACGTATTTAAGATATCTGTTATTCATTTCAACATGAATCATTTCGTGTATTATTTTTTTGTCTGGTTGAAAATGATATTATCCTGGCAATGTGAGCGTTTTTTGTACGTGTAAAGCATTTTAGTTCGCATGGTAGCAGTTATTAATACCTATCACGTATCTTATGTTAACAGATGAAGTCCTCCATCAACAGACATGTCCTTGTCTTCTACGTCCTGGCAAACCTCACAATGCATGTCGCAGACAGTCGGTTTCTATTTTTGTTTATATGATTTTATAATTAATTTATGACAAATCACGAAATCACGCGGCATAAAACCAAACTCACTCACTTACTCACCATGCATTGTTTTATCTTGTTCCCTCATCCTGCATGCGACTAGTTTCACCTTGTTCGTATTTCGATTACGACGAGAACGCTGTTTTGGCCTGCACGGGAAATGCAACAAAACATCCATCTCATAACGGACGCATAGGTTTTGTTTTTGTATTATTTTGAATGCATCAATACTTTTGATTTGAATTGTTATACTAATATCAATATGCATATGCAGCTGGCGTTTCGATAACCGAAACCAAAACAGTAGCCATATTTCCAATCGATTGACAAAATATGATAAAAACAAATCATCCCTAAAACATTCGACATACAGGCTTTTGTTCTTGCTATATAGACGGTACCCGTTAGGGCTGCAGCATTAGTACATTATAGGGCTCTAATTTGAGGTTTTTATTGTAAATATGACATATTATTCTGATGCCATACATAGCCTGGTCCTCAAAACATCTTCTTGTCAACGACAACCGGTGTCCAAGACGTCTACCACACTGTAATTCGCTGTCTAGAGTTGCGTCCCTTAGGCGTGCCAGAAACCTATGATTGTGGGTTCTAGTCCCAGATTCGCCCTGAGTGTGTTTCTCTGTTTGTGAGTTCTAAAGCGTGCTCGTGGATTTTACTAAAGTAGTAAACTGCTATTAAGAACTGCATCTCTTATGCTTTTCCTCCAACATTAGACTGACACACCGTGATATAACTGGAATAATGTTCAAAGCGGCGTTAAACCCCAACCCAATCCAACTTGCTATACACTTGTGCTCAGGCGGGGCACTAATTCAATGAACAGCATTAAACGTCAAATTAGCGTTATCTCAATACATATGTTGTGTAGCAGCATTATTAAAACTTAAACACCACATAGATTCCTTGTCTGTCTTAAGTGGAGAAGCAATACTTTTTAAGCAGGAACTATTTACTCCACCGTCACGTCCATTAAATCCATCTTTACAAAGTCATTTGGCGTGGCAATCTTTATGTTTCTCTCGCTGTATAGAGAGTACTTAAACTGTTTATTTTGTTGATTCGACATAAATCTGTGGAAATTATTACCATTGGTTCAAATTTAAATGAAACGTATGCCAAGTATTTCACGGGAGACATTAACTGATATTACAGTGATGGTCATGTAATATCTATAGGCAGGGCTCGGTCCTAGGACCATTATTGTTTGTTATCTATATCAATGACATTGTTGAAGGAATACATAGTAATATAAGACTTTCTGCTGATGACACATCTTTGTAGGTGATCATAGAAGATCCTGATATAGCTGCTCGTGATCTCAATAATGACTTGGACAGAATTTCAGAATGGGCTGCCAGATGGCAAGTTAAATTTAGTCCCGAAAAAACTGAATCTATTCAATTTACCCGTAAAGTTAACCCTAGTCGCAAATCAAACTTATATATGAATGGTACAGAAATCAAAGATGTACAAAATCATTAGCACCTTGGTATGACAAAGTAATTGTACATGGAAAATGCACATTGATGATATTGTAAGGAAATTTTGTCCTTTGGATAACTGTTTAAGGAGTTATAAATATCGTCTATCCCGAACTACCTTAGACACTATGTTCAAATCATTTATGTTACCAATTTTTTATTATTGTTGTCATATTTGGGACAACTGTACTAATGAACAAGCTAACGTATTGGACAAAAATACACTTAGATGCTCTTAGAACCATATGTGGCGCTGTCCGGGGTACGAGTCATCAGAAGATTTACAATGAAACGAATTGTAGGTCATTAAAAGACAGAAGATACAATTTAAAACTGGTAATGTTTTACCAAATGAATAACCATTTATCCCCGGAATATCTTTGTAGGCTTATTCCTAATACAGTTTCTGAAAACACAAAGTGTGACTTAAGGAATAAAACTAATCTTCAAGCAGTGAAGTGTAAAACAAAAGCTTATGCAGATTCATTTATACCAGCTGCAACACAACTTTGTAATATGTTACCAGAATACCTAACGGGGGCAGAGACCGTTACACAATTTAAGAATTTGCTTCACGTTAAGGGAGATAATGGTATACACTGGGATTTAAATTATGGAAGAGAGAGAGAGAGAGAGAGAGAGAGAGAGAGAGAGAGAGAGAGAGAGATTCTTTATTTCCTCCAGATGTCATTCCGACGATTACAATGAAAATATATTCAATTACACGCAGTGAACACAATAAAAAAGGCATAACATATTTACAATAACACACAGTTTATCAAATTCAGATACCTAAATGATGACAGATTCTCACTAGAAGATATATATCAAAAGATGCCTTAGTTTGTACAGATACGAGGCGAATTGTAGTATAATAGTTTCCCAGGTGTGTTGATCCAGATTGTGAGTAAATTTTGTTTCAGCCCCAAATAAGACTGATAACATATCTGTTTCGTCTTGCATTTCAAAATCAACATATTTTTGAACGTCAAGTACGTCAATGAGAGAAGAGAAAACATGCATTTCTTTCTGATATCAGCGCTTCACAAGGTAAAATAATGTGGCTTTCATAGTCGAAAGCATGCCTATTACAGAGCATGCACTCTTTCGAAAGTTTACTGCATGATGAGACTTTCACACAGAGTTGTAAAGCAGGTCGATATTCCGGGTACAGAAAAGCTAATTGCCAAAGTGCATGGTATGTTAATCTCGTATGAATTCTCTTATAACGGGACATGCTTGCGTTATTTGATACATTTGTGAGCCATGAATGTTCTTCGTAGTTGAATATAGTTTCGTTAACACGATTTCTCCATTTTAATTTTGGAGGGAAAGTACCGTACTGGGTATATGTACGAAGGTAGTGACCCAGATTGTATTTATCAAGTGTTGATTTAAGTTCTCCACAGATTGTCTTTGAATTGACAGGGCTTGCAATGGACGCGCAAAAAATATCTTTTGCAAAGTTATTTCAGTTCAGATTGCATAAACGACCGAGAAATAAAAGGTTGCATTTTTCAAAATATGCAGTAATTGTCCAAAGTCCAAGGTTCGAAATAGTAGATTCTGAAAGAGATATTTTATCAAGACCCTGTACAATGCGTGCAAAATATCTTTGCTTGCCTTCCAACATAGCGGAATGTTGACCCTTGATGTCATAGAGTAATTCACATCCATAAAGGCTGGTTTTGAGTATCATTATGAGCCATATTTTCACGCTTGAAATTGGATGAAGATCATAACTATTTAATCCTTAAGATCTTAGGTAGTTCATATTTTGTCTTGCTTTCTGACAGTACTTTTCAATTCTTGTTTTACAGGACAGATTGTATGTTAGAAGTATTCCATCATACACCGTAGAATCAGTTGTAGTGATGTGTATATTTCCAAGTTTAAAATAACAGTTATACCCCTTGCGTTTTGCTTTGGTGAACACAATTATTGCACTTTTTGATGGATTATATGTTAGGCGCCACCTTGAGGCATATGTATGTACAATATCAAGGGATGTTTGTAAGCCTCTCGGTGATGCGCTAATAAGTGTAATATCGTCGGCAAGCAAGACTGCAGGAATATCCATACCATAAGCACGAATGCCACATTGTGCTTGTCTAAGGGCTGTAATGAGGTCATTTATAAAAACAAGAAAAAACCAAGCAGAGATTACTCTGCCTTGGCCAACACCTTGTTGAACCATATATCTGTCTGATTGTTCACCTTGGTGGGAAATATAAGCATAACTATTTGTATAACAATGATGTAGTAATTTCCATGTATTACCTCTAATGCCCATTTTATGTAGTTTGTAAAATAATCCATCGTGCCATATCCTATCGAATGCTTTTTCATTATCTAAGAAAGCTGCATAGACTGCAGAATCCCTTTGTATGTAATACTGAATGCCTTCGATCAAATTAAATACTGACATAATAGCTCCATGTTCTTTTCTAAAACCAAACTGTAGCATATCAGGAAAGTCTGGGTTAAGCCTACATAATTTGTCTTCTATACGTTTGAGCAGTATTTTTTCAAAGAGCTTACAGAGACATGATGTGAGAGTAATACCTCTATAATTTCGAGGGTCAGATTTTTCATTCTTCCCTTATATACTAGCCACATAATTTTAAAGAAACTGTGCACGGAGAAAATATATTCGGATTGAAATACAACACAGCAAGAACAAAATTATGCAGACGCTGTAGCAGCTGAATGATCGGACCATAAGAACATGTCAACGGGACCTGAACAACATTTGTTACGATGACGTCAGAAGATCAAAATGGAGTAGGGGGTCAAACGACAAAGTCACAAAGTCAATAACAGGTATGACCAACCTGTGCGTGAATCACAGCAGTGCATCGGCGACGCATGGAGTCCACCAAATGGGCATGGAAGGCCTGGGGAATGGCCTGCCACATCCTCCTCAAATCATGTGCCAAGTCACGGACGTTATCTGGAGGATGTGGAAGACGACGCTGACGGCGCTCCATTTCATCCCACACATGCTCTATTGGGGAGAGATCTGGAGAAATTGCAGGCTATGGCAGTAACATGACATTGTTATGGTGAAGGAAATCCATTGCGACCCTAGCCGTGTGAGGACGAGCGTTGTCCTGTTGAAATGTCAATCCCGGGCCAGGACGTTGCAGGAAAGGAATGACCACAGGCCTCAGAATCTGATCTCTGTAGCCAACACCGGTGAGATTGCTCTCCACAATACAGTTGCGTGCATAACGTTCTCCCAAACGCCGGTAGACACGTTGGCGCCCGTCACTGTGGGAAATGTTGAACCTCGATTCATCTGTAAAGACAACATTTCTCCACCATATTCGAGGTTGGCGAACATAATTTCGACACCATCTTAGACGGTTGACTCGATGACGGTGTGTCAGGATGCGACGTATGGCAGGGCGTCGTGGTCGAATCCCGTACTGACGTAGACGATTCCTGACAGTGTTGGGATGGATACGGCGCAGGCAAGGAATTGTCTGGGACGTCGTTATTGCCGTTTGGAACCTGTGTCGGAGATGTGTCACTCGAATCCATCTGTCCTGTCTTTGCGCCGTTACTCGGGGACGTCCTGAACGTGGGTGGTCGGCAACGTCATTTGTGTTCTGATAACGCCTCACCAATGCCGATATCGTGTTACGATGGCATTGGAAATGTGTTGCCACTTGCTGTTGCCTCATTCCCGCTCGGATCATTCCAATTGCTTCATGACGCTGTGCAGCTGTCAATCTTGGCATGATTTGCTTGTGATATGCTTCTGTCTGCGCCTGAGAAGTTTTGAATTTTTTAATGACCACAGATCATGCTTTCCAAAGTTACAGCGAATTTTGAGTTGCACATGCTGTGTACAGCTGCACAGGATTCACGTGCAGTAACACATTGCACGTCCATAGGCCCCCATCAATGACGTCATATCGCATGGCACGTGCATGAGCGTTTGAATGTCTCCAATAATTGCTATGTTCAAACCTATATTTCATATATTGACGGGTGCCCTTATATCTATATTTTCTCCGTGCACAGTTTCTCTATGTGGCTAGTATATATTGGTATGACCATACCAAGTCTATAATCATAGGGTACATATTGTAGTTTCATCATATGATTAAAAAGTATACGTAAGGAATAAATAGATGTTCTCCTGCATAGATAATGTGTTCATTTGTAATCTTATCCGGACCTGGGGATTTATTGCTATTAGCATGATAGACATATCTTTGATACAAAAACATGTTCCTGTGGATATCATACCCAAGATGCTTTACACTTTTTTTGTGTGTGTACAAATTACTATGCTCTTCCTAATGACATGTATTTTTACCAACATGGTTATTCTTTACAAATAGTGTTATGCAGAAATTCGGATTTGATTAAGGAAGAGCAAATGATAAGATTAGATTATATTCAACACTTTGTATTAAGACCTGGCAGATTTTAAGTTAAATGATTATTTAAAATAAACTGCAAATAGATTTATTATATAAACACATCTAGCTTGGCATGTACAATTTATTTGTTACCTCTAACCTTCATCTATGTATTCATTGTACTATGTCCTATGTGTAATGGAGCGGTATTAACATACGCGCTTCGCTTGTTTACCAATCCATTTTCACACTTTTGTGAAAATATATATGTTTAAACCATCTATAGGCAGTAAATCCATATACTTGCTGATGATTTCATCGGCACTATCCGGTTTGATATGACGTCTTTGAATCGTCATATACGTAGTTGCTTGCATTTCAAACTGGACTCTTGTTTCAAGATAATTGACACATCCACAGGAACACGCCTCGGTACACTACTGTCCCCATATATGTACGCTTTTTACGTTTGGCCATCACTATTTCAATGAAACATTATTGTAGTTTTGGAGACGAGATATTTCTATCGCGCACCGATTCAAAACACGCAATATGGGTCTGTAAAAGGAGCCCAAAATATTTATTTTTCTTGGAAATCCAGCATTCCCTTCTTGATAAAACCTGCAGACAAATTATTTATTTATTATTTTTCGAGGAGAGAGAATTGGGAAGGTATTTAAGACTTGAGCTGCGTTTATGGAGGTAGCGGAAAATGCAACGTGTGTACATCCTTCTGTACGTATATAACTCTGGAATCGAAACAATATATTTAAGTCAATGTTTAAGAACAATTCAGCAATACTAACTTCACAGATTGCTACAGTCATTGAAACACACATAAAAATTGTAGCCACACTCGATTATCAGCCAATCATTAGTCCGCTAGCGGATGGGGCCTTTTATTTTAGGTTTATAGAAACGCGAAGGCAAACGAAATTGCTTGGTTAGTCAATCAAAAACTATGACATCAATACATTTATACAGGCACTACATTAGTGCTGTAACAACCCAAACATAACGGTTCAAACTATTTGAATGTATGCACTCAAAGGTTTGTCTTCATTATACATCAGTGACGTTAAACTTAAAATCACTCACACTCATTATCCATCAGTGACGTTAAACTTTAACTCACTCACATTCATTATACTTTAGTGACGTAAAACTCTAACTCACTCACACTAATTTTACATTATAGACGTAAAACCTTAACTCACTCACACTCATTATGCTTTAGTGACGTTAAACTTTAACTCACTCACACTTATTATGCATAAGTGACATTAAACGTTAACTCACTCACACTCATTATCCATTAGTGACGTTAAACTTTAACTCACTCACACTCATTATACATTAGTGACGTTAAACTTTAACTCACTCACATTCATTATACATTAGTGACGTTAAACTTTAACTCACTCACATTCATTATACATTAGTGACGTTAAACTTTAACTCACTCACATTCATTATCCATTAGTGACGTTAAACTTTAACTCACTCACATTCATTATCCATTAGTGACGTTAAACTTTAACTCACGCACATTCATTATACATTAGTGACGTTAAACTTTAACTCACTCACATTCATTATCCATTAGTGACGTTAAACTTTAACTCACTCACATTCATTATCCATTAGTGACGTTAAACTTTAACTCACTCACATTCATTATCCATTAGTGACGTTAAACTTTAACTCACTCACATTCATTATCCATTAGTGACGTTAAACTTTAACTCACTCACACTTATTATCCATTAGTGACGTTAAACTTTAACTCACTCACATTCATTATCCATTAGTGACGTTAAACTTTAACTCACTCACATTCATTATCCATTAGTGACGTTAAACTTTAACTCACTCACATTCATTATCCATTAGTGACGTTAAACTTTAACTCACTCACACTTATGATGCATAAGTGACATTAAACGTTAACTCACTCACACTCATTATACATTAGTGACGTTAAACTTTAACTCACTCACACTTATTATGCATAAGTGACATTAAACGTTAACTCACTCACACTCATTATACATTAGTGACGTTAAACTTTAACTCACTCACACTTATTATGCATAAGTGACATTAAACGTTAACTCACTCACACTCATTATACATTAGTGACGTTAAACTTTAACTCACTCACACTTATTATGCATAAGTGACATTAAACGTTAACTCACTCACACTCATTATACATTAGTGACGTTAAACTTTAACTCACTCACACTTATTATGCATAAGTGACATTAAACGTTAACTCACTCACACTAATTATACATTAGTGACGTTAAACTTTAACTCACTCACACTTATTATGCATAAGTGACATTAAACGTTAACTCACTCACACTCATTATACATTAGTGACGTTAAACTTTAACTCACTCACACTTATTATGCATAAGTGACATTAAACGTTAACTCACTCACACTCATTATACATTAGTGACGTTAAACTTTAACTCACTCACACTTATTATGCATAAGTGACATTAAACGTTAACTCACTCACACTCATTATACATTAGTGACGTTAAACTTTAACTCACTCACACTTATTATGCATAAGTGACATTAAACGTTAACTCACTCACACTCATTATACATTAGTGACGTTAAACTTTAACTCACTCACACTTATTATGCATAAGTGACATTAAACGTTAACTCACTCACACTCATTATACATTAGTGACGTTAAACTTTAACTCACTCACACTTATTACGCATAAGTGACATTAAACGTTAACTCACTCACACTCATCATACATTAGTGACGTTAAACTTTAACTCACTCACACTTATTATGCATAAGTGACATTAAACGTTAACTCACTCACACTCATTATACTTTAGTGACGTAAAACTCTAACTCACTCACACTAATTTCACATTATAGACGTAAAACCTTAACTCACTCACACCCATTATACATAAGTGACGTTGAACGTTAACTCAATCACATTAATTTTACAGTAGTGAGGTTAAACTTTAACTCACCTACACTCATTATACATTAGTGACGTTAAACTTTAACGCACTCACACTAATTAAAGATTAGTGACGTTAAACGTTAACTCACACTCATTATGCATTCGTGACGTTACACTTTAACTCTCTCACACTCATTATACATTAGTGACGTTAAACTTTAATTAACTAACACTCATTATACATTAGTGACATTAAGCCTTAACTCACTAACAGTCATTATACATTAGTGACGTTAAACTTTAACTCACTCACACTCATTATACATTAGTGACGTTAAACTTTAACTCACTCACACTCATTATACATTAGTGACGTTAAACTTTAACTCACTCACACTCATTATACATTAGTGACGTTAAACTTTAATTAACTAACACTCATTATACATTAGTGACATTAAGCCTGAACTCACTAACAGTCATTATACATTAGTGACGTTAAACTTTAACTCACTCACACTAATTATACATTAGTGACGTTAAACTTTAACTCACTTACACTCATTATACATTAGTGACGTTAAATTTTATCTACTCACACTCATTATACATTAGTGACGTTAAACAATAACTCACTCACACTCATAATACATGAGTGACGTTGAAGGAAAACTCACTCACAGTCATTATACATTTGTGACGTTAAACATTAACTCACCTATACTTATTATGCATAAGGGACATTAAACTTTAACTCACTCACACTCATTATACATTAGTGACGTTAAACTTTAACTCCCTCACACTCATTATACATTAGTAACGTTAAACTTTAACTCACTCACAGTCATTATACATTAGTGACGTTAAACATAAACTCACCTTTACTTATTATGCATAAGGGGTATTAAACGTTAACTCACTCACACTCATTATACATTAGTGACGTTAAACTTCAACTCACTCATACTCATTATACATAAGAGACGTTAAACTTTTAACTCACTCACACTAATTATACATTTATAACGTAAAACTTTAATTCAGTCACACTCATTATAAATAAGTGACGTTTAACTTTAACTCACTCACAGTCATTATACATTGTAACATAAAAGTAGGTATGTTCTCTGATCTGATTGGTTAAAAAGTGTTGTCGAATGAGCATAACATCGCTGAATTTTTGGGGTCTCATCACCGTGTATGTATACATTAATTAATGGAATTATTTTTGAAATCATCAACATGGAGGAACAGATGGAAATTTACCCTGACTTCCACATCGGAGATTTCGATGAAATATTGAGTGATTGGGACGACGAGACATTTTCTGAGATAATTCAAGAATTTGAAGGTAAATGAAATTTACCTATTGTCATTAATTACCCAATCATAATCATAAATGATGTAATTTTCTTGGGCTTGGCCAAAGGGAAAAGAAAAGAAAATCATTTTTTAACAGAGTAAAAACATTTATTGCAACTCTATAATAGTTATGACTTTCATACACCCACCTACTTTTGTTATTATTATTACTTACAACAGCTGTTGAAGCTGAAAACCGTTCTGAGATGGCCCCTGAACTAGGAAATACAGCCAGCGTTTCCGTAGAGCCAAAAGTTCAAGCGTCCAGTGACCGCTTCGCGTCCCTTGATGCAAATGCAGTACAGGACATCGTGGATGGGAACCTCTCCAAATCTACGGGCGTAATACCTCCTGGGGAGTTAAAATATTTCGATGTAAGCCATTGAAACATAAAAGAATACATAAACACATACCTAAAATTCCTACGCAGATTCGATCAAC
The DNA here is from genome assembly GCF_023055435.1 of Haliotis rufescens. Taxonomy (NCBI): domain Eukaryota; kingdom Metazoa; phylum Mollusca; class Gastropoda; order Lepetellida; family Haliotidae; genus Haliotis; species Haliotis rufescens. The sequence goes on from NW_025964354.1 coordinate 48,601, forward strand.
ATCAGCGAGAGTTACCTCCCTTACACCATTGCCATGATAGCAATGTAAAGCGTGACCAATGTGTCATCGCAAAAAATGGCAATAATATATAACGAGATTGACCAAAATCTTAACGTAAATTGAATATTTCGTTTTGTAAGATTTGAGATATGTTATGCTAAATGGATATACGGAAATTTCATTTAAACACGACGCCGTAATAGGACTAGGCCCTAGTAACAAATTACTCCCACTTACTGTCACATTTGTACCCTGAACAAGGCAATCTTTTTCACTTCCAGAATGGCTTGGTTTCCGAGGTTTTGAACCCAAGTTCGAAGAGCTTCCTGCTTCTCAACTAAATGAGAGACTGAGGTTCTTTTATGCCGAAGTCAGAAATGCTGAGGGAGATCTTTACTCAAAATCGAGTTTTGTTGGGTTGCGTGCTGCCATACACAGGCACATCAGGGGACCGCCATTTGAGCGCAGCATAAACATTATCCAAGACCGGGAATTTCACACTGCAAACAATGTTTTTCTGTCCATGATAAAAATAACTCAAGCGCGATGGCCTTGACCAGACAACACATCATGCTGCTATCCCCGAGAATGATTTAAAAAAAATTCGTGAAAGTTTGGATACGGATACTCCTTCCGGCTTGCTTCGTAAAGTGTGGTTCGACCTTACACTCGGTTTCGCTCGTCGTGGTAAAGAAAACCAAAGGGAATTAACTGCATCTTCCTTTCGTGTATCCACCGATGAACAGGGGTTTGAGTTCATTGAAATGACACACTCCGAAGTCACAAAAAATCACAGGGGGGACCTCAAAGACTCAAATGGGCCCAACAAACGCATTTATGCAACATCGGACAAATTCTGTCCTGTACTTTCATTAAAAAAATACATGTCTCTCCTCAATCCCAACAATGGTGCTTTTTACCAGGCTCCCAAGAGACGAGTCCACGTCGACGACACCGAATGGTACACCACGAGGCCAGTTGGTGTAAATGTCATTGGCAACATGATGAAAGAAATTTCTACCAATGCTGGTCTCAATGTGTATACAAACCATTGTCTTCGGGCAACTGCTGTTACTTTGCTGTCAAACGCAGGCATTGAAAATCGCGAGATTTGCAAAATTACCGGCCACAAAACCGATGAATCGTTGAAGTCGTATTCCATTGACTCGAGCTCGGCTCAAAAACGACATTATTCGAACATTCTTCAGGGACAGCAGCAGCTCGCTCACGATCGTAATTTGGTACCTGTCCAAAATACAAATATCCTGCCACTGTCCACTGCTCCCGTGAATAACTTCCAGGTTAATTCTTCTGCTAATTCCCATGGTCTCTTTCACATATGTAATTCCACTGTGACAGTAAACAACTTTTTCCATCCCAGCTAAGCTGCATATCTAAAATCTCGCACATGTTTGACTTCTCTTGTCACTACCTCAGCGAGTTGACACTTTCTTGTATAGGGGCCAAACAGTATGTACGGCTTTTCTAATTTTGATTATTTGTATTTTATAGATACGCATAACTACAAATTACAAGTAAGATGAGGAACTGTGATAAAGAATTGAATTTGTGATATTTTCTGTTGTTTGTTTATTTTCTGAGAAATGGGCTTGAACATGTGGCCACCCCTTTCGTAAAATGAACCATTATTATTGGAGTACCTCGAAACCGTTGAACGGTTTCGCGGCACCCCATATCATGCATCCTTTCGAAGGTGAGCACGAGGAGACGTATTGCTAATGACAGTTTTGTTGTGTCATGCGCTCAGTAAATTAGTTCCTCCTAAATATCGATTTAATTAACGTTCATGTTACAATGTCGATAAATATTTCGTTTTGTAAGATTTGCGTGATGTTACGGCGTCGTGTTCAAATGAAATTTCCGTACATCCATTCAGCATAACATCACGCAAATCTTACAAAACGAAATATTTATCTCCTAATTAGTGACGTTAAACTTTAACTCCCTCACACTCATTATACATTAGAAACGTTAAACTTTAACTCACTCACAGTCATTAAACATTAGTGACGTTAAACTTTAACTCACTCAGACTAATTATACATTAGTGACGTTAAACGTTTACTCACTCACACTCATTATACATTTGTGACGTTAAATTGTATCTACTCACACTCATTATACATTTGTGACATTAAATTTTATCTACTCACATTCATTATACATTAGTGACGTTAAGCGTTAACTTACTCACACTCATTATACATAAGTGACGTTAAACATTAACCCACCTATACTTATTATGCATAAGGGACATTAAACGTTAACTCACTCACACTCATTATACGTAAGTGACGTTAAACTTTTTACTCACTCACACTCATTATACATAAGCGACGTTAAACGTTAACTCACTGACACCCATTATACATGAGTGACATTAAACGTTAACTCACTCACATTCAGAAAACATACGGGCGGTCGGGGAGTCTAGTGGTTAAAGCGTTCGCTCATCACGCCAAAGACCCGGGTTTGATTCCCGACATGGGTACAATGTGTGAAGCCCATTTCTGGTGTCCCCCGCCGTGATATTGCTGGAATATTGCTAAAAGCGGCGTAAAACCATACTCACTCATGAAACATAAGTGTCTTTAAACTTTAGCTCACCCACACTCATTATACATTAGTGACGTTAAACGTTAACTCACTCACACTCATCATACATAAGTGACATTAAACTTTAACACACTGACACCCATTATACATCAATGACGTTAAACGTTAAGTTACTCACACTCATTATACATTTGTGACGTAAAACCTGACCTCTCTCACACTTATTTTACATTAGTGACGTTACACTTTAACTCACTCACACTCATCATACATAAGTGACATTAAACTTTAACTCACTCACATTCATTATACATTAGTAATGTCAAAGATTAACTCACTCACACTCATTATACATTAGTGACGTTAAACGTTAACTTACTCACATTAACTATACATCACTGACTTTAAACGTCAACTCACTCACATTCATTATACATTCTTGACGTTAAACATTAGCTCACCAATACTCATTATGCATAAGGGACATTAAACGTTAACTCACTCACACTCATTATACATTAGTGACGTTAAACTTTAACTCACTCACTCATTATACATAAGTGACGTTAAACTTTAACTCACTCACACTCATTATACATTAGTGACGTTAAACTTTAACTGACTCACATCCATTGTACATTAGTAACGTTAAACGTTAACTCGCTCACTCTCATTATGCATTAGTCACGTTAAACGTTAACTCACTCACACTCATCATACATAAGTGACATTAACTTGAATTCACTGACACCAATTATACTTTAGTGACGTTAAACGTTAACTCACTCACACTCATCATACATAAGTGACGTTAAACTTTAACTCACTGACACACGTTAGACATTAGTGACGTTAAACTTTATCTCACTCACATTCATTATACATTAGTAATGTCAAAGATTAACTCACTCACAGTCATTATACATTAGTGACGTTACACTTGAAATCACTCACACTCATTATACATTAGTGACGTTAAACGTTAACTTACTCACATTCACTATACATCACTGACTTTAAACGTCAACTCACTCACATTCATTATACATTAGTGACGTTAAACTTTAACTCACTCACATTCATTAAACATTAGTAACGTCAAACATTAACTCACTCACATTCATTATACATTAGTGACGTTAAGCGTTAACTCACTCACTCTCATCATACATAAGTGATTTTAAACTTTAACTCCCCCAAATCCATTATTCATTAGTGACGTTTAACGTTAAGTCACTAACACTCATTATACATTAGTGACGTTAAACGTTAACTCACTGACACCCATTATACATTAGTGACATTAAACGTTAACTCACTCACATTCAGGAAACATAAATGTCTTTAAACTTTAGCTCACCCACACTCATACATTAGTGACGTTACACTTTAACTCACTCACATTCGTTATACATTAGTGACGTTAAACGTTAGCTCACTCACACTCATCATACATAAGTGACATTAAACTTTAACTCACTCACACTCATTATACATATGTGACGTTTAACTGTGTCGAAATCAAATCGTGTCACCAAGAGAAAGATCAAACAGGATGACATCACTCGACTGCAGTATGAGGTTTTGCTTGAGCAGAAAAAGAAAGTCATTCAGCAAACTATTTACTTTGAGCTCATGAACAAGAAGCTCCGATTGGAGTTGGATAGCTTGATGCACCATGAATGAAAATGACATCCTCATGTTTGAAATGTTACTAAGAGTTCATTTAAAAAATACAATTAGTTTGATAGTGTGCTACACAGTGTTGTGTTGTATATTGTATAGCTTCAGTTGAACGAACGGGAGATAACTAACAATGTCAATTTTAATAAATTGTTATCCATCTTTTACTTTATACTATATACAAGTAACCACTATCGGTACATTGCTGGGTGCTCTTTACGTATGTAGCTGTCAATAACGATGAGTTGATGAGATAAGCCGATCAGTTAATACACGATTTCGACGAAATTTATGTAAACCATATTCAATAAAATTAATGTGATAGACTCATTGCTAAAGATACACAAAGAACCTTACATGCTCACCGTGAAGTCTTGGCGTTGTGCAGCAAATTCAAACTCATTGTTTGCGTGTGGCGTTTGGCTGTATTTTTCTGAAGGGAAATGTGCACTGCACACTGGACAATATTTACGCAGTAATCTAAATTAAAGTTAAACAAAGCTGGGAAACCATATCCCTTTGATTCAACACGAAAAGAGAAAAGTGCACGCATTGACAAATACATACAGCGAACACTGTCAACTATTTTCTTCAGTGACAACAGATGGTATCTCTGCATTCTTCTGTATAGTTATATTAAAGCAGAGACAGTTTGACCATATCAGTTAGTGAAATAGTGCCTTGTGATATAATCACGGATGCCCCGTCCATCTTCGGGACCTGTATATTGCCCTTCAATGTTACCGTCCTCTCCATCAACATCCAGCATGGGTTCACGAAGAATTATCGCCAGATTATGCAACACAGCACAAGCACCTGTGAAATATAGTATGATTGTTTAAAGGGTTTACAGTATTGTTATCATTCGATTCTTATATTATATGAAGGAGTGTTTCCCACTGGTGTTAGCACTGTTCAAGCTATATATATATATATGCGATCTTATATATCGGTTAGCTTCAAATTTATTTCATAGTTACAATGTATATTATTATCTTAGAAAGCTAACCAATGATGGTACAAACTCTCTCTGGGCTCATCCTGATTTCACCGTGCAGAACATGGAAACGCCGTTTGAGCCACCCAAATGCTCTTTCGATGGTTGACCTTGTTCTTTTACGGGAAGAGTTGAATCGCTCTTGCTCGGGGCCAGATGGCTTTAGATACGGAGTCATCAAATACGGACGACATGCGTATCCACTGTCACCGAGAATAACGCCGTCTTGTAGAGTCGTATGGTGTGTTTCCAGGTGTTGCCGCACTTTACTCATCTTGAACACGTGGCTGTCATGCGTACTGCCTGGCCATCTCGCCACTAAGTTAGTAAATTTACCTACAGAACGAGACAAATGTGGTCAGTGTTAATATAAGTCAATATTACCATCGAACTTGGTTCATATAGCAGCCACTGCCATATAGCTGAAACATTGCTGATCGCGGCGTTAAACAACAAATGCTGAAATCATATCATACTATAAAGATTTGTCTGATAGCTATTTCGTTTAACAACGTGAATGGTGTCAGGGTCGTAAACATATTGTCCTTGTGACTTTAAAGGGAGGACGTGTATGCTCCATGCACAGGTTTAACAGTGACATTTTATTTGTTATTATAAAAAATTATTTAACACACCTTGGCTTTCACACGCTGCTTGAACGTTGATCGAATGGTAGCCTTTCCTATTGACAAAGGCAGGTTCGCTGTCTGATGGTGCCTGTATCCGTACAAATGTCCCATCGATACATCCGATGACTCCAGGAAATCGAGATATATTGTAGAATTCCTTTCTAATGTCGCCTATATCCCTCTCGGACGGCCAGGTAACAAACTTAGGCACAAGAGACGCAATGGCAAGGTAAACTTTCCTCATAACTCGTGAGGCTGTTGATTTGTCTATCCCTATTGTGTCGCCAGTGATTTGTAGGAAACTTCCACTTGCAAAGAAACGCAGGGCTGCCATAACCTGATAAAATGATTATAAAGAGGCTAATGATAGGTTTGACAAATGTTCAAATATTTCCATAATACTTATATCTACTTTGTTATTTATTTGGCTGCGTTTTCATTATGTCTCACTAAGTAAAGTGTTAAGGATTGATATAAGATGTGCATGCTTTAATTAATTAAAAGGTTCTTTTGGCCGGAATCGAACACGCAAAACTGTTCTCTTCAATGTGCACGACACATTTAGTTTAAGTCATTCGAGTAACTCCCCCTTATGAAATTGATCATGGCTGACAACGCCAAGTTGAAAACGTATCTTTCTGGAGTGAAGTGAAAGGGATCCATGAATTTACATTACTTTCAATTGTGAAATATATTTACAAGGTTGGTATCATTAGGCTGCAGATATGACTTTACCAACACAGACCAGTGAGCTGACCCACGTAGAAGTGCGTTTCATTCATTGTAAACATAGCCGCTTTAAAATTGCCCGCTATAAATTTGGCGCTATAATTATATGTTTATTTCAAACTAGCTGAGTTTCTAGTGACGACGTGTTAGTTATCAAACATTTACCTGTAGTTCAACACTAAGTGCGGGCGATCTTGCAGATTTGGGCTGTAATTCATCTCTCACAAGATCGCAGATATATCTGATGCTTGTCTTCCCAAAACGGTAGCGTGCCCTTACTTCTTCATCGCTCATGGATTCGAGGTGTTGTGTTCGTTTTCTGAAAACACGGTCTTTCCTTGTGCCTCCTAAGCGTTCAAACAATATGTTCGCTGCCATGTTTGTTTTTAATGACACGCTAATGATGCCCTTCATTAACCTTCATTAAGTTAATGACGCGCTAATGACACCACGACGTCATTAAAACGTTAGTACAACTGGATTTAATGCTACATTAGTTAATGAAGGTTTAATGGCACGTTAATGCCACATTAAAGTTTGATACAACCGGGTCCCGTTCCTTCTCACAGGTTTGGTTCAGATCCAGTGCCCCGACGAATCCTACCTGAATGAGCCTACTAGTCTGACCTGCTCTACATCTCAAGCCTTCTCTAACACCATTTACAGTGCTCCAATTGGGAGCAGTCCTCAGTGTTCACAAACGGGCTGCACACCTGTCAGCGTATTCCAGGCTGTTCCTATAAACTCAACTTACACTCAACTAAGGATACTGAGCGTACAACACGGACATGCGGGACAATGGGGGTGTGCTGATGGCGACCATAACTTTTTTTATTGTCGTCTTGTTGTTGCTGAAAGTAAGTACATTGCAAGGTTTATGATTATTTGGGGTGAACGAATGACCGTGACATTTTCCAAAATGTACAAATTGCGTTCAAACACATGTAATTATTTAGGATGAACTCATCATTCAGCATAACCAGGGAGACATGGTCCTTTCTTCTTCATGACATGTACAGTTTGTTTGTTTGTTGTTTCACGCCGTACTCAGCAAATTTCCAGCTGTATGACGGCGGTCTGTACATAATCGAGTCTGGACCAGACAATCCATTGATTGACATCATGAGCGTCGATCCACGCAATTGAGATACAATGACATGCATCAACCGAGTCAGCGAGCTTGACCACCCGGTCCCATTAGTCGCCTCATACGACAAACATAGTCGCCTTTTACGGCAAGCATCTTGGACTACTATTGTTCTGCAGCTTTTAAATTCTCACTTATTGTCGGGAGCGTTCAGGAGCCACCGTTAAGCTACCTGAAAACGTCACCGCTTCTACCGAAATAAATATGACACTAACAGACTTTGCGTATGTAAGACTGGAATTTATCAGCTCAAATAGTACGCTTTGTGGTGGGGTTACGAAAATCGGTGAATTCAGAAGAGTATTTTAATCAACGAAGGTAAAAATCCTCCATGTCCAAGAAATAGAGCATGTACGTTTTTGTACAACAAGTTGCATACGATGTGTTGCATGCAACCAATTGTATAAAACTAGTTATAAAGTGTGAATGGCCGATAACATTCCTACCAGAGTGTTTGATGTTATGTATCATAATTTTCAGAGAACCCACCATGCAGCATAACCGTTGACCGTCCAGATCTTCTGCATGGGAAGATATTACTGACAGTAACCATCCAGAACTACTATTGCTCTATAGCTTTCAAGGGTTCACTCCGTGTCGGGAGCGTTCGGGAGACACTGTTTACAGATGGACATGTGCCTGGCCCTACAGATATCACCGCTGTCAAAGAAATAAATATGACAAAAGAACACTTTGGGGATGTACAACTGGAATTAATGTGCCAAAAGAGTAGGACAATTTCCTGTGGAGGCGTTACAGTTTTACATGGTAAGTACAGAGTGAGTGAGTCAGTAAGATTTTACGCCGCTTTTAGCAATATCCAAGCTATATCACGGCAGGGGACACCATAAATGGGCTTCACAAATTGTATTCATGTCGGGAATCGAACCCGCGTCTTCGACGTGACGAGCGAACGCTTTAACCACAAGACTACTCTACCGCCCCCATAGGTACAGAATGACCATCTGCCAGTCCAACATTCTAACACGATTGTTTGTTCTGAATCATAAGTTATAATAGTTTCAATATCTAACGTCCAAGAGAAAGTGTATATGTCTGTGTCCAATATAGGCATCGCCATCACAGATAACAAACATAATACGATTTCGATTCTATTGATTATTTCTAAGCATCTAAACTTCTTCACGCTTCACACAGTTTATGTCAGTTATTTTATTGGTAGGATACATTGAGAATAGTACATGGATCAGTGCGAGATAAAGAAACTGTGAAACGTTTTTGTGGCATAATTGCATAGTCGCGAGACGTGTAATTTAGTGGGAATGCATACAGTTCAATACAATTTGGTCACACACATATTGCACGTGCTACATTCATTTCATAAACATGCAGGCCAGGGAGGGGTCCGTCACCGTCACAATTCTTGCATATGCGGCGGCCGGCCCAAGTTTCTCCCGAAAATTACATGTATTTCTCTGTTATACACGTTTAATATGACCTGGTGTGGTATGTGTGTTTCATTATTCGGGATTAAGGGAATAAAAGGAATAGTTTACCTAGTTCTAGATACTCCTCCAACTGAGTGAGTGCCCCTTGCCTCCAGACAATACAGAATATATCGCCATTGCAGTCGTGGTTACCTTCATCGTCACCAGCTTCCTATGCATTCTTCTGGAGATTATCGTGTTCAAAAGAGAGGTCAATGAAAAGTTGTTCATCTCTTGTTGATACATCTTATTGGCTAGTCACCGTCTTGTAAAATACTACTACCAATCGGCTGCTCTGCCCGCACAGACATCATGCCATATAGTCTGATGTGACGTCACGTGCTTGTTACGTCATACGTGTCCCTGTTACCATACTTAAAGTGCGATGTCTGTCACAGGATAGATCTAATTGTCCCACACCTCGACGTCATTGTGTACAAGCCCACACAGCTCGTCAGAGACACCTATCTATAAAGCCTCTTGATCATCACCACATGTAACAGTAACGGTCCTGGCCATACACCATGTGTTAGTGGCTCAAGCATAGTTTCTAATTAAGGGTGAGTTTTCATAAATGTAACTTCAGTGCAGTGAACAGGTTTCTGATATAGTGAGATTTAATGTATTCCGTGTCTTCTTTCAGGAATTGAGGGATGTCACGGGAAGGTAAGACAAGTTTCAAAATGTCGTGTTGGTGTATGTCAAACCTCACATGTTATTTAAATATGAATCATTCCTTGTTCCATATGTTATATTTTGGGACAGCACTTTCATAGTAAAGTACAGATTCTCCTACTTGTTTTGGGTTGAGTCTCGTGCGGGATTCGAACCCACACTGCCAGAGGGAGGCACCAGATCGCCAGCACACAAGGCAGCGATCTAATCCACAAAAAATGGTAGTCCAGATCATGTTAACCATCAATGTAATAACTAAGTCATAATAATACAAACGGCAAAACCCTTTCCATACTCATATCAAATAAGTCAGATATTGAAGCCAGCAAACTTTGAGAATATAGTATCACAGGAGGAAAGTGACACGAAAGTGAAAATACACGGATACTGTTTGTACACAGTAGTATGCAGATACTACACGCCTATGATTGTGTATACATTTAATACGTTATGCATATGTATAAACGTCTCATGAAGAGACGCGTGTAGATGGGAACGTCCCAAGCGTGAACTGAATTTCTGAAAGATATCTTGTCTGGAGCACCCAGTGCCGTGGCACACCTACTTTTCTTTCACCTCTTGAATTGAAAAATCATCAAAACAGATGCAAATGTGAATTGCATTTCAATGACACCATGACGTGTCATCTTAATGGGAACGAGGTGAGGCAGGGCGTTGACGTATTTCACGTGTATATATGAGGCTGACAAACTAAACATCACTGCTAAGGCCCCAATGGGATCGTAATCAGGCTGAGGGACACACAACTGTACAGCTACCGTGGAAGCTTAGAACCATCCACCTCCCTACCCAGACAGTTTGTTATAAATAGTCTAAACTGGACTAGTCAACGTAGTTTAGATTATATACAGGCCGCTATGACATAGCCAGAAACCTATGATTGTTGGTTCGAATCCCCGTTCGCCCCGATTATGTTTCTAAGTGTGTCAGCACAATACCCGTGCTCGTGGGTTTCACCAAAGCTGTAAACGTCTGAGGCCTGCATCACTTAGGGCTTTCCTCCCACATTAACTTGACACGCCGCGATATAACTGTTAAAAGCGGCGTTGAACCCAACTCACTCACTCACTAAGGCACGACGTACCGGCTACACATTCTGACCGGGACACCCAGAGAGGCGTGGTGTTTTAATATGCTGTAGATTGTGCTGATTAAAGAGTGGAGTACAATAACATGTGCTGAATCCCTATTGGCCATAATTGTCCATGGCTCCAAAATAGCGCTGTTTTATATGTACTATAGACCCGCATAATATTATACTCAAACTCAAAAGAGTTTTTTTAAGATTCCACGATGAATGCATAATGTTGCGTTTTTAAATTGTTTCAGAAGTAGACGTGGTCCAACACCTGATGCCCCCAAACAGACTGAGCAAGGCCATCCACAGTTCACTCCAGCAGTGGAATCGTCAAGCTATAAATTGTCTTTGAGTGGTTTCAACTTATTAGTAATTCATTATAACTAGCTCTGATATACCTCGTCAGATGACAATAAATAACTAGCCACGGGGAATAATAGCTGGGCAATCATGCAAATTGTCTGGATAGACTTGTAGTATTATAATAACCAGCTCTGCTATTCCATATGTAAGATGATAAGTACCTAACTAGCCACGGAAAATTATAGTTTTCCAGTCATGCTGGTATTATAATAACCAGCGCTGCGATTCCATATTCTCTATCATCATCATATAAAAACACTTGATACTTTCCATAGACTCATGTTAATGATATTGTACAAGATTATTTGAAATTATTAGCATTGAAATTACAAAATATGTGTTTGTATAAGGATCGAGGGGAGGGGATGTCCAATCGTGTTTTTGTTAATAACATTTCACTTTTGTTATATCTTAAAATTAATTATTAATATTATTGATTTAAAGAAAGATTGCTTTTGTTTCTTTGAATCATAATAATCACGAACAGGTGGGACTTTTTAAAGGTGATCTGTGCACAGGGTCGAACCTGCGTCAACGCCAATACTATAGTGTAACCACCATTATACCTGAGCGAAAAAATCGATACATATTTCTATTCCAGAACACATTAGTAGTTGTGTCACATTGTAGTGTCACATTGTAGTGTTGTAACGACAAAACCATTTCTCCTGGGACACCTGACCTGATTCGATCGCCCGGGAGACTTCAGCGGCTGTGAAAACTGTCTTTGTAATTGTATGAGTATTTGTATCAACATAATATAAAGAGTGTTTCAGATTTGATGCTCAACTTGCAAAACAAATCTTAAAGTTTCTTAGGAACGGTGTGACTAATATTCAATACATTAATATTTCATTTTTACGCATCATTTACCTCGATATTTGCTGTTGTATCAGCCACTCTCTCACTCAGACCGCACACTAAGTATCTCAATAATACCTGTGTTTAATGCCTAATGTATTCATCGCTGCCTTGACGTCGACGATCTATTCAAAACCAATAAAGAGTTTCCGAAGCATTGACGTTTATGAACTAAACATGACTCATAAAATACATCGCGTGTGGCATTTCTTGAGAAGTCTCAATTCGGTGTATTGAACATGTTTGAGTTAACATTTATGTTGATATTAAGTCATCGTCATACTTTAATCCAGTTTTTGAATCATATATATTTGTTTGTTGGCTGTTAAACGCCGCATTGATCAACATTCAAGCAATATGACGACGGCCTATATAAAATCGAGCCGGGACCAGACAATCCAGCAATGATCCATGCTGGTGGGTTACGATAACGCAATAAACCCAGGTCACCGTGCCTGATCACCCGATCAGTTTGATTGCCTCTTATGACCAGCATACGTTGCTGAGAACGATCCCGGAATCCTCATATGTATATAAAGTAACTACGATGTCAAAATACATAATTTTCTCTCCTTTCAGAAGTCAATCAGCGTACTGCTGTTACAATGTAAAGTCATCATAATAACATAAATCATAAGAAAACAATACATATAAGCACCAAGCCTAATTTATTAAAACCAAGTATATTACGCGAACAGTTGCTTTGTCGTGACGATATCCGTTCTAATAATTGACCAAGACGACATGATCAAGAATGACGCTGGGGCGATAAAGTAAACTATGTAAACTTATCAATAATAAGGTTATAGATCATACTATTATGATGACGTCATATTGTAACAGATATGCGCTGATGAACTCCTAAAAGGAGGGAAAGTACTTCGCATATATTATTGACTGGCGACGTTACATACATTAGCAAAATCAATAGAATTACTATGCACATATCTAGCTGTGAAACATGTATGTTGGAGCGTGGGTACGTTTCTGTTCAACACTGTTGAATTAAGGTTTGGCGTTATAAGTACTATAATACCATATAAGACAAAACTATATAAGCTAATTACCATTATTATTATAACTATTGTTGAAAATTTTAAAAAGTAAAACACCACTTATATTTTTATTAGTATTGTAGATATATACTATTCAATTTATAAATTTCTTTGTATGTTTTTTATATTTTTATTATTATTATTATTATTATTATTATTATTATTATTATTGTTTTTTCACTTTGGATACATTTGTATTTTAAATAATAAGGCTGGATGTACAAGCTTTTGTTTTGAACACATATTATGTCAAATGTTTTTACCATGACTGCTTGTGCTTGTGACACAAAAAATAACATTTCTTGCTTTCTCTCTCTCCCCCACTATGTATTTGTATAGATTATAATATTTTGAATGTAGCTACACCTGTTGTAGGGAGCAGGGTGGAGGAGGGCACAGACAGCTACAAACATGCTGTTGAAATGAAGTTTTCTCATTGCAATGTATATATTTCTTACATTATTGTGATTATATATTTGTTTATATGCTTATGATACATTAAGGCTTAAGGTTTCCGACCTGTACGTAATATGTCACTATCTGCTTCTGATGCATTTGTTAATATGTTTCTGATTATCGTTAAACCGCATCCGTGGTCCAGTGAAAAGAGCGTCTGTCCAGACGGCGGATGATAAGGGCTTCAGTATCCGCCCGCGTCATAACAAAAGGTGTTAAAGATGGTACTTGTTGTTACCCTGCTTGGCACTCGGCGAAAGGGGATGTAACAAGGACTGGTCGGCTCGGAGTCAGCAGACTGTGTCAGAGTGGGGTGTCCATGTTAAACTGCGGCATGATGTGTCAGTGGGCTAGCTCTATAAAATTATAAAAGTATTAGCCAGCACAAGCACGTAAACACACACACACACACACACACACACAAACACACACACACACACCACTAACCTTTGGGATTAATTATCATTTCTCTGGATTTTGGCAGAAACAATATGTTTATATGTTTAATGTCGTGATTGTATTAAGTAATGATGTGATGTTCAAGTGTATAACTGATCATACAAGTAATTTCAAGCAAGGGCATGATTATCCCTTGTTCAGTTGTCTGTATGGTATATTGTTTGTGTGATACATTGTCAACAAGACAGCAGTACGCTAAGTCATTTTATAGATTAGTTTCCAGTCACGCCAACAGAGAGAAAGTTAACATTCCCTTCACCAAGGTGTAATCAACTGATAGATGTCATCTGTCAACATGGGTCTGTCACTTTGAGTGGACAGCAGTGGCACATAGGGCCTGAAGGAAGAGACATATAACGTGATTGTGGTGAAACGTCATCCTAAGACTTTAGTCCAAAATTCAACCAGTGATGAATAATGTATAAACAAATCATTTGTGTCGGATAAAGCCGAGTGTCGGATAAACGAGTGTCGGATTAACGAGACTTGACTGTACAATGTTCCGTTGTTGTACTAAAGTAACTGACCTTTAGTTTTCCTGTTTCGAGAAAAGTTCGTATAACACATCCGTGTACATATGTACAGACGCAAAACACATCGTTTTTATTGGAGATAAACACATATGCTTGTATGATGATTGTCATGTTGTGTTATTTTAACCCTAACTAAAAGTACAGTATTCACCCCATAGAGATTCGTGGTTAGGTCCACAGCATCTTACCCTGAGGCGTGGATCGTTGTTCATAATATCACTCATTGGTTTGTCTTGAATCGAGTCATATGGCCGTCATATTGCTCATTTCTGTAAGTATCGCAATACTGTAGCATTAGGTATACCAGTACTTCTGTAGTTTCCCAATACCATTGTTTCCCAATACCAATACAACCATAGTTGTACAATTATTACAGTATTACAATGCCATATGTGAACCACTGATACTGTAATATCCCATTACTATTACATGAGTTGTACCAGCATCACAGTGTCACAGTGTCTTTGCATTAGGTAAAGCAATATGACAAACACCAAACATGATGACATTCTTGACAAACGAACGGAACCCAAATATCCGGTTTTTACCCATGACGTTAAAAGGCGACAATAGACACTCACACCAAAAGAGGGCATAACTCCGCTACGTTTAGACATTGCTCAATGGAAGGTGCTGTGGATAACGAAGAACTATATTATTCCAGCGCAAATTTGGACATTGAAACCGTATACGTTTTGGTACAATCACAAATCATAGGAAATTATACTACATAAGAAAGGGAACCGTGAAGATCTGGGGTAGGATAGGTCTTCAGCAACCCATGCTTGCTGGAAAAGGCGACTATGCTTGTCGTAAGGGCGACTATCGGGATTGGGTGGTCAGGCTCGCTGACTTGATTGAGGCGTGTCATCGATCCCAATGGCGTGGATCGATGCTCATGATATCAATCACTGGATGGTCAGGTCCAGACTCGATTATTTACAGACCGCAGTCATATAGCTGGAATATTGCTGAGTGCGGCGTTAAACAACAAACCAAACCACACTTAAATGTCCGCGTGTGCCTGTGCTTGTCACAACAATTCATTTCTACTGGACCCGTGAAGATTCAGGGGTGGAATAGGTCTTCAGCAACCCATGCTTGCCGGAAAAGACGACTATGCTTGTCGTAAGAGGCAACTATCGGGATTGGGTGGTCAGGCTCACTGACTTGGTTGAAGCATGTCATCGATCCCAATTGCGTTGATCGATGCTCATGATATCAATCACTGGATTGTCAGGTCCAGACTCGATTATTTGCAGACCGCAGTCATATAGCTGGAATATTGCTGAGTGCGGCGTTAAACAACAAACCAAACCACACTTAAATGTCCACGTGTGCCTGTGCTTGTCACAACAGTTCTTTTCTGCTGGACCCGTGAAGATTCCGGGGTGGAATAGGTCTTCAGCAACCCGTGCTTGCCGGAAAAGACGACTATGCTTGTCGTAAGAGGCGACTAACGGAATTGGGTGGTCAGGCTCACTGACTTGGTTGAAGCATGTCATCGATCCCAATGGCGTTGATCGATGTCATGATATCAATCACTGGATTGTCAGGTCCAGACTCGATTATTTACAGACCGCAGTCATATAGCTGGAATATTGCTGAGTGCGGCGTTAAACAACAAACCAAACCACACTTAAATGTCCGTGTGTGCCTGTGCTTGTCACAACAGTTCATTTCTACTGATTGATTGTCTGCTTGTCATTTACATTCCACAGGTAATATAGTCGCTGGGACACACCCATCTGTCGCGCTGTCTATGATTAGCGTAATGAATAATTTTGACACCTAGATCGTCAGTGACAATGGTCTATTACCTTGATATGTTGAGCTAGTTGTCGCACTAACTTTACTTTTATAAGGCATATATCCTGTAAGTACGACACATCAATATTACATATTATTGTGAATATCATTAACTTGCTTTCATTTTTGTGGTTAGAGTTTTGGGTTTAACGTCACATTTAGCGATATCCCCACATTTTCACGGTTGGAGGCACCATGAATGGGCTTCTCGCGTTATGCGTATACTCACATCCAGAATCGAACCCGGTCCTTCGGCTGGACGACAAACGCTTTAACCACCAGGCTGTCTAGCCGCCCATCTCTCGGGTGGAAAAATGTATGGTTGTTTAAAATAATAAATACATTAAACAAATGGGTAGTGTTGGGGATCAAAATGAAATTATTTGGTTCTTTCACACAAGGTGAGGTGGAGTTGTGCGTTCTCCAATAGCCGTCATATAGCTAGAATATTGCTGAGTGCGGCGTTAAACAACAAACAAACAAACAAAAAGCGTTCTGGAAATAGACTGAATTATTCGATAACATTGTGTGCTTATGGGCGGTATGGTACTTATATTATCAGCACTCGATTAACGTATATTATGTATGTATAATCATATCTTGTTCAATCAGTCATTGTGATTATAATACAAGAGCAGAACACCTGCTACTGCGTACCACGTGTATAGGTCATGCAAGGAAGATGTTTACCAAATGACTTGCACAAATCATTGTGTATGCAGACAAACAAGTCATTACTGTGAATGAAAACTGTGCACTGTTGCTGACGACGTCTAATAATCTCCTACATGAATATGAATTTTGTGACAACATTATCCGCTTACAGTTGGTATATCAGCACTGGATTAAGTGACACACCTGTATCAAAAGATATGAGTGTATTATATGCAGATTATAAATGCAATGTGCCACCAGTCATTGTGGTAAATACGCGGATATCAGCACCTGTTGCTACTTTCCTCGCGGTGTGGTTTAAACAAGGAAAGTATT
The DNA here is from genome assembly GCF_023055435.1 of Haliotis rufescens. Taxonomy (NCBI): domain Eukaryota; kingdom Metazoa; phylum Mollusca; class Gastropoda; order Lepetellida; family Haliotidae; genus Haliotis; species Haliotis rufescens. Next base: position 66,111 of record NW_025964354.1, read on the forward strand.
TATACACTTATTGTGAACAAATCATTGTGTATGCAGTCAAAAGGCTCAAACATTTGAAGGAAACATTTGTACAGTTTCTGACGAAGTCTGATAACCCGATACATACATTTACTGGTTTGTGGCTTAACGAACATATGGAATTTAAGTTCACAATTTATGATCTTGCTGAATCGGCAAGTCGAGCTTTCTGAATATTTTGATGCTGGTGGTTTTACTTATGAAAATAATACTAAAATGTATGAATCCTTGGTGCTTCCATCTGGGGGTTATATGAACATAAAAAGTTAAACACATTGCAAAACAAAGCATGCAATTTTTTTCTTGGCCTTAGACGTACTGCGTCAAGTGTTGTCACCAGGGGAGACATGGGTTGGAAATCATGTGTCACGAACAACGCATAGAAGTATTTCGTTTATTATACCGCCTAATCAGTATAGAAAATACAAGATTGACCTGTGTCATTCATACTTGGTTAAGTAAAATAGGGCGCTCATTTGAAAAGGAAGGTTGCAAGCTCGCTAGAAACTTAAACGTCGTCGACTTGATCCATGTAACATGTATGATGATATACGTTATGATGTAATGAACGCTATGTTTGAATGTATGCCAGATTTCTTAAACTTATCTTCAGTCGAGAAATTTATTACGTTACTCAGAAGTGAACACGGGTGTTGTAATCTTTGTTAGTTAATTGATCAAATCTTCCAAAGGCGCTTGACACTCATTTAATTCTGTGCGCGCTTTTCTACATGTATGTTATTGTGCTTGTGATTAATATCATACATGTAATGTGTATGTTGAGTGTTGGTGAGTGTAGATGCACAACTGTGTGTGCGTGTGTGTGCGTGTGTGTGCGTGTGTGTGTGTGTTGGGGGTAATTGTATGTGTGTGTGGTGTGTGTTGGTTGGTGTGTGTTTGTGGTGTAAGGTTAACGTGTGTGTGTGTGTGTGGTTATAATATGTGTGTGTGGTGTGTGTGTGCTTGTGTGTGTTTGTGATGAAAGGTTTAACGTATGTATGGTATGTGTGTGTGTGTGTGCTTGTGTGTGTTTGTGGTGTAAGGCTTAGCGTATGTATGGTATGTGTGTGGGGGTGGGAAGGGGGGAGTGGACGGGGTTAGTGGGTATGGTATGTATGCTATGTGTGTGGGTTTTTTGGGTTTGTTTTTGTTTTTGTTTTGTTTTTTTTGTTTTTTTTTTTTGGGGGGGGGGGGGGGGGGGGGGGGGTGCGGGGTGCGGTGGTAAGGGTATACATGTGGATAGAGTGTATATGATTCTGACAGTATGCATGATCGTAAGTGTGCCTGTGTATGCATCTTCGTGTTTCTGTATGAAAACGTGCGTGGGTTATTTTGCGTGTGTGTGTGCGTCTGCATATGCATGTGTGTATGTGTGTACAACTAATTTAATAAAATAACATAAATTCAAACATTGTCTTGGTATATGTCCTAATGTATCGGATCATGACGTTATACATGTGATTTTATATCTCGTGTCTCGCCGGCCTGGTCGGATGTCGTAGAGCAGACCCCATTACTTTCGTAGTATAAGTATTGAGGTAAAAATAGATCACGACATCTTATGAACTATATATAGCATCCCCACAGCTAATTATGAACGGAACTGAGGAAATCTGAATTCATGAAATATATCTAAATTCCAGGTCCGACACCGCTGTATTTTGTATCGTTATGCAGCCAGGATACTAAATGGTAAATAACAATATTAAAACACGTAACATCCCATGATATAAATCAATTCACTAATTCTAGTTATTGTATGTTGATAGTGATGAGGTCTGCGTCAGAGCATGGGCATGTGTGAACAGGCATTCTGAAGTGACCTAGGTGGCAGAGAAGGATTTAAGAGTTGCGTCCCTTGAAACACTCATCTGTCACTTCACTGCAGATGATTACGACATTCATATAACAGAGAGGCGGTTTTATTCTGTTCGTTTTTTAGTTTCGATACTAAGAAGACCGTCCATGGTTGCCTTATTGACCGTTTTGTACTTTGTTCGGTGTGCAATCGATCCCATAAGATGACAAAAACGCAGATTCCAGTTTAGCAATACAAACATGCTTGAGGTGATGTGATGTGACATTATAGATTCAAGGATGTCACTTGAGCTTGTAAATAATGTCTTTTAACTTGTTTTGTTCAGCAAATCCATTCTACAGTCCAGTTTAAATATGCAACAGTACAGGAAGCTTTCTTCCAGTAGATCATGTGACCTTTTGTTATTATATTATCACAAGGTCAGGGGTGTCAGTTAAGCTGGTTTTGAATGCCATGTTTAACTAAAATGCAGATATCAAAATGGATGTAACAACCACCCTATATATAGAAGACCGTTATGATAATTAATGGACCTTGCTATCTTATGTTGACCAATGTCTTAGAAAGTAACGAGGTTGAGAGTTATTAGCGTTGCAGTTATCGCCTTAAGTCAGTCAGGAGATAAACATGCTATGTTTGGTAATTTTAGGTGTGGATTAAATACCTCTTATGTATAAATTTGAAGGTTTTCGAATATAACGAATCAAGTTTCATTATATAGCGCCAGGCACAATTTGTGAATTGTCTGGATGAAAGTTCGTGCATACATCTCAGCGTCGACCTCACCCATTTTTTATGGGAGTTCTACAGACAGTAGGCAGCACACAAGGTCAACTTCACACTCACTCGAGCTCGAAACTCTGTTCTATCGGGCCTCGTGACTCCCACGAGGCTTACTGACTATATTCATGAATACACTGGGGAACTGAGGCAAAATACAGATACAGCAGAATTGTGTTTGAACGTAATGCAAAGGAAAACATATGCATTCGAAACCAAAAACTATTCACGTATTCAAGTCTGCAAACTAAATCCCAGACGTGTTCCCTGTCGAGTACATCCTCAACTGTCTGCACGTGACGCGTGGGCGTGGGTTTCACCAATGTGTGGCACACGTCTAGGACATCACTTCGGGCATTCCTCCAACATTAAGCAGACACACCATGAATATACCCCAAATCACTAATTCACTCGTTCACAAATGGCAACGTATTTGAACATGATTGAAGCTTGGTTCTTCATTTGTGATTGCAGGTGCATCATCAACAGAAATATGGAACCCTACACCCTAAATGAAAGGAGATTAAAGTCCCAACCGTACTATAAATAGCGCGGTATTTTGCGAGATCTTAGTGTTTGACAGACGTTGCGATGATGATCGGTCAGCGAGTAATCGGTGACCCAAAATCTTAAATAACTAAAGAACGAGACAACATTCACATCCGAATCTTGGCAGACAGATTTGCCCTACACCAGTCAATGTAACAAAAGTCACAAGATATAAAAAAATATTACATTCGATCTGATGTTTGGTTGTAAAAAATCCAGTCGTCTGTGAAACAACTTTGCACAACAGAAGTGGGAGGAGTTAGCCTTCGGTCAGCTGACATCAACTGCGCGAGCGAATCTAATAGTAGTAAACCACGTGGCGAACTCGCACATGGCACAACTTCTCGAAGTGTTTGTTTACTTGCAATAAAACTGCCAAGAAACTACCAAATGGCATTACAAAGACGTTACGTTCAGTACCACAATGAACACATACCCATACAGTTTACGATTGTTTTGTGCAGGTATGTTGTGAAGTTGCCGAATGGAAACTATTGTGACTTGCATTGAAATGTCACATCCGCATGAAACAATCTGTGAGTCAGACCCAACAACTTTTGACACGGGAATTCCAAATAAAATATATCTAGATGTAGCTACTGAAACCTTATTACAGTTTGCTTATATTTCTTTCACATTTATGCGCGAAAAGGACAAACACGACAGGTCTAGTCATTGTAAAGGGTGCAGGCTAAAACGGCACCTCAGCAAAACGTCACCGATTTCACTGGCGAAAACGGCACCGCATTTGGCGAAAACATTGTAAAAGCGACTATGCAAAATAACTTATACAAAATAAATAAAAGTCATAATGCCGACAATATGTAGTTGATACAAAAATCTATCACCTATCATCTTTGGTGGACATGTATATATAACAGTTTACACATATACAAAATATGAAGTAATTCTTGATTCGATTTCTACAAATCAGATGATCAATTTGAAATGTGTAGACAGTGCTTGTTTATAGAAATATGCAGGTTATGAATAGTCGATGTTTACTTCAGGAGACGTCTTACCTTTCAACTTATCTAGCATATTTATCACCACGTATGTTCCATATAATCCATATTCAGAATATACAATGTATTTGAATCCACGAGCACATGCATGATTAAAAACACAATCAGGCATAATTTAACGGCGCACACTGGTCCGAATTATCATCAACAGTTTCGTACAGTCACGAGTCAACAGTCTTGAAAAGATCCCTCGATGATTCCTCAAAGCATTCCTTCTGTCCAACATCGTCCAACAGTGCTGGGAAAGAGTTTTGAGGACTACCACAACCTTTGTCCCATATAATCCCGCTTAGGAATGTTTGGATATAATCCACGAGCATGGTTCAAAACACAATGGGGCATAATTTCCCGGCGCACACAAACAACAGTTTCGTCCAAATGGTCACGATTCAACAGTCTTGTCTTCTTGGAAAGATACCTTGGATTCCTCCGTGCATTTCGTCTATCCAACATCGACCAACAGTTCTTGTTAAATAGTCCTGCGAACCCCACTATTTCTGTCGTGAGGGGCGGAGCCTCGGCCAAGCCATCTTTGAGGAAATGTTGTCTCACACGGCCGGCAAAAACAAAATTCACATTCCTGAATTTCCTGGAAACGATCGTCGATATTGACATTCAGATCACAATCTAAAACGTTCACTCCATCCTTAGCATCAATAAAAGTAGGGGGTTTCTCTGACGAATCTTCTTCACGAGTGACATCTACACTTGCATCACTTAACTTGTCTTCCATGGCTTCGTCAAACGTTGCATCACTTTCCCGCGTCTGAACACTGGCATCACACGACGAAACGTCCTGCACTGCGGCATCGTAATCCCATCCCGAGTAATTGAATAAACTTCGAATGGCTTCTTGTTGCATTTCATCAACATTTAGTGTAATAGTGAACTTGGATGACATCATGAAAGCGTTGAACTTTATGAGCAGTGAACGAACGTGAAAGCGACCTGTCAAAATTTTCTTGGTTGTGACACCCATTAGAAACCGATAGAATTTGGAAGAGCTCATTATATGAAAGATATATTACACCTCATGAAAAAGTTTGATGAATATACGATTTGTAGCGATTTAAGGAACGTTTTATTATTTACCGTGAATTAGTATCATTTCACATTACAAATAAGCATATTTAGGCATGGCTAGTCGTCATAAATCAAAATTTCAACTTATGGAAAGCAACCTCTACAACCCTCAAAATAATGGTAGCGCGTTGTTTTGGTCAGCTGTATCATATGTCGCGTGACCCAAGCGTTGGTGGGTAGTCTAATACACGACGGGTTGGATGGGTTGTGTTGGTCTGGAGGGTTAATGACATTCATTGCATTCAAACAATCAAAACCGACTAATTTTGTATTATATAAAAAAAACTTGTGGGAAACGAAATAATATATGCAACTCCAGTTAGGTTCTCGAAAAAGCCTCAAAGTTAAACTCAAAAGCGAAAGTCACCTGTCACACCCCTATGGGTTACATAAGCCATGCCCAATTTCCCGCTTTTCTCTATTTGTTGTCTGCTGATTTTATACAACCGATCTGTAGATCTAGAGTGACGAATATTGTTAAAAATGGCAGGTATTGCTAGAATGTTAAGCGATAGTAACGGGATTAAGAGAAAATATTCAAAAGACAATCCAGAAGCTGTGAAACGAAGAAATTCGGAGGGAAAAGCTTCGCCACAAGGAAAAATTAACTTTTCAGCTGAAAACAGAGACAAGATTGATATTGTTTATGAACAAGCGAAGAAAATCAAAACTTTTCTTGGAGAAGGGAACCCTAATCTTGTGACAAACATACAACTTCTCGATAATACTTTCTCGTATTTTAACAGATGATGCAAACGATGGGAATATAACTGACGAATCTTTTACGCGTGATTTTTCATTCTGCAAGTGTGAAAATACGGATGAATGCAATCAAAAGAAGTTTTGTGCCTCTGAAAATGCACCTTGAAAAGCTCTGTGATCGACTTTATTCACACAGTTTGTCATGCTCGTTTCCTGCTCAGAAATTGGACATGAAAATGATTGGACAGGTTGCCTATGTTACTTTCAGATGTGAAAAAGATCATGTGATAATATGGCCCAGTTCACCCTATCTTGGTAACAAATATTTGGTAAACTCTCGCATGTGTCATGGATACCTTGTGTCAGATTTGCGAAAGCAGCTGACATTGGAAGACTTGGTTCAGCTTACATATCTGACATGTTTTCAAACTATAAAGAAGTCGTTTGTGATTTAAGTCGTGAATCATGCGAGGATGCACTTTTAGAAGAAATTGTGACCTACACGAATATGGATGGAATTAATATTCTCACTGACGCTCGCCATGCCACATGGAAAAACTCTCGTTTTACTGATGTTGTTTGCATTGGAGCTAACACTCACAAAGTTATCAGGACGGAAACTGTATCAAAAGTAGACAATGCCTGCACACAAAAACACGAACTTATTGGAACTCAGCGTATCTATGAATATCTTGATAGTGTTGACAATGGTTTCGGAGTACATGTCAAATTACATTGTCATGACAGGAATCCGGTCATCAATAAATTTATTAGGGAGTAGTGCCCTGATACAACGTCAACAAATGACACATGGCATGCTACGAAAAAGGTTACAAAGGAGGTTAAATGTGTGTGTTTGGGTCCTAAATACAAAGAGGGTGTGACGTGGCATCGCTAGTTATCGGACAAAGCAGGAAGTATCAAGACTCATTTTTTTTGGTGCATTAGGAACTGCGATCAAGATGCCAACAAGCTCCGCGATAATATTATGAATGTGGTCAATCATTACAAGGATATCCATAATAACTGTTCAGAAACGTCGAGATGTAGACAAGACGCGCACTATGAATCATCCAAAGCACTGATTTGTGACCCAAAGGCTGAGCTACTTCTGTGTCAAGCTTTGAAAAATACTCTTGTGTATAAAGATACCGACGACTATGTTCATTGTATACAATGCTACAATATCATAACAAAAGAATTAATTTTTCTGACGATGTTTATCGTTTTCGGACGAATATGGCAGTATTTGACTGGAATGAACACGTAAATAGACCAACAACATCATCAAGATATGTCATGGATGCTAGAAACTCAAGACGCCAGGCCGAGACCAAAGTCCTCAAACGGAAAACTTACAACATGTGGGATCAGATTTGGAAGGACTATGTCGCCATTTTCCTCGAGTAAACGTAGGGAAATTTTTAAAAATGATTTTAATAGATTAACAACGTTAATTTGTTACCTACGATGATGTGCATATTGGTGTTCACGTGTCGTCGATTACCGCATGTATTTTAGATTGAGACATGTGGGTTACTATAAATGGTAAGCTCCGCCCATTTTCCTTATACGTAAAATATTTACTGCGCATGCACCCCGATTAGGCTGATCGGATGTTGGGGCTTTAAACTAGAGTGAGTGAGTTTTGTTTAATGCCGTCGAACAGTATTGCCGTTATATCACGGCATGTCAGCTTAATTAGGAATGAAGCCCAATGTGATGCAGGTTTCAGAAGTTTTACCACTTGGTGAAACCCACGAGAATGAGTATGGAGCTGACAAACCTAGAAACGTAATTGGAGCGGACCGGGATTCGAAGCCATTCTCAAAGATTTTTGGAACGCCAAAGGGACGCGACTCCGCACAGCAGATTGAGGCGCTTAGACGACTGGCCCACTCGTGCCCCACAATTAACTAGATAAATCTAATGGAGGCACGTGATCCGGTGCAAATCGCGCAGATCACGTATCAGGTAAGGGTAATCATGGTTGGACGCGGAGAATGACCGTGTTTCGGCAGCTTCACTCCTGAGATTTTCTAAGGGTTCGGTCCTGTCCCTACTTTAAGCACATGTAGCATGAGGCATGTGACTTTGTTCGAAATATCGCTCTGTTCACTCAGCAGTGAGTGGGTACAGGGAAGAAGGGAAGAATGAGACGGGTAATGTGACTTTTAACTTAGCGCATGACAGGACATCCGGTTGTATTTACCCTAGGGAGCTGAGAAAGTAGAGTGCACTCTGATCCATTGACCAGGGTAATAATGAAGGTAGCGCATTTAGCAGGCTTCAACGGATGGACTATAGCTCATTGAAAGTATACATTTTTTATATCACTTTTATATAATCGGTCGACCACTGGTTCCAAAATTAAGCTTTACAAGGTTCGAACCTTCCGCATTTTATTGTCTAAGTCGATGTCTGAAACAATCGAGACCTACGCAAGATTATGTGTGTTTCAGCACAACCACTGATGTAAGGGAAACTACTCTATTTTACAGGCGTTGTATACAGACTAATGACATTTGATGTGAGATTTTGGTGCCTGAAGTGAGAGTTCTTCAGATGATTTCAATGTATGCAACGTTCTGTTGTCACGTTACTGAAGTTATAGTGCTTGAAAATAAGTTGTCTAACACGCAGATGAATTCGGTTGTTTATTCAATTCAAAGTCATTCAAATCTGTCTAGCCTTACAAAATGTTAAGTACTAAGAATTTGAACAAATTAAACATGATACTGGCAAAAGAAGAACCATAGAAGACAAATTTAAGATTCCTCAGTCTAACATTGAGTGAGAAGAATATATTTACAGAGCAAAAGTATTTTGAAATTTTGTAGAGCATATCCCCAATACTTACAAACATTTCATAAAACCTTGAACGTCTTTTTTTAATGTAAATGTCAAAAATCATGTTCGAACGCCTTGAAAAGATTGAGATGTCATTAATGGTGGAAACAAGCATATGGGTCTTCTGAGAAGAAAATCTCTACAGGGCCACGTCAGACGCCGGACAAACTAGCCGTCACCTACGATCAGTTGATTCGTAGTCATGGAAGCTATAAGGTGTAAACGTAAATATATATATAACAATAAAAGTTTGTGTATGCAACTATTTATACATTTACATATAACACAATAAGAAACATAAGAAATATATGATAATATCTAATACCAACACTGTAGTACAGTGAAAATCGCTGGAATCTGGGTACCTGGTTGCCTTAAAACGTTCGTTTATGGAAAAGAGATAGAGGGAAATGCTTTCCTGGAATCAATCGAACTCTGAACTTACTTAGCATTTACATATACAATAATTATATGTAAATAGTATGTCACACATTTAGCTCTTCAGGACGCTCGACCTATTTCCATAGTCAATCTGTCAATCATCTCTTGTTCACTATCAAATTGAGTACGTTGTGAAACTATTTATCTTCAAAACCAAATGGCAAAGGCCGTTGGACCTTTATGAAGACGATTAGAAGCATGCCTTCAATGCAATGAATAATGAGGTTAAGATGCTTCTTTTTTAATAAAAACATAGTTTTTTAATTACGAAGATAAAGACAACTCATCGTATGAAAAAGAAGGTTTGTGAGCACAACTATCGTGATAGGATATGTAGTAGTGCAATTGGTGTTAGATTTAATCATGACATTTAGATTACACATTTAACTTATTTTCTTTTAAAAAATATAGGAATTCAATTTTAATCATTTCAAAGTAATAGAGCTGTACGTGTCTTCATCTGCACTGAATTCTTAAATTGTGGAGAAAATACAAGTAGTAGTAGTAGTAGTAGTAGTAGTAGTAGTAGTGGCAGTAGTAATAGAAGAAGACGTAGGAGAAGAAGTAGTAGTAGTAGTAGTAGTAGTAGTAGTAGTAAACTCACCGGACAGTTTAATTGATTTTCTACTCCAAGTGCTTTTGTCATTGTCGTTGTTGCATCTCCACTCAGACATGCCCGCTTCCACTTTAGAAACGTCCACACAGTGCTTTCTCCACCACAGACGTGGTTTAACCAAGTTTTGAAATGAACTGTCAACTATCTGTGTACCGAATACCCTGCGTGTTTTGAATACAAGCGTACCATTTCTGTACCAAAAGACTGAATACAGACCCGTTACGCCCCAACCACCTGTCTTTGTACAGCATAAGGTGAAGGAATTGTTGCCCGTCATTCCACCGCTTAGATCAAGGTAATCTGTTAAAACACGGAACATACTTGATATGCTTTAAATCAGAGTTTGCAGTTAAAGGAAGGTTTGGCAGATATTGGGTCGTAACCATAAGGCGATCATTAATCTCTTAATAATGTGGGGGAACTCACCACATGACGACTGAGAAATGAGGAAGACACAAACTACTACAGCTATCGGCCCACGTGCTGAATCCCACATCATGGATGCTCAACCTGAAACATGTTGGAAACTGGGTACAATTATGCAGTTATGCACGCAAGTGGCATCAACACAATACGCATAAGGCAACTCGAACCATGGTCGCCATAGTGAAACTACTGACAAAGAGATTCCGAATCACTTAGATACATTGAAAATTAACTGTGTCATTCTATTTACAGCGGGGCGCCACGTAGCGGGTAGTGGGACAGGGTGTTTTTTTCAGAGAGCTCCGGTAAACAGGGAAAATGTTTACCGATGAAGTTGAAGACTGAAAGAAGTGTTCTATGTTGTAAAGAGCTGAACCACACAGTGACGTGTGACTTGGGTATGTGCAGAGCTCGAGGCGGTTGTTTTAGTGCAACTGTCATTTGGTTCATGGTAAAGTGGGAACAACGACGAGTCGCCGCCATGCACGTGCACGTGCTGCACGTTCCGGGATGAACTGGAACCGGCCTGAAGCTTTGTTTGTTTACTTCACTCTTGATGATACTTGTGACGTACAGAAAAGCTGGTACCAACGTCAACGTCCGTCAGCTATGGATGACGATGTTAGTGTAGAAATGTTTAAAGAACTAAATGACATGAGGCTGGAAATGAATCAAAACTTTAGAGACCTGTCTGGAAAATATTCTAAACTTGAAACTGACATGGCTGGATTATCGGAGGAAAATCTTGATCTTAGGAAAACAGGAGATCTGTTAAGTGAAAAAGCTGGATAACATGGAAAATCGATCCAGGATCAACAATCTTATTCTTCATAACATCCCAGAATCTCCTGACGAATCACCCGCAGCAACAGAAGACAAGTCCGTCACACACACACACACACACACACACACACACACACACACACACACACACACACACACACACACACACACACACACACAACACACACACACACATGTGTTAGGTATTGAGAATTATTCGTCTTTGAAATACATAATTGATGTATTATTTGTGTGTGAATTAACCATTAAAGAAATGAAACTGTTTTACTTTGCGTAATTTGTTTATGTAGCATCATGAGAAAATGTGGGCCTAATACATGAATACATACAATCATACATTTTGAATGTAGGTCTATCCCAGTGCGAACAAAAACAGTTCATTTGATAATCTATTGGAAGGCCTTTCCTGAGATCAATGTGTTTTGAAGCAAATTCGTTTTGTTTCTGTGTTTCAAAAGTTGCCGTTTCCAAAACATTACTCAATCTTTCCTTCTATCCTTCTCAACAGGTGAGGTGATATGGGGTTTTATGTCGCGTCCAAGGTTATTGCACTTATATATGGCAGGTAACTTTACCGTTTATCTGTATGTGTGTGTGTGTGTGTGTGTGTGTGTGTGTGTGTGTGTGTGTGTGTGTGTGTGTGTGTGTGTGCTTGTACTAGTCCGGACTAATACCAATTTAAAGTGCTAGCTCACTGAGATACCATGTCGGAGTATACTGACTCCGAGCTGACCTTGTTCTAGCCCCTTAATGTCGAGCTCCAGACAAGTACCATATTTAAACGTCTTTTGTTATGACGAGGCCGGACCTTCTGCTCTTCCGGGCGGACGTTCTACCACAAGACCAAGGAGGCCGTCCCCTTCTCAAGAACAATGACGAAAGAGGTCAATGTGTCTCAAAGCAAAAGTGTTTTGTTTCTGTGTAAAATATGTTGCCGTTTCCAAGACACAACCCACTCTTTTTTTATCTGCTCAAAATGTATCAGGGTTAATGCCAAATAGGCCAACGCTGTGCCAAATTGGTTGTAGTGTACACAGTTGACTGCAGAGGGTCACACGCAGCAGAACTCTGTAAACCAATGTATTTGTTGTGCCTTCCTATTATCAGAGCCTTAACATTAGGACGGCACGGCAGACACAAAATATAGCCGAATGCAGTCACTATGAGAGTTAACGTTTCCCTGCATATAAACCGGCTCACTGTATATCAACATGCTATGTAACCACATACAGCCATTCATAGAGTTAACGTATCCATGCATATTAAACGGCTAACTGTATATTAACATGTTGTGTAACCACATACAGCAATTCAGAAAATCACGGCATCAATATCAACTGTATTACGCAGAGAGTGAAAACTACAAGACTAAACAACTACGACATCACTTACCGTCGTAATACCCACGGCCCCGTAGATATCCTCGTGTGGTTGTTTGACGACTGCCGAGATAACAATGCCAGCTATGTCAGTTCAACACTGATCTAATTTCAGGAAGTACATTTCTTCACTTGAATCAAGAGTATGCACATGTGTTACCTATCGAGTTCACTGTGTATGAGTGGGTGAGTGTATGAGTGAGTGTGTGAGTGAGTGTATAAGTGAGTGGGTGTATCAGTGAGTCAGTGTATGAGTGAATGAGTCAGTGTATGAGTGAGTGGGTGTGTGAGTGATTGATTGTATGAGTGAACGGGTGTATGAGTGAGTGTATGAGTGAGTGGGTGTATGTGTGATTGAGTGCGTGAGGCAGTGTATGAGTGATTGAGTGTATGGGTGAGTGTATGTTTGATTGAGTGTATGAATGATTGAGTGTATGAGTGATTGAGTGTATGAGTGATTGAGTGTATGAGTGAGTGTATGAGTGAGTGTATGAGTGAGTGGGTGTATGAGTGATTGAGTGTATGAGTGAGTGAGTGTGTGAGTGAGTGAGTGTATGAGTGATTGATTGTATGAGTGAGTGTGTGAGTGAGTGTGTGGCTTCAAGTAACCCATACCCAATGTTCCATGCGGCTCAATCTGGTTTGACACCACACCTGGAATTTCGATAAACTTCTTACGCCCATTCGCACGTACCAAGTGGTCGCCCAAGTAGTCCCTGTGTGCTGGCCATTTTTGTACGTGACATCCTGGGCGCTATAACTGAACAGATTATGATGTGCATGGTGTACATGACCTAACCAGATTATATTTTTCCTGGGTCGGAGGGCATGTTGACGTATCAAATATTAGTTCCGGTCTTAACCCTTTCAAACAATAAACCACATCTGCACTGCTCCTTAGACTAATATGAAATTGATAGGATCCCTCATAATTCTAATCAATGTTATCAAGAGTCTGTACATGTGTTACCTATCGAGTTCACCGATAGGACTGAAGTATTAAGTCCTCCTTGTCTCTTGTTACTACGGTATGCTTTGAGTTTTGGGAAGTATAATAGGCGATGTGCACATTGTGTAAATCAGCGTGGCGTAACTGATTTACCCAAAGTGTACACACCGGTTTTCAGGTTTATAATGAATATCAAACGTCACCATCAGAATATAATCCGTCTCGATTATCCCCCGAAATGGATTCTATTTGGCATAAAAAGCAACGTACCTTTGGAAGTTCCATGAATGGACAACTGAAAATCAGTGATGCCTTCCGGTGTTCGCGAAGTGGGTAAGAAACCCCAAACAAGGAGTCATTTCTTATATACAGCTCCAGTCTTTGGTGTTCACATTTCACAACTTATGAGACACAATCGAGCATGCTCATACCACCAAGATTACCAAGAGCGTCATACGACTCTTGCTCAGAAGTTGTTTGATCAAGGCTACACCATTAAAGGCCCCAAGAAAAGTTTCAAAAAGTTTATGATTGACATGTGGAGGACATTTCCCAATTTGACGCATCAGTGACAAAAATGATGTCAGCTGCAATTCCCTGTTTAGACTTGTTCCATATGTTCCCGTGTTGGTTCAGGTGAATAATTGACTTACCGTTGCATGTGTTTGTGACGGGTGCCACCGCTGGGGCAGGATACACCTGGTATCATTCCTATTTGATAGTGATTCATAAACACATGCCAATGATGATATATTCGGAATCGTACAAACGACTCTGCTTTAGGCAGAGCTTTCTATTGGATATTGAAAGGGTTTTGTTGCTTTTATTATGTACAGATTAAAATCCAAAATGCAGCAAAGAGGATTTTGATGATCCCGGCACAGTCAGGCTGGTTAGGCTCATCAACAGCTCAGGGTCATTGCCCCATCTACATACAGCCCCGACAGCAAATGGGTCTTCTCCCAGGAAGTCCTGCCTTGGCATGCCCACACAGAATCTTTCGGAGAATGTGAAGACTCCCCAACACTGCAGCCTTCTGCATTACCCCGATTGTCAGAAGGGCTGTATTCCTGGCAGCAAACCCGGGAACTCACCTAATGTCAGTCTGTAGAGTGGAAGGTACCAAGCCTAAGGCACCGAGAACAATGGGGAGTCGGACAACTTGGTACTGGGGTGGCAAGCGTGGCATTTCGAAAGCGAGGTCCACATATTTACCATCTTTTCCCTGCAGCTTGTCAATCACATAAGTGTCGTCCAATCAACAACGCCAAAATAATACAAAGGGCACAGCATTAGTATTTGTGGATTTTACTTTGTTGCGAGCGTTCAGCTCTGAACACCAGATATTCTTACGTCTACATTTGTACTTGGTCCGAAGTTTTCCCTTGATATCGGCATTCTTATGTTTGTCCCTAATCTGCATCCCTAAGTGCGTACAGGCCCGACTTTCAACGAGATGGTCAATAACTCCTTCCCCAAGTAAACTGACTAATCCTCTCTCTTCTACCTTGTGTGCTTCAGCACTAACTTCCTAAGCCGATTCCCACGTACAGAGTGGTCTACGTGGACTACAGCGCTAACTTCCTAAAACTATTCCCACGTATTGAGTGGTCCCTGTGTGCTACAGCGCTCACTTCCTTAGCTCATTCCCACGTAATGTGTGGTCCCCTTGTGCTACAGCGCTAACTTCCTAAGCCCATTCCCACGTAATGTGTGGTCCCCTTGTGCTACAGCGCTCACTTCCTAAGCTCATTCCCACGTACTGAGTGATCCCTGTGTGCTACAGCGCTAACTTACTAAACCCATTCCCACGTAATGAATGGTCCCTGTGTGCTAAAAAGCTAACTTCCTCAGCCCATTCCCACGTACTGTGTGGTCCCCGTGTGCTACAGCGCTAACATCCTAAGCCCATTCCTACGCACTGACTGGTCCCCGTGTGCTAAAACGCTAACTTACTAAGCCCATTCCCCCGTACTGAGTGGCCCATGTGTGCTACAGCGCTAACTTCCTAAGCTCATTCCCACGTACTGTGTGGTCCCCGTGTGCTACAGCGCTAACATCCTAAGCCCATTCCCACGTACTGAGTGATCCCTGTGTGCTACAGCGCTAACTTACTAAGCCCATCCCACGTAATGAATGGTCCCCGTGTGCTACAGCGCTAACATCCTAAGCCCATTCCCACGTAATGTGTGGTCCCCTTGTGCTACAGCGCTCACTTCCTAAGCACATTCCCACGTACTGAGTGATCCCTGTGTGCTACGGCGCTAACTTCAAAAACCCATTCCCCCGCACTGAGTGGTCCCTGTGTGCTACAGCGCTAAATTCTTAAGCCCACTCCCACGTACTGAGTTGTCCCTGTGTGCTACAGCGCTAACTTCCAAAGCCCATTCCCACAAACTGTGTGGTCCCTGTGTGCTACAGCGCTAACTTCTTAAGCCCATTCCCACGAACTGAGTGGTCCCTGTGTGCTACAGCGCTAACTTCCTAAGCCCACTCCCACGTACTGAGTGGTCCCTGTGTGCTACAGCGCTTATTTTCAAAGCCCATTCCCACGTATAGAGTGGTCCTTGTGTTCTACAGCGCTAACTTCCTAAACCCATTACCACGTACTGTGTGGTCCCTGTGTGCTACAGCGCTAACTTCTAAACCCCATTCCCACGTACTGAGTGGTCCCTGTGTGCTACAGCGCTAACTTCTTTAGCCCATTCCCACGTACTGAGTGGTCCCTGTGTGCTACAGCGCTAACTTCTTAAGCCCATTCCCACGAACTGAGTGGTCCCTGTGTGCTACAGCGCTAACTTCCTAAGCCCACTCCCACGTACTGAGTGGTCCATATGTGCTACAGCGCTAACTTCCTAAGCCCATTACCACGTACTGTGTGGTCCCTGTGTGCTACAGCGCTAACTTCTAAACCCCATTCCCATGTACTGAGTGGTCCCTGTGTGCTTCAGCGCTAACTTCCTAAGCCCATTCCATTCCCACATACTGAGTGGTCCCTGTGTGCTACAGCGCTAACTTCCTAAGCCCACTCCCACGTACTGTGTGGTCCCTGTGTGCTACAGCGCTAACTTCCAAAGCCCATTCCCACGTTTAGAGTGGTCCTTGTGTTCTACAGCGCTAACTTCCTAAGCCCACTCCCACGAACTGAGTGGTCCCTGTGTGCTACAGCGCTAACTTCCAAAGCCAATTCCCACGAACTGTGTGGTCCCTGTGTGCTACAGCGCTTACTTCCAAAGAACATTCCCACGTACTGAGAGGTGTCTGTGTGCTACAGCGCTAACTTCTTAAGCCAATTCCCACGTACTGAGTGGTCCCTGTGTGCTACAGCGCTATTTTCCTAAGCCCATTCCCCCGTACTGAGTGGTCCCCGTGTGCTACAGCGCTAACTTCCTCAGACCATTCCCACGTACTGAGTGGTCCCCATGTGCTACAGCGCTAAGTTCCAAAGCCCATTACCACGTACTGAGTGGTCCCTGTGTGCTACAGCGCTAACTTCCTAAGCCCATTCCCACGTACTGAGTGGTCCCTGTGTGCTACAGCGCTATTTTCCTAAGCCCATTCCCCCGTACTGAGTGGTCCCTGTGTGCTACAGCGCTGTTTTCGACAGTGATGGCCATACTTGTACGTTACATCCCAGATAGCATTCAGACGTTGGCCCAACGTCGGCAATGGTTGGCAGTGTCCCGGTCGGATTTCATACGTTGCCCCAACGTCGTTACAACGTGAGGTCGCATTTCGGAAATTATTTCCAAGGGGCGCTACTCTTAATTGACAGCTTCTCATAGAGGGCGCTGCGTTTTTCGCGCCTCTCGACGAGCAGACGACGCGACACAAGCACAAGCTCGATCATCGGAATACTGTTTTCTTCGAATATATATATAGGTAAGTGTTTAATTAATGTCTTGTTATAATGTTCAAACAGTACCCATGAAAAAACAACCATTGTTCATTCAGAAATATCAACACGAGTAATTATTTTCCAGAAATTGAAAACACAACGTTCACTAACTTCATGACCGAAGCCGAATAGGAATATGTCACTCTGATTGCTCGCAAATATAACATACTATTACTAGCATACCAAAATAATCAACCTTGTCCGTATCATAAAGTTTGTCGTGATCGTGAGGACAAGTTAGTGAAAAGAAATTTGCACCGTATCGAGTAAGTTGCAGTGTCGATCTTAACTAGTTCTAACAGTTGGAGGTCACCGGTACGCAAACGACCAAATGACTACCTGAAAAAAACACTGACTGTGGTATTTGTAAATGAATACTGGTTGTTTCTATTCTCGCGTGTGTTAAAAATAACAAGCAAACTCAACTGAAAAGGTCAAATTCGTTTTCGGTTGTGACAACTTTACGGTCAAAAAGATCAATTAAACTGAACATGAGAACGAGGCTTCTAAAACTCAAAGCATTCCGTGTACATGATATGATAATACCATGCAGATTCCTACTGATCGATGTACGGAGCTTTCCCCTGTTATCGGCAACAACGCAATTTCAGTTTTCAATCACCAATCAGTGGCCGTGGGATTGTGTTTGTTGTTATTTGAAAGGGATTGATAATGGCATAATTGGTTATTTATTTGTGTATATTTAGATATTATTAAGTACCACGGGGAATTATGGTTAAAACTAAGGGAACGTATTGGATTAGATTGGGTATAGTCATTAAATCATTTCCGATTGAGAATGAAAAAATTCAATAAATATTTATAGAGATGTTTCAACTTCGTCTGGTGTTGTCCCAGATATCGCATTTTGTTAATTTTCACAACGTTACTATCTTTGTAAATGTTAGAACATTTATAAACATCCTGTCATATTAAAATGGAAAATATGAATGTTATTTTAAAAAAAATTTAAATATTATCTATAATCACGATTTTAATAAATAACCCAAAGTGTTAACACTTCTTTTACTGATTGGAAGGTCAATTTATAATCATATTCAACATTCATGCTTGCAACATTGGAACTATTTATTTTATTTGGCAATAAATATTTTTCATTTATTTGTTTACCGGTATTTTTCACATCAGATTGATAGACAACGTTGACCCAACGTTAGATTAGGCCTATTTTATTCCTCACTACCTTCCAGACAGCCTGAAATGTTTGTACTAATCTGGCACTCGTGAAGAGCAACCTCCTCGTGGTGAGTGCTGGATAGCGCTAATAGCTCTTCCCCCGTGTGGAACCGGGGTAGAATATTTCCACAGCACCCCATTGCTGGTCGTAAGAGGCGACCAAAGTGGGCAGCCCGTTTGCCGTGGGTTGCGTCCCTGTGTCGGCGGAGGACGGGAGTCTGGTAGTTGAGGGCACTGGTTCCTGGAACTGTGTTCCTTTGCCCAACACACTACTTCGACCCTTACTTCGCCTAGACGGGTGGTAAGATGGGCCCGGTCTTATCAATCGGCTGGTCATGCCAGGCCCTGTGCGTAATATTGTATATGCACTCCTGTGTTGTATTATAATGTATATTTTGGACTTGGCCAAGCATACTTTGTATGAATTACCAATTTTTGATTGACTAAATTGCCTAGAGTCTTACGCCAGAAGGCGGTGGCTCATGGGCCAATCTGGTACTTTCGACCTCTGAGTTCTGTATGTCTTCAATTTCTTGCCATGGGCCGAACCAGCCTGACAATTTATTTGTTAGACAAATACAGCTATTCATGTTGTTCTTACTGGAGTATACCACCTCTGTATCCCTGATGTTTGCATGTTGGAGATCCGGTGCAGGAAAACATCGCTCTTTGTCGCACTCCATGGTGGGTGGGGAGCAGGGGTGCTGAACCACTTCCTTTCATTATGTCGACACAACACTCTGGTTCGAAAAGAAAACACCTAGATGCTAGCTCTTCTGATG
Organism: Haliotis rufescens; assembly: GCF_023055435.1. NCBI lineage: Eukaryota > Metazoa > Mollusca > Gastropoda > Lepetellida > Haliotidae > Haliotis > Haliotis rufescens. The sequence goes on from NW_025964354.1 coordinate 85,429, forward strand.
ACGAAACTGATCTCAAATTAGATTCCTGGGCTCGATTCATAGTAATCGAGGCTTCTGATCATCAACCTTTGAAATTGAACCCGTTCACTATTTCTAAGGCCATCAATGGTTGTTGTGGTACAGTTAACAATGTTACCCGCCTCCGTAATGGCTCCATACTTGTGGAATGTGCCAGGAAACAGCAATCTCTTAATCTGTTATCAATCAGCCAATTTGCAAATGTAGAGGTTGCTGTCTCGGCACATAGGACTTTGAACTCGTGTCGAGGCATTGTGAGAGACAGAGCCCGATGTTTAGCTGACATGAGTGAAGATGAGATTGTGACCGAACTAACAAATCAAGGTGTTACAGCTGTCAAGCGTTTCACCAGAAAACAGGATAAAAACATCATCAAAACCAACACCTATCTCTTTACTTTTTCCCTTTCCAAAATTCCTAAATCTATAAAAGCTGGGTACTTTAATATCGGAGTGGAAGTTTATGTACCAAACCCACTCCGATGTTACAAATGTCAACATTTTGGACACGGTGCCAAGACCTGCACTCTCAGCGTAGTTTGTGTGCGCTGCAGTGGCTCTCATGAGAGCACTGAGTGCACTGATGCCACAAAGTGTGCAAATTGTGATGGGGACCACTTGGCCTCATCAAAACTTTGTCCACACTTTATCCGTCAATCTCAAATATTAAAAATTAAGCACACCAACAATATCTCTTTTCATGATGCTAAGAAGCTAGTTCAGTCACAATCTCCAAATAACTCAACAAAATCTTACTCAGCAGCAGTAACTGTCACTCCTGTTGTCAAGGCCGCCACAGGTTCTGTAGGATGCCAAACAACCATCTCTTGGGTAGGTACTCAGCAGATGCTAGACGACAAGTCAGCCAAATCATCTCACAGTGTCACAACAAGAGTAACATCAGCTTCACAGACGGAGCTAGTGCAATCAACAAAAATAGTAGAACCAGAATCATCTCCAATTCATGGAGACCTCCATTTAACAAAAACGGAAAAAAAGAAACTGAAAAAAAACGGCTAGGGCACTCCAACACTTGGAGGTGCCTTCTTCTCAGCCGCCACCTGTTATGGTTCAAAATCAATTTGAACCTTTGGCGATGGAGATAACTCCATCTCCAACAGACCATGGGAGTGGACCTCCCTCTCGGTCCAGATCCCCAGTAGAACCACCATGACCTGTTCTAACCCGATAATACAATGGAATTGCAGAGGACTAAAAAACAATTTTAATGATTTACAGCTTTTAACACAGGATTTCAAGCCAACTGCCTTTTGTCTACAGGAAACATATTTTAAAAATACAGATCAACTCAACATCAGACAATATGATTCTTATCATTTCTTTTCACCTCCAGGAGCTAAAGCAACTGGAGGATCTTCAATCCTGGTGAGGCAAGGTATTATTCATAGCCCTGTTCCTCTGAATACACCTCTACAAGCTATCGCAGTTCGTATCACTATGCACATTGTTTTTACTCTGTGCTCTCTTTACGTTCCTCCATCTGCATCTCTTCAGCAATCCGATCTTCAAGCTCTCTATGACCAGCTTCCTAAGCCCTGTATTATAATGGGCGATATGAACGGACATAACCCACTTTGGGGTAGTGATCATACCAACGGTAAAGGCAAGCATTTAGAAGATTTTATTTCAAACAATACTCTGTGCCTTTTTAATGATAATTCAAACACATATTTACATCCTGGTACAGGCACATACTCTTCTCTGGATTTGTCTGTTACAGATTCCAACCTGCTAAATGAATTTGAGTGGTCAGTCCACGATGACCTCTGTGGAAGTGACCACTTTCCAACCATTCTACACCCTATTACCCCATCTGATGTTCCTCCGTCCTCTAGATGGAACTTTACCAAAGCTAACTGGCCTCTGTATGACCTTCTATGTACAGCAAAGTTAACACCTGATCACTTTACTGACATTCCTGACCCGATAACATGCTTTTCTAATGAACTCATCAAAATAGCTGAAGATTGTGTTCCCAAGTCCTCTGGAATTCCACACATACGTAAACCATGGTTTACTGATGAATGCAAGCGAGCTAGGAAGGCGAGGAAAAAGGCGGAGCATTATTTCCGCCGCCATCCTATGGTTCATAACTTAAATAAATTTAAAATCTTAAACGCACAAGCACGGCGTACATTTAAAGAAAGTAAACGCCAATCTTGGCGAAATTATGTGTCAAAAATAAATTCAAGGACGCCCATGTCCAAGGTATGGAACATGGTCCAAAAAATCAAAGGTAAGGGCACTAAATCTAGTATTCATCATCTTAAAAATGGGGACCAACTACTAACTCATAAATCAGATATTGCTAATAAACTTGGCGAAACTTTGTCTAAACACTCTTCCTCATCTAACTATGTACCTCAATTCCAAAAGTATCAAAAACAGCAAGAAAAGAAACCTATAAATTTTAATTCAGAAAATGGGGAAGATTATAATGAACTATTCTCTATTCATGAACTCCACACTGCCCTTGGACAAGCTCATGATACTGCTACAGGAGCTGATAACATACATTATCAACTCCTGAAGCACTTACCAGAATCATCCTTAGAAACACTTTTGAATATTTTTGATGTCATTTGGACCTCAGGGAAGTTCCCTCCTTCGTGGCGTGATGCTATTGTTGTCCCAATACCCAAGCCCGGTCGAGATCATACTGACCCATCAAATTACCGACCAATATCATTGACAAGCTGCGTTTGCAAAACCATGGAACGCATGATAAACAATCGTCTCGTTTGGTACCTGGAATCCAATAATCTTATTACTAATATACAATGTGGTTTCCGGAAAAACAGAAGTACCATCGACCATTTGGTTCGCTTAGAATCATTTGTAAAAAATGCAATAATAAATAAACAACATGCAGTGTCTATCTTTTTCGATCTAGAAAAAGCATATGACACGACATGGAAACATGGTATTTTAAAAGATTTACATGATTTTGGATTACGAGGCCGTTTGCCTCAATTTATATCTGAATTTTTAACTGACAGGCACTTTCAGGTCCGCGTGGGTTCTACCCTGTCTGATCATTATAATCAGGATCAAGGTGTCCCACAAGGTAGCATCTTGTCTGTCACATTGTTTAGTATTAAGATCAATAGTTTGTCCAAAGTTTTAAATGATTCGATTGACGGATCGCTCTTTGTGGATGATTTTAATATTTCGTGTCGTGGCAAAAACATGCATACTATTGAAAGGCAGCTTCAGCTATGTTTAAATAAAATCCAGAAATGGTGTCTTGAAAATGGTTTTAAATTTTCAAAATCTAAAACCAACTGTATACATTTTTGTAGGAAATATAAACCCCATAAAGATCCAGAATTAATTTTATATAACACTCCCATTAAAGTTGTAACGGAAGCCAAATTCTTAGGTCTAATATTCGATCATCATTTGACCTTTCTGCCCCACATAAAATACTTAAAGAATAGGTGCTTGAAGGCCCTAGATTTATTAAAAGTTGTCTCAAATTGTAAGTGGGGAGGGGATAAAAAAACCCTCCTCCAACTATATCGAACACTTATCCGCTCGAAACTTGATTATGGCTCCATCATCTATGGTGGGGCCTGTAAGAGCAATTTAAAATTACTTGACACCATTCATCATCAGGGCCTGAGGCTTTGCCTTGGAGCCTTCAGAACTTCACCTGTTCATAGTTTGTATGTGGAAGCTAACGAGCCTTCCCTAAAACACCGTCGCATTAAATTAGCTCTCCAATATATGTCTAAATTACGTTCCAATAACTCCAATCCAGCTTATGACTGTGTTTTCAATCCCCTTTACGGTAATCTATTCAAAACAAAATCTTCTCTTATTCCACCACTAGGAATACGACTACAAGCAGATATTTCTGCTGCTAACATTAACCTTGGTAATATAGCCCCCACTCAGCTTTTCTCTTCTCCACCATGGCAGTTAGTACATCCAGAGGTGGATCTAACTTTAACTAATCTGAAGAAATCTGTCACAAATCAACTAATTTATCAACAACAATATAATGAATTAAGGAACACATATAATACTTACAAATCCATATTTACAGATGGATCCAAGGATGGTGCCGCTGTTGCCAGCGCCACTGTCATTGGATCCAGAACCATATCATCTAGATTACCGAATGACAGTTCTATTTTTACAGCAGAATCGCAGGCAATATTAACTGCTCTTAAATATATAAATACCCAATCTAAACATAAACGGTTCATTATCTTCTCTGATTCACTTTCCTGTCTTCAGGCAATAAATAATATATCTTGTCATCATCCACTTTTACGTGAAATCATTGAACTGCAAAATGATCTTGCTACTGGCCAGTACGACATCGTCTTTTGTTGGTTACCAAGCCATGTTGGTATCATTGGTAATACAATGGCCGATGCTGCTGCAAAAGCAGCACTCACCAAATCTGTGACACCACTTCTTCTACCATACACTGATTATAAACCCTTAATTAGATCTTACATCACTGATCTAATGCAACAGAAGTGGGACACTCAAGTAGGTATAAATAAATTACATGAACTTAAACCAACTATCGGCTACACCTACTTGGGCTGTCAGTCCAGATTTGAGGAGGTCATAATACGACGATGTCGTATTGGCCATAGCAGGTATACAAACGATTATTTGTTGAAAGGTGAGGATCCTCCATTTTGTATCCCTTGTGATGAAAGAATCACCGTCAAGCATGTCCTGCTTGACTGTGTTGATTTTTCCATCACAAGGGATAAATATTTCAAATCATCATCAATGACGGATCTTTTTAATAGAATCAATTCTCATTTAATTATTGGCTTTTTAAAAGAAATTGAACTTATTGATAAATTTTGAATTGTGTAAATAGCTATATTTTATATTGGTAATGTAAAATTTGTAACTTAGATTGTTAGTGGCTATATCCTCTAAGGGGGTTGAAGTAGCGTAAAAGTATTGTCCCCCGGAGAGGATATGTAAGACCACATCATTCAAAGTACATTTATTCTTACATCGGTTTTAAACGTAGTATATTTGTTTATTTTAAGTGTTGGCTTAATTGCTTCCCATCACCAGCAGCTGAAGGGTTGGTGTAAATCCTGCTGGGGAGCCGTGCAGGTAGCAAAAGTAATGTAAGTCCCCACGGTCCCTAGTGAGGTGGCCTAACTTTGGTTGCTGGTGATCTCTAGCCACTTTTTATATTGTATTGTTGAATGAAAATTTATTCTTTTAACTATTCTCAACTAGTTTTAACATCGAAACTGTGATTCTCTAGTTATCTTACTGTCCTTCGTTGACAGCTTTTTAATTAAATGAAAATATAAATACTATAACTGTTTCGTCACGATATGGCTGAAATATTGCCGATGTGACGTTAAATTTCACTCACTCACTTGTACTAATCTAGGTGACAACCAAAACGTTCTGCAAGCTAAATTCAGTCTGAACACTATCCATGAAAGAGCATGCCAATGAAATGCGCTCTCTTCTGGCAGGGTACCTCTGCATACATAGTTTGAAATACGGCCAAGAACAAATTCAAAATGTTTTAAATTACATGTACAATTTGGTGATATAATATTTACTTTCCGAAAGAATTTTCAAGACTATGTGCAAATTGTTCACAAATGTTTCAACACTAGTAAAAGCTATATGATTTTTCATGAGTTTGCAAATTAAAAACCATCAGACAATAATCCAGGCACAAATCTAACATTTAATTTTTCTCGGCCTTACCCCATACATTGTCCTATGATCCATATCCTTGATCCATTAAAAATATGATAAAGCAACAAAATGACAATATAATTCCGGTTTCGGTGACCTATATTTATTTGTTAAATGACAAGTCAGAACTTGGGCTGAGTGGTTGAGGAGCCTTTTCAATCATCAGATGTAGAGTCAGAAGAACTTATCACAGGGATGATCTTCACCTGTATCCATGGTCTCTCCTTGTGCCTTGCTAACTGAATAAAACAATGACACAAATATACGTTGAAAACGTTGAAAGAAACGTTGGCCCAACGTTGGGCCGCCGGTCAAAATGACGTTGGGCCAAAGTTGATAGCCAACGTTGGCCCAACGTAAGTGATAACGTTGGCCCAACGTCTGACTGCTATCTGGGATCCTGTGCGTTACATCCTGTACGTTACATACTGTGCGCTATAACTAAACAGGACATGATTTACATCACCTAACCAGATTATATTTTTCCTGGGAAGGAGGGCATGTTGACTCATCAGATATCAGTTCATTGTGCTTGGATTGTGCAGGGCCTAATGACTGCTGGTGTTAGTGTACTGATATCTCCATGTCAACACATTGTCCTTATACTGTATGGGGTTACAACAAACATATACTGATATATCCATGTCACATGGTCCTTATACTGTATTGGGCTACAACAAACATGTACTGATATCTCCATATCAACACATTGTTCTTATACTGTATAGGGTTACAACAAACATACTGATATCTCCATATCAACACATTGTCCTTATACTGTATTGGGTTACAACAAACATATACTGATATCTCAATATCAACACATTGTCCTAATACTGTATAGGGTTACAACAAACATACTGATATCTCCATGTCAACACATTGTCCTTATACTGTATGGGGTTACAACAAACATATACTGATATCTCCATATCAACACATTGTCCTTATACTGTATTTGGTTACAACAAACATATACTGATATCTCCACATCAACACATTGTCCTTATACTGTATAGGGTTACAACAAACATACTGATATCTCCATGTCTCCACATTGTCCTTATACTGTATAGTTGTGCAACAAACATATACTGTTATCTCCATGTCAACACATTGTCCTTATACTGTATTGGGTTACAACAAACCTGTACTGATATCTCCATGTTAACACATTGTCCTTATACTGTATAGTTGTACTCTATGACATTAAGGGTCCACATGCCGCTCTGTTTGAAGGCACGCAAAGATATTTTGCACGCATTGTACAGGGTCTAGATAAAAGATCTCCTTCAGAATCTACTATGTCGAACCCTTGGACTTTGGACAATTACTGCATATATTGATAAATGCAAACTTTTATTTCTTGGTCGTTTACGCAATCTGAACTGTAATAACTTTGCAAAAGATATTTTTTGCGAGTCCATTGCAAGCCCTGTCAATTCAAAGACAATCTGTGGAGAACTTAAATCAACACTTGATAAATACAATCTGGGTCCCTACCTTCGTACATATACTCAGTACGGTACTTTCCCTCCAAAATTGAAATGGAGAAATCGTGTTCACGAAACTATATGCAAATACGAAGAACAATCATGGCTCACAAATGTATCAAATAACGCAAGCATGTCCCGTTATAAGAGAATTCATACGAAATTAATATACCATGTACTTTGGCAATTAGCTTTTCTGTACCCGGAATATCGACCTGCTTTACAACTGTGTGAAAGTCTCATCACGCAGTAAACTTTCGAAAGAATGCATGCTCTGTAAAAGGCATGCTTTCGACTATGCAAGCCACATTTTTTTACCTTGTGAAGCGCTGATATCAGAAAGAATTGCGTTTTTCTCTTCTCTCATTGACGTACTTGACGTTAAAAAATATGTTGATTTTGAAATGCAAGACGAAACAGATATGTTATCAGTCTTATTTGGGGCTGAAACAAAATTTACTCACAATCTGGATCAACACACCTGGGAAACTCTTATACTACAATTCGCCTCATATCTGTACAAACTCAGGCATCTTTTGATATAATTATATCTTCTAGTGAAAATCTAGTCATCATTTAGGTATCTGAATTTGATAAACTGTGTGTAATTGTAAATACGTTATGCCTTTTTATTGTGTTTACTGCGTGTAATTGAATATATTTTCATTGTAATCTACGGAATGACATCTGGAGGAAATAAAGAATATCTCTCTTTCTCTCTCTCTCTCTCTCTCTCTCTCTCTCTCTCTACTAATACCTCCATGTCTCCACATTGTCCTTATAATGTATAGGGGTTACAACAAACATATACTGATATCTCCATGTCAACACATTGTCCTTATAATGTATAGGGGTTACAACAGACATGTACTGATATCTCCATGTCACCACATTGTCCTTATACTGTATTTGGTTACAACAAGGATACACTGATATCTCCATGTCAACACATTGTCCTTATTCTGTATGGGCTAACAACAAACATACTGATATCTCCATGTCAACACATTGTCCTTATTCTGTATGGGCTTAGAACAAACATGTGCTGATATCTTCATGTCCCCACATTGTCCTTATACTGTATGGGGTTACAGCAAACATACTGATATATCCATGTCAACATATTGCCCTTATTATGTATGGGGTTACAACAAAGCATGTGTCCATGTCATCACATTGTCTTTATCCTGTATGTAGTTACAACAAACGTATGCTGATATGACAAAACATTTTCCTTATCCTGTATAGGCTTACAACCATGTTTCCATGTCAACACATTGTCACAAGCATGTATGTGTTCCTTGAGAAGGATCACGGTATGGGAAGGAAAAACGTTTGGAGTATAAAATCAAATCACAGTTGAAATGTGAATCTATTTTGAAGACCATGGTGTGTCTTGATGATATACGAATGATGTCGTCGGAGTCGTAGGATGGTCCCTCCTTTAAGCAGCCAGTTATGGTTATTGATTTTGCGCTTTAATTGATATCTTGTCAAACATTCCACGCATTATAATTGATTTTGGAGCGTTACTTCTTATAGTGTATGTTGGTCAGGCTAACGTCCTAAGGTCGCTTAACTGTTTGAAAAAAATGTTGCAATTAAAGTTGTCCTTCAAATATATACTTGATATTGTTCATAATTAGATTCATACAATACAATGCCACTGCATGCATTTCCAATTCAGTTACCCATACGCCCTAAAATAAAACAATAAAACATAAAAAAACATAAAAAAGACTGTCCTATCCAGGGGGAACATTAAACATATTGCCATCAACGTGAATGAATCCTTTCTGAATACAATAATTCATGCAACGAGATAATGCATGTAAAGTTAAACTTACTTTCAACGGAAAACTACAGGTGCTTCCTGCATTTTTATCTGGAATTGATCTTGGATGCCAAAGGCAGAACGACTGAAGATCAATAAATACGTCAGTCACTGTAGCCACCATCGATTTGTCAAAGCAACTGCATGTTGTAATCTGAACGCCTGTATGAATCGTTGCATAAAATATGCATACAGAAAACCGCATGCAGTCGTATGCACAATCTGCCATTTAACTTGTAAGGATGTGAGTATGGTTTGTTTTGTTCTGTATGTGTTGGTCAAGATGCTGGCTAGTAATTCTCATTTCGTGGTCTGTGTATTCAGTGTTGTACGATTAATATGTCTTATCAGTCCAGCACTGCATGCAGTGTTATGGTAGCACTTTACAGCGGTATTAACAGTGATGTATGCTTCAGTTTGTATCATGGTAGCTCTTAATATACTAATATATATTAGATCAGGAATACATCTGATCAATGTAGTGTGATTTCTATAAGATTCTGGCTTGCGTTGGTGGTCCTATTTCTGGGTGCTTGGACACACTTCCGTGTCACTCGTAGGGTAGGCTGCATCGTACTATGTTAAAAGTCTCTCATTATAATGCCGTGTATTGATACACTTGTCTTCATGTTTACATTCACTTTGCTAATCACATGTCAAAATTACCATTTGAACTCACCTCTTTAATATTGCACTATTGTGTAATACTTGTACAAGATTAAATAAAGGCACAATTGTGTACTTTGTTCATGAAGGTGATATGTGTTTGGCATGGATGGCGTTACATTATGTATGTTGTTTAATTATTGTTTGTTGTACTGGCAGGAACCAAGATCACAGTTAAGCCAGTGGAAAGTATCCCATGCATGGTGTATGTTTGTTGTACTGGCAGGCACCTAGAACACAGAAAAGACAGTGGAAAGTATCCCGTGTAAAGTTTCAGGTACCTAGATCACAGTAAAGACAGTGGAAAGTATCCCGTGTAAAGTTTATGGTGTACTGACAGGTACCTGGATCACAGTAGATACTGCTCAATGCAAGGTGTACATGTATGGTATTGTGAGATAACGACGTCACAGTAGCGGTTTCCAGGCTGAATCCACTTCATGAGTAATGTGCACTTTCCTGTTCCCACTGACAACAAATCTGATCTTATCTTACTGTGATCTTATCACATGCAATTTCGTTTGCTTCTATGTGATGTAATATACATAACTTCAGATCGAAAAATAGTATGTACGTTCATACCTCACATGAAGTATTACTCGACATGGATGGCACCCCAATTTCAAATTTAACATCAAAGAAACTACTGACATCATATACACATGGGCTTGCATCGGAAAGACTTCCATTTGACTGTTCAGTAGTTGTAACCCTGTCATATATTATTTACTAGTATGACGTGAGTGAATCCCAACTGAGTAATCAGTACTAAATGCCCCTTAAAGAGATAATGCACTTAAAATTCTATGTACTATCAACTGGTATCAGCTGACACTCATAATACCTTATCTGGAATTGATTCTTGATGGCAAATTCAAAATGGCTGAAGTATGACCTTCAATAAACGCATTCGAAACCGTGGGAAACTGCCGGTGCCTATTGTTCAAGACAATGTGCGTTGTGTGTTGTACTGCAAAGTGTTTGTGTGTTGTTCAGGTAACTAGATCTACAGACATCAGTAGGTTCTCAAAGGAAGTAAGAGGTTGCTAAACTGGCAGACAACTTGATACCAGTGGGGACAATAGTAACTCTTCAATGCAAGGTGTCTGTACATTTCATCGGCACGCTGCTACATATCAGTAGAGACAACAGTAAGTATTCATTGCAGAGATGTATGTGTATTGTACTGGCAGTTGGCTTGATCACAGTAAATACATAGCGTGTGAACCCACTCCATGAGTGAAGGTCACCACAACCGTTATTGCCACAACATGGAATTCATGATAATTAAAACTGTGTTCAAAAGATAAAAATATTGATATCATTCTTGACATATTCAGAAGAGGCGCATTCTCACATTGAAGGACTTGCGAACACCAGAATCCAGACTGCATTTGCAGAATGCCAGAGTTACATCAGATTTGTAACACTACGAATGCTATCAAATTAATATTGTCTGGCAGCTAATGGCTAAGATTGAAGGTAAATGTAATTAGACTGGAAGTATTAATAACTTCCAATCACAGTAAAAAGAACGATGCGTTTTGCTTTTGTGGTAATGCAGTTAGCCCAAACTGTCCGTGCTGTCATTAAAGCGGAAGTGATTATAATTATATATATTATATATAAGAAGTACGTTAGTTAGAGGATAGGTCCCCCAGTTCCAAAGTTTTTCTACATTGGACATGAGTTTTCCAAAACAGTAAATTATGTTAGTTAACACTCAACAGCAATGGAATTGGCATCGGAACATTGTTTTCAAATACATGTGAACACAATATTTAACAGCCGAAAATGTGATAATTGTACACAGACCATGAACACAGTTGTAACAATAGTTATTGGCGTTTTCAATTAAGGGCAACGCCATGTACCCCAGAATTTGTAGGATTAAAGTCACCATCTCGTATGCCCACCACGAGCATTAATGATGACGACACATCTTCTGTGCATCGAGTGGTGCACCAGGCGGTTGATGAGAGCCACGGAAATATGGGCCCATAGGCAGAGAAAGGCTACACTCAATTCCGCTGCCGTCGTCGGCCTCGGTTGGAGGTCATTCAGACGTCTTTGGATCTCGTCCCACAATCGTTCTATTGGATTTAAATCCGGACTGAGGGCAGGCCAAGGCATGGTGTCTCCAGTGGCTCCAGATGTAGAGGGACGAGCGTTGTCTTGCTCGAATATGCTGCGATGGTGAGCAGGTGATGACGACGGATGTTATAATCTTGTCGAGGCGTTGTGATTCACGGACGGTGGTCGGTGCTGTTGGTGGTGTTGAGTCGTTGCTGCAAACCGTATATTGTTGATATCTGTGTGATATCTCTATCCAGTAGGGGCCGAGGGCAACACAGGTGTCCAGCCACGAATTGATCTACTGTGACTACAGTCCTAGATATGTGGCAAGGTTGATGAACTAAGGATATAGGGTAATTACCTTCTTTGTGATATATTCTGTTATCTTGCGGATTATTGTGTGGATGCATGGTTTGCAAGTTGTATGTAACACGTACATAATTCTTACTTCTAATAGCCCCATTTGTATTCAAGGTTCGAATAGGCCCAATCTTTGTAAAGGTTCTTACTTGTATAATATGCCAAACTACACAAAACCAGTACTCCACCTGTCTAAGAGGAACTGTATATTGGGCGGGTCAAAACCCTATGTATCACTCACTTATTCCAATGTTAAAATAAATAGATTTAATTATGTGTATTTCCTCAACGTAGTCAACTTGAAAAAACTCGATATCTTCCACATAGTTACAATGTGCATAAGAAGCAGTAAATTAATATATTCAACAGCGCGTGCTGGTTTCATAAATTTCACAAACATTACCCAACTCAAGACATTTTAATACATACAATTTTATTCTAGCTGGGTTCAATTACAAAGGATTCTACACCCTAGGGCAAGGCAATAATACCACTGCCTTTCCCCCAACCATTGGTGGAAATCGTTCTGAATAAACAACTGTTTGATGCTTTTCCTTACCGGCACTGATCACATTATATCTGAGGGAATTCTGTTCGCCTGTTTCTCCACAGCAATATCGCGTGTAATGAATACAGCACAACAGGCTATTCAGTGATTGTATTTTGAGTAATGGGGAAATTCCTCGAATGTGTTAATTCTACTTCCGGAATTAACGGATTCTGGTGATTTCTCAGTCTTTAACCGTGTAATGGTTGCTGTATAATTTCTCTATAATGCTGCCCTTTGATCTATAGTTGCGTCAGTTTTACTTGCACAAAATTCACGTTCAGAATGGCCAGTGAATTCCTGTCTCAGAATCAACTGCAAAAACAATGGCGTGACGTCATCATAAATGAGATCTTCTGTTTAACCTGCTGACATCGTGTCTCCATAAATTGCCTCGAGATGAAATTATTTGTTTGTTTACAAACAGCACGGAGAGATCTCACCCATAGGGTGTTAATCATCTTTGCAGGCCTATGCATATATAATTGTTTGAATGGTCATTTAAGCCTTGATGCGAGTCATAACACGGCATTAAAGGTAGACTTTGAGATAAAACCACGTGCACATTCTGTAGGGCCTCAAAATATTTAGCAACATGATATTTCTGAGATTCATTCTTTACGGCATTCATTTGTTGTGCGTCATTAACTGTCAAATTTATATCGCTTTTTCTATTTGTTTTATTTTTCCAAGCATTCAAGGTCTTTTGCTGTTCCCAAATTAAATTTCTGTGTGATCTAGAAGTTCTATTTTATACCCTACATTCATTGATGCAAAGTTATGCATGTATAATTTCAAATACATGCTAAGCCAAGGTCCTTCTTGGGAAATGACATAATTTTGTAAGTACTGCATGTCATTTCAATTTCAACCGTTGAGAAATTAATATAATTGGAAATAGAATGAACACGCCGTGATGCACCTAACATTCAAAGAAGCGCTAAGCCAAACTCATTCAATCTGATCTTTGCACATCGTGCTCCGTTTTAAAGTATACCTTGGGTGTATAGACCGACTCCGTGGTCTCATGGATCAGAGAACAGAATGTCGGGGTTCCGCGTCATACCAAACGACGTTAAGAGATCGTTCTTGTTATCCGATCGACGCTCATTGCATTGTAAATGGAAAGTGATTAGTCACCAGGTTTGTAGTGCCATTTAATGTAGGCAGTCGTCAGGAGGTTACTATATTTAGATGCCTGTGTGGTGTGTAAACATCCAATTGCCGCAGACGGTGATAGTGTGTTATAGAAACAAGTAGAATTTGCCATTAGCTTGTTAGGCTGTATATGTAGTGGGACAATAGCTAGGTATCTCTCACGCATGTCATGGCTTTTGGAACCAGCTTTCATGTGAAGGTCGCTCATCATCCCTGATTCCCTGCATAGTCCATCTCGGAAGCTTGATCACTGTCGCTGCTGGGTGAATATATATCATTATCACTGACTTTTGCTATCACCACTATATTTTGCGCTCCATGCAAATCTGATACGTATGGTATGTTACCCGCACAACTCTCGTAGTCATACTCGACTACAGCAGCTAAGTCTGTTGTCATTGTGGGCATGACCGAGCCGGGACCAACCCATCCTTGATTTGTCCAGCGTGGGATGACATGTATTAAGGCTTGCGACTGACTGGATATAAATTGAAGGCAAAAATATCTTTCCCTATTCATAAGTAATATCCGTCCATTGGGCGATTCCGACTATATCATAAGCGTGTTTTTATGAAGCATAATCAAATATTTATAATACCAGGTGTTCGCTAAAATATGTTTTCTAGTTTTAAATAGTTCGGACCAGCGAGAGATTAGCAAGGACAAGTTTAGAAAGAAGAAGGACGTGGACAATATTGTAATTTAATTTCTTATAGACCAAACCAATAGTGAACAGAAGCGGTCCATGGATAAGATAGTTGTCACTTTTGTCAAACTATTCCTACTCATATCGTCATCCATGGCACAGTCGTATATTCATGCCTGGTGGAGGAAAGTCTCCGAGTTGATCTCCTCCAAACATCCCCCAGAATCTGTCCTGTGGCGCTTCTCCCATGTGGTGGGGGTAATACAATGTGGCGCAGTGTGTGGTCAAGATGGGCTTTGTGACAGCTACCGGTACTCCTTCTCATCCAAGATGTGTTCCGGGTTTCATGGAGGAATCAGTGCTGATGGCGTCGCTGGCAGAGGTGCAGTAAGCTATGTGAGAAGCGGTAAGTTAAATTTTCCTCATATGAATCACTCACATGATGATTTGAATTATGAACAGGGAAGACTCGACTTTAACAAAACGCGTTACAAATATGTAGAGAAAATGGCGACATCGTGCTTTAAGCTCATACAACTATTTATATTGATCATGACATATGAACCATATTGTAGTTATTTAAGAAATAAAGTCTGCGCCTCCCTATGTGTAGTGTAGCACAATACAGTTTTGCCCTGGACTATTAAAGGTAAAGAACGAGGAGGCTTGTGTCCGAGTACTTTAACTGTATATTAGTTCAGGGGAAAACTTGATTGTGCTTCACTACACATAGGGAGGCACAGACTTTATTTCTTAAATAACTTTAATATGGTGCATATGTCACTGTTTCATCTGATTACGTGCATCCTAACGTAAAGAGACCAACACTCTGAAACAGCCTGAACATATACAGTCTATCGTAAATAAAACTTGTTTTATTTTCCGTTCAGTGTGTGATTATCGAACATTATCGAGTTTGGAACCGTGTGTTTGGTATTATAGGGCAATTACCGACACTGTCAGACATGCAATCAGTCAAATTAACCTCACCCTTGATCTGTCAAGTAGCCTTGCACGACAGGTTTGCTGGTGATCTTTTTCTTACCTGAAATCCCCACCGTGTGTTTCGCAACTCATTGGCATTGATATTAACGTACCGATAACGTATTGTTTACATTATATAACCAAAGTAGAGGCCATGGATGGTCGTTCCGCATGATTATATACATCCACCACATCTTGTTTTCTTGTCGTCCATAGCGGCCTCTCCAAAAGACGGAGGTTTTCTGGTTCGCAAAACAAGAACTGGTCTAACTCTTTTCTTCAAATACGTTACTCGCCGTACTACATGGCAAGATGCCAGAGACCAGTGCCATGGTAATGGGACAGAGCTCATTATCCTAGACTCTGAGGAAAAACAAGAACTGATATTACAACTTCTGAATCCGTTTCGTCAACACAGAAGCGACAGTAAGTATAGATTTATGGCAGTGAGTGGATGAGTTAACAGAAGTTCACTAGCATCAGTGAGTGTCATTAGGCGTGTTTTTTATGTTGTTTAACGGGACATGAAATTATATTCCATCTGTGTGATGGCGTTCTGTGAATGATCGAATATAGACCAGACAAACCAATATGCTTATGTCTCACGACGTCAGGGTACAATCACACAAGTCACAGAGCCTGAACTTCTCAACTTAGAGTTTCTCAAAAACATATGCTTACTGGGTTGGAGCAATTGACTCCCGTTCAGTTGATCACAAAGTAATTAGTACTTCCGGCTATCATTGTGTTCCTGCCTGCTTTGGAAGATACATGTTTTCTGCGTGACAGCATCAAATAACAAAGTCCCATGGCTCTAGGTCGGTTCCTAACAAAGTTGATAAGACTACTGGTTGTGATTATGCCATTTCTCAGCAAAGGTCACTACACAAATACCTTATATTGAAAGTCGTCTAACTTTTAGCTCAGCTTTGAAGTTATAAGTACCATGGACTGTAAAATGGGAGTGGAGGTGAAGGAAGATTTTGTTCCAGGACTGTTTTTAGATAAAAAAACAAATTAAGAATCTCTCTTTTGACGGGTGTCGACATAGTTTATATGAAAAGCAACAGGGATCATTCAAAACCCCTCTTCCAAATAAATTAGTGTGTAAATATGTAAAACCAGTGTCATGAGTGTCAAAAGAACAGGCAACCAGCTTCAGTAGCAATGAGATGAGTGATGTCATTTCATTGTGATGTCATGGTGACTGATAACGTCAAAATAGTATCCAAGCAATATCTCCCGCGGAAGCCGGTTTATATATGTTTATATAACGTACGTGTTCGCCAGACATGCATGTGTTGTGATTGTTTTAAACTGTTCATCGTCTCCTTTCACAGAAACATCTGCGCGTTTTGAAGCAGTAACTTAAACAACATCAACTACAACGTCTCTGGCACAATAGACAGAATCCATCAAAAATATTAAACGGCGTGTTCCTGAGGGCAACACACTGTCAGTATCGAAATCAATAATATATTTAAAACTGTCAAAATACAAGATAATTACCATCCCCAAACACACAAGTGTGATAACCTCTCTATCATATAATATTCTTCATTTCTGTGCTCGAAAAATATCTCCCATGACTCATAAACATTACCTAAACGCGGAAAGTTTTTTCGTGAATGATCATATTAATATCAGTAGTATAGGTAAGGCGGGGGGTGGGGTGTAGAATGAGACCTGTACAGCCACGATGTGGCCAGATTTATACCCCAATCCTGCTACTTCAGGAGGGGGGAATTTTTCTATCTTCCATTAAAATGATTATGCTATTCTACGTTCGACATGACATTGAACTAAAGTTAAAGATTATTTGTGGTGAAAAACGAGAGGTACCAAAACATGATTGTATCAAAGTATAGGAAAAGAAACAAAAACGAGTGTGCCCAAATAGGTGTACTCAAAATTAAACATTTTAGTTCTCTGGTTGATTATGCCATTCTACGATCAACATGACATTAAACTAAATATTATATGTGGTGGTTGGACATACAGAACACACAAAGTAGTTTGACATACAGAACACTCAAAGTAGTTCAACACAGCAAATACAAGGATCGACAAATTCAAAGAAGGAGTGGAAGATTCTTCCATGCAATATATAGAAAAGGCACCAGCATGGAAAGAATGCACAAAAGTATTGGATATGGAAGGAGAATAAACAAGTAGAAAATTTGCCAAAAGTATATTTCGAGGATTGGATAGGACTATTCTGTTTCTACAAACAGCAAATGGATCGGAAATTCCAGTATATGGGACATTTTTGCAAGAAGAAGTCGAAAAATTGGATCCCTTGGATACATATGCAGCACCACTACTATGCAAAATAGGAAGAGAAAAGAGAACAATACATAGGAAGAAAGATAGATTGGTATCTATATCCGCAAAACACTAGTACGTAAACATACCATAAGGCAAAACAAGTCTAGAGTGTCCTCTTCTATTTGTACCAATATACAACTTTCCTCCATATTTTTCCCTAGTCCAAACTTTCTCTTCCTCTCCTTCTCCAAGGCATCCATCAATTTCCCATCCTCCTTCTCCTCAAGGATGCTTTCTGTTTTTTGCTATATATTCTTTTGCAGTATATACATGTTTGGCATTTCCAAGATAGTATTTCTTCCAATCTTCTACACGAAATCTTCTCGGCATACCATTTTCTTGGACATATTCCATCGGTTTTTTTCTATTCTATACTATATAGCAAATATCCAAATGGAAAATCTATAGCATTCGAAAAGCATCCGGTTTTGTTGGAGGGGTCCCGCGGTGGAACAGTGGGTGCTATATTTGTGTATTTGGCAAACCCACGCGCTTTCTCTACATTCTTTTCCAAGGACTCTATTTCGTCTTCTACATTCTCCACATCTTCTTTTTTCTTCGCAATATTGTTTCGTATATCCAACAGTACTCTATATATATCTCCCATGTGTATGATTCCACCTGAGTCGTGCTTTCTACAGGGTTCTCCATATTCCCTACAACCTCCCAGCCCCAATACCATATTTTCTCTTCGCATCCTCCACGAATTTCTTTCAACTCTTCTTCGGATAGATTTTTCTTTCACAGCATCGTATACATGCCTTGGAGACAAGATATTGTAGATATGGGGTAGTTTGGGGTAGGGAAAAATAAGGAGGAAAGTTGTATATTGCTACAAATAGAAGATTGCTCTCTAGCCTTGAGTGACAAAAAATAGGTCTGATGCAATTCGTTATTTTTGTACCATGTGTTATCACGTTTGGTCGGGTGAACAATTGAATTGCCTTTCCCTGTGTTTGCAATGGGATACGTTCAGACTTTTTGAACACCTGGTGTCATCATTAACAGTAATAAATCAAGGATCTTTGTATTTAGCAGTGATTTCTTATGATTGTGTAAAGAGTTATTTAAATCATTGCCCCTTAACTGCATGACGAAGATTTTGATGCCCATTGGTCTTCATTCAGTTCAGTTATAATTATGAAACTGACTATAGCTTTACAGATTGTGTTGTACAATACCCAAGTGAACATTATATAGTACCTACGAATTTATGCTGCTAATGTATGAAACGTAAGAAATAGGTCATTATACACCAAGGAAAATGGAATAAATCAATGCTATCAATATTAAGGAGATCGGCGGTTAAAGCCGGCTTTGGTTTCCAATTGTTTATAAGCATAGAAACGCGGACATTACCAGTTCCTCTTTACGTTGTTAACCATTTGTCAAGGGTGATCCTCCACATCAGTTTGCAATAGGCTATCCAGTCTGTTATAGGGGACCATACATGAAACGGAAATTGATAGATTTAGATCATTAATAATATACACTTTCAACAAAGGCAAAACCATTGGTCATGGTTGTAATGGCTGTCAAATATGTCAACATGTCTGGGTCATTGATGATCGGTTGCGTGCAAATCCGAAAAGGTGTCCTGTATATACATAATCCAAACTTTATACGAACCGGTTGAATGATATTATGATTTTACAATGTACATAAACTTTACCATTTAACCATGTATTTTTATGTTTATATTAGAGTACACTAAGATCATCACATGGGTCGGGATGATAAAAGATGACACAAGGGACAAGCCGGTTTATAAGTGGCTCAACAACTCTACGTACATACGGTGGTGTCCTGGGGAGCCGGACCCTGAGGCTGACCAGCGATGTGGTCAACTTGTACAGAATGGGATGTCTGATATGTACTGTGACATGCCCAGGAGTTTTATCTGTGAGAAGGCGTTCGCTTAACACACAGACGGACACAAAGCTACTAATGTTACTGTCACCATTTCAATACTTTTCTTTAAAACCATTTTATTCGAAATACCTTATTGTTTCAAAATGTTTCAAAAGTGCGCCGAAATTCTATCCCCTTTGTCTGTTGAATATATTCTGCAAACATTCGGCTTATCCCCTCTAATCATAAGCTTTAATCCCCATCACTATTGATAAATGTCAATTAACACCTCTTAACGTCGTGGGATCTTGCAATATATGAGAGATAAGATAAAAGACATATGTTATTATGGTGTCACATATTGTATATTATAAATGTATAACATGTTAAGAAATAAAATTAGACACTTCTTAAAACATAATTAAAACATGTACATCATATTGAAACACTCCAATCATTGGAATGTAGCTGCATAATAAACTTCATACATTTTCACCAGTCATTATTACGTACTTAATGTTTACAGAGGACTACCTCACGCATAAAATATTTTTAGCGAGAGTAACTGATAGAAGAGACAGTAAACGGTCTTGCTGCGTGATATAAATTCACTTACGACTATTTGAAAAAGTACAAAATTCGGGGTTAAGTTAATTTGCTTTTTCTAGTAGACTAAAACGCTGATCAGAATAAAAGTCACAGGAAATGAAAAAGTTGGTTTCATCTTCCACAACTTAAACAACTTAAGATGCACAAAATTCACACAGTCTCGTCTATTGGTTTGGGAGGATCAGCATGCAGACCAGCCTCTACTGATAAGGGTAAAGAGCCACATCTGAATTTGGATAATAAGCCTTCGCTGTGCATGGGTACTTTCAGAATTATCAAATTTGAAAAGCCTATATGTTCTGAGCTTGTAGCCATTCTTTTTAATGTTGCATCCTGCACAGCTGAAAACCATGTCGCCTTATCTTCATTAATTGGACTATCTTTCAGGAAACACACTTTTCGTTTTACGCCCCAACTCTCGTTTAGTGCCAAATTTGCTCCGAAACGGTTGATTAAGTTCAATATTCTTGTGTCTAAAGATCTTTTACATAGGAGTGACCACTCATTGATTTTTCTTGCTGTGATTCTATCTTCTTGCATATTTTCACCCGTGTAGATCCGGGATAGAATATCCCTTCAGCAACTCATGCTTGCCGTAAAAGGCAACTATGCTTGTCGTAAGATGCGACTAACGGGATCGGATGGTCATGTTCTTGACTTAATTGTTGCATGTCATCGTATCCCAATTGCGTGGATCGATGCTCATGATATCAATCACTTGATTGTCTGGTCCAGACTCCATTATTTACAGACCGCCATCATATAGCTGGAACAAGCATATTCATAGTTCTACTTTTATCCGTAATTGTTGAAGTTGTCACTGACCTTGACCCATGATATGTAATACCTCTATCTACAAAACCTGACTGACATGGCCTAGATCATCGACAGAAGTGGACAGATTGTATTGCCAATCGGTGACGTCGGTCAGGGCCAAGGCCGCCGCCTCACTAACGACCACGTAAAACGACGAAGAATCGCTGTATGACTTTTTGTGAGTGACCGAGCGGGTCTCCGCACCCGGGAACATATTGGCCCGGTGTACGTTCGGTCACGTGATTACCATCACTTGTATCCGTTTGACCGCTATCACCATCAACAATAAACATGTCTGCTTGTCTTCTTAAACTTAACCGCTGAGTTTTGTCTTTCGTCATCACTCTGAGCTACCATCCGAGGGCAAAACTTACGCTCTTGGACACACATTTACTTGGTAAAAGCGCGGATAGATGACGGTGCATTGTGTAACTTAACACAAGCTGTTTGAAAAACAGCATACACATATGTCCCGCAAATTGAACAGTATGCATCTGTGCGTGTGTGTGTGTGTGTGTGTGTGTGTGTGTGTCAGTGTGTGTGTGTGTGTGTGTGCATGCGTGCGTGTGTGTATTTCAGTAATCTCGCACGTTGTGAACAGACAGTAAATTAGATGGTTTTGACGTTGCTTTGAAGACATTGCGTGTCAATTTGATATATTAAATGATGAAATCCGAAAGTGATGCGAGGACATGTGTGTTGCTGTAGAACCAAGGATCATAGATCATAGTCGTCAAGAAATGCTGCGACTCTGACAACAGAGCCACTCATGCATCAAAAGAAAATCCCTGTGCACAACCACATGCAGGTGAGCTGATGTGAAATGGGCTGTTAAGTCGAGTTCAACATTATTGTGATTATTGTCCACGGATGTGGGCAGCTAAAACTTGTCCATGGGTGTGAGTAGCTAACATCTTGTCCACGGATATGGGCAGCTAACAACTTGTCAATGGATGTGGGCAGCTAACAACTTGTCCACGGATGTGGGCAGCTAACAACTTGTCAAGGGATGTGGGTAGCTAACAACTTGTCAATGGATGTGGCAGCTAAGAACTCGTCCACGGATGTGGGCAGCTAACAACTTGTCCACGGTTGTGGGCAGCTAACAACTTGTCAAGGGATGTGGGTAGCTAACAACTTGTCCATGGATGTGGCAGCTAACAACTTGTCAAGGGACGTGGGTAGCTAACAACTTGTCAAGGGATGTGGGTAGCTAACAACTTGTCCATGGATGTGGCAGCTAACAACTTGTCAAGGGATGTGGATAGCTAACAACTTGTCAAGGGATGTGGGTAGCTAACAACTTGTCCATGGATGTGGCAGCTAACAACTTGTCAAGGGATGTGGGTAGCTAACAACTTGTCAAGGGATGTGGGTAGCTAACAACTTGTCCACGGATGTGGCAGCTAACAACTTGTCCACGGATGTGGCAGCTAACAACTTGTCAAGGGATGTCGGTAGCTAACAACTTGTCAAGGGATGTGGATAGCTAACAACTTGTCAAGGGATGTGGGTAGCTAACAACTTGTCAAGGGATGTGGCAGGTAACAACTTGTCAATGGATGTGGATAGCTAACAACTTGTCAAGGGATGTGGGTAGCTAACAACTTGTCAATGGATGTGGCAGCTAACAACTTGTCAAGGGATGTGGATAGCTAACAACTTGTCAAGGGATGTGGGTAGCTAACAACTTGTCCATGGATGTGGCAGCTAACAACTTGTCAATGGATGTGGGTAGCTAACAACTTGTCAAGGGATGTGGGTAGCTAACAACTTGTCCACGGATGTGGGCAGCTAACAACTTGTCAATGGATGTGGCAGCTAAGAACTTGTCCACGGATGTGGGCAGCTAACAACTTGTCCATGGATGTGGGCAGCTAACAACTTGTCCACGGTTGTGGCAGCTAACAACTTGTCCATTGATCCCTGTTGGCAGCTATTAACTTGTCCAGGAATGTGGCAGCTAACAACTTGTCCATTGATCCATGTGGGCAGCTAACAATTTGTCCATTGTTCCATGTGGGCAGCTAGAAAATTGTCCATGGATCCATGTGGGCAGCTAACAACTAGTCCACGGTTGTGGCAGCTAACAACTTGTCCATGGATCCCTGTTGGCAGCTATTAACTTGTCCAGGGATGTGGCAGCTAACAACTTGTCCATTGATCCATGTGGGCAGCTAACAACTTGTCCATTGATCCATGTGGGCAGCTAACAACTTGTCCATTCATCCATTTCGGCAGCTAACAACTTGTCAATGGATGTGGGTAGCTAACAACCTGTCCATTGATCCATTTTGGCAGCTAACAACTTGTCTACGAATGTGGGCAGCTAACAACTTGTCAAGGGATGTGGATAGCTAACAACTTGTCCACGGATGTGGCAGCTAACAACTTGTCCACGGATGTGGCAGCTAACAACTTGTCAATGGATGTGGGCAGCTAACAACTTGTCAATGGATTTGGCAGCTAACAACTTGTCCACGGATGTGGCAGCTAACAACTTGTCAATGGATGTGGGCAGCTAACAACTTGTCAATGGATGTGGGCAGGTAACAACTTGTCCACGGATGTAGGCAGCTAACAACTTGTCAATGGATGTGGGCAGCTAACAACTTGTCAAGGGATGTGGGCACCTAACGACTTGTCCACGGATGTAGCAGCTAAAAACTTGTCCACGGATGTAGGCAGCTAACAACTTGTCAATGGATGTAGGCAGCTAACAACTTGTCCACGGATGTGGCAGCTAAAAACTTGTCCACGGATGTAGGCAGCTAACAACTTGTCCACGGATGTAGGCAGCTAACAACTTGTCCATGGATGTGGCAGCTAACAACTTGTCCATGGATGTGGGCAGCTAACAACTTTTCCACGGATGTAGGCAGCTAACAACTTGTCAATGGATGTAGGCAGCTAACAACTTGTCCACGGATGTGGCAGCTAACAACTTGTCAATGGATGTGGGCAGCTAACAACTTGTCAATGGATGTGGCAGGTAACAACTTGTCCACGGATGTCGGCAGCTAACAACTTGTCCAAGAATGTGGCAGCTAACAACTCGTCCATGGATCTATGTAGGCATCTTACAACTTGTCCAGGGATGTAGGCAGCTAACAACTTGTCCACGGAGGTGGCAGCTAACAACTTGTCCACGAATGTAGGCAGCGAAAAACTTGTCAATGGAGGTGGCAGCTAACAACTTGTCCACGGATCCATGTGGGCAGCTCACAACTTGTCCACGGATGTAGGCAGCTAAGAACTTGTCCACTGATGTAGGCAGCTAACAACTTGTCCACGGATGTAGGCAGCTAACAACTTGTCCAGGGATGTAGGCAGCTAGCAACTTGTCCACGGATGCGGAAGCTAACAACTTGTCAATGGATGTGGGCAGCTAACAACTCGTCCACGGATGCGGAAGCTAAAAACTTGTTCATGGATGTGGCAGCTAACAACTTGTCCATAAATGCATGTGGGCAGCTAACAACTTGTCCAGGGATGTGGCAGCTAACAACTTGTCCATTGATCCATGTGGGCAGCTAACAACTTGTCCATGGATCCATGTTGGCAGGTAACAACTTCTCCATTGATCAATGTGGGCAGCTAACAACTTGTCCAGGGATGCATTTTGGCAGGTAACAACTTGTCCATGGATCCATGTGGGCAGCTAACAACTTGTCCATTGATCCATGTAGGCAGCTAACAACTTGTCCACGGATCCATGTGGGCCGCTAACAACTTGTCCATTGTTCCATGTAGGCAACTAACAACTTGTCCATGGATCCATAGGGGCAGCTAACAACTAGTCTACGGTTGTGGGCAGCTAACAACTTGTCCACGGATCCATTTGGGCAGCTAACAACGTGTCCACGGATCCATGTGGGTAGGTAACACCCCATGATCAGTTGCATGAAGAACATCAGTGTTCTACTGCAATGTTGTTTTGCGATGCTTCGCAGACCTTATCTACTTTAGGATCAGACCGTTGGATAAAACATATCGCTTACAGCATGCAACATCGCAAGGTTCCCGACGTATTGCGTTAAAAAGAATATGGACTTCACACTGCCGCTTTATGTTGACGTTGCGGATCCAAACTTGCATTCAATGTATTACCATGCATGTTATAATATCATTACAATATCCGCAATCAACCATATTGTATTTCCTCTATTAGACGCAGGACAGCTATTAGTTTCGTGAGATAAGTTGACCTAGCGTCTATTAGAAGCCAGTGTGTATTAGAAAATCGGCGTCTAATAGAGGAAATACAGTATACAGTCACAATAGGTTATTGACAGCCATTGTTACAGATCAATATGTTTTCTATCGATGTTTTCATACGCACGGATTTTGTGTGAAAATGTGTGTTTATGACAAATATCCAGTATAAGTGTAAAGACGCCTTTAAATCCAGCATTTCTATTTGGCATCTCGATGTAATATTGAGAGGGAAATATTTCGTACTTACAGACACGTCTTGCAAGAAAAATCCTGAGTATATTTTACAAACGCTTCAATCGTTGGCTGGTTGGTTTGTTTGTTGTTTAACGCCGCACTCCAGCTATATGACGGCGGTCTGTAAATAATCGAGTCTGGACCAGACGACCCAGTGATTGACATCATGAGCATCGATCCACGCAATTGCTTAATCTAAAAGCGGTTTCATTAGGAAAAAGGACACCTATTTTATACCAATCAGAATAAAGCATTCTTCAATGTCAGGGTAGAAGTTGTAAAGAGATCAGTCTCTCAGTCAATCACATTGATGCATTTCACATCAGAAAGGAAACACCGGAAAGCCTGTCATTGTTTTCCTGTGTCATTCGAAAAAAACCTTCAAAATACTGTAACAAGACACAGAAGGAATGTACAGAAGTCATGTTTGTTGGAGAAAATTAGCGAAAAATAAATGCACTTTGAAAAATACAGTGTCGGAATGACTTGACCCTGATATGAGACAGCTAAGACCAGTAACGACAGAAACCAGGTCTAACAGTATTTTTACATCGGACAACACGTTATGGAGCCTACTCTGAATCAGTAAGAATTCGTCTCTTTAGGATGGAACAATGAAACAAGCACAGCAGTGAATGAAACTGACCATTGGAATGATTCTCTTCACTACAAATAACAGAACTGTGCTTTAGCATCCACGTACTTACACTGCTTACGATTCTATAATTTCTATTACTAGAAGTGATTAGGAGACACAAGGAGGCCATATACTGCGCTATGTCTCTCAGGCTTTGCTATCATGACTCCTGTAACCGGGGTAGAATACTTCCACAGCACCCCATTGCTGGTCGTATAAGGCGACCAAAGTGGGCAGCCCGTTTGCCGTGGGTTGCGTCCCTGTGTCGGCGGAGGACGGGAGTCTGGTGGTTGAGGGCACTGGTTCGAGGAATAGTGTTCCATTGCCCAATACACCACTTTGACCCTTACTTCGCCTAGACGGGTGGTAGGATGGGCCCGGTCCTATCAATCGGCTGGTCATGCCGAGCCCTGTGCATTATCTTTCTCAGCACAAATTTGACCCAATTTCGTTTTCATTTGGCAAATTTTACTGATGCTTAAATTGTATTCACACCATATTTGTATGCTTATATGTTGAATTATATGCAATTTTGCCTAGAGTCTTAAAGCCCAGAAGGCGGTGGCTCATGGGCCAATCTGGTGGTACATTATTTATAATGTTTCTGCTTGAATATACCCTCTTGGTATCCTTGGTGCCGCCTGTTGGAGGCCCACAGGCATTTGGCATCGTCCTTGTTGACGCTCCATGGTGGGTGGGGAACCAGGAGGGTGAAACACAACTACTTTACCATGACTACTCAAAACCCCAAAAAAACAAAAACGTTATCATACAGATGACACTGATGATGAGGAAGATATGATTACCAGACTCTGTTACTCTGAACGCGACACCTGGCCTCGATTCATCGTTGCTGAATCCAGTGAAAAACAGTTGACTTCATGTTCCCCCTTTTTATTAGAAAAAGCAATTCAGGGTATTGCTGGAACTGTGAAGAATGTCACCAAAACTAGATCTGGTGCCATTCTTATAGAATGTGTTACAAGAGGTCAGGCAGCTAATCTGCTGGAAGCCAAACTTTTTGCAAATATAGCAATAACTTGTTATCCACACAAGTCCCTGAACTTCAGCAAAGGTATTATCCGAGACAGAGATAAGAGTCTTGCTGATCTATCTACTGATGACATTGTAAGTCAGTTACGTATGCAAGGTGTAGTTGAGGCAAAGCGTTTCACCTTTAAGAATAATGGAATCTTTTCACCATCCAATACCTACCTGCTTACGTTTGATGTTCCAAAGCTACCTCAATCAATTAAAGTAGGATGCTTCTCTATGAGAATTGACATGTATGTTCCAAATCCTCTCAGGTGTTTTAAATGCCAGAAGTTTGGTCATGGACAGAAAACATGTACCAAAACTGCCGCTTGTTATCGTTGTGGTGGAGGTGATCATGATGGCAACTCATGTGAATTTGAATTCAAATGTGTAAATTGCTTTGGTCCTCACATGTCCTCCTCTAAAGAGTGTCCAGTTTGGAAGTTAGAAATGACCACCCAGCGCATAAAAACTGAGAAGAACATCAGTTTTTCAGACGCAAGGAAGTTGGCAGCTTCAATTTCACCTTCCAACAATATTTCCTTGAGAGGCAAATCAAGCTACGCTGTAGTCTCGAAACCATCAACAACAACTATTGACTGTCAAACTGATTTCACTTGGGTAAATACTGACGTACCAGTGCGTCTTCGTGAACTCGAAACTTCACAACCTACAAAATCTTCGTCACAAACTACATCAACATCATCTGAAACTCAGACACCTTCTTTTCCACTTCAGAAAAAGAAAAATGTCAATGTCAATTATTCAAAAAAACAAATTTCCAGTGACCGTATTCCAAAAGGACACCGGGACCCTGTGTCCATTTTCAACAAGTTCGGTGTTTTAGATGACATGGAAGTGTCACCCACTCAGAGCACTCGCTCTAGGAGCCATTCTCCTAAGAAAAAGGGTCGGGAGCGATCTCCCATAACACACCCACCATGAATACTTCACTAATACAATGGAATTGTCGAGGGGTTAAAGCAAATTTTGAAGAAATCAAACTTCTAGCCAAAGATTATAACCCCGTGGCATTTAGCCTCCAGGAAACATTTCTAAGGGATGATCATTCATTTAATTTGCGCCAGTATGATACCTATAGTTCCTTTGCAAAGATCACCAATGGTAAGGCGTCTGGTGGCACTAGTATACTTATTAAACAGGGAGCACTACACAGCCCCATTGTATTAAATACTAACTTACAAGCTGTTGCGGTACGTCTATCTTTACATGTTGCAATAACTCTGTGCTCATTATACATACCTCCATCATCTGCTCTCCAAATCAGGGATCTGGACAAGCTTATTGACCAGCTTCCCAAACCTTTCTTAATTATGGGAGACTTAAATGGTCACAATCCCTTATGGGGTTCATCTGATCGCAATGACAAAGGAAAACTACTAGAAGAAATGCTTGATAAGCACAGTCTATGTCTTCTTAATGATGGCAGTAACACCTACCTCCATCCAGCAACAGGTACATACTCTGCGTTGGATTTGTCCATTTCTGATCCATCATTATTTAATGACTTTTCTTGGTCTGTTCACGATGATTTGTGCGGTAGTGATCACTTTCCTACTGTCATTCAAACTATCGCTCCCTGTATGGATAGCTCCATTTCCAAATGGCAATTTTCCAAGGCTGATTGGCTGTCTTTTAGTTCTTTGTGCAGTACTAAATTGAAAGCTGATTATTTCATAAATGTTCATGACCAACTTCAATTGTTTTCTGATACATTATTAAACATTGCCACCGAAACCATCTCTAAAACCTCGACAACTCCACGTGTTAGTACACCTTGGTACAATGAAGATTGCAGAAAAGCTAGAAAAACCAGAAAAAAGGCTGAAAGAGTTTTCAATAAACACCCAACTCAAGACAATTTAAAACACTTCAGGATATCTAGAGCAAAAGCTCGTAGAACCATCAAGCAACATAAACGTAGAAGCTGGAGACATTTTGTGTCAAAATTGAGTACCCGTACTCCACTCAATAAAGTATGGAATATGGTTCGCAGGATAAAAGGTAAAGGTTCCACAAGTAGTGTTCAACACTTAAAAGATGATACTGAGACATTAACTTCTAAAAAAGACATAGCTAATAAACTGGCCGAGACAATCAGTAGTAATTCATCGTCTGCCAACTATGATCCTAAATTTCAAAGGTATCAGAGTCAGCAGGAAAAGAAGATTCTTACTTTCAAATCCGATAATTCTGAAGATTACAATGAATCTTTTTCCTTAAGTGAACTACACGAGGCTATGAACAAAGCTCATGATACAGCATCTGGGCCAGATGATATCCATTATCAATTATTGAAACATCTACCGGAATCATCTCTTTTAACCCTCTTGTTCATTTTCAATAATATTACGGAATCTGGGCATTTTCCTTCTTCTTGGCATGAGGCTACCATCATCCCTGTGCCCAAACAAGGGAAAGATCACACGAATCCTTCTAATTACCGTCCAATAGCTTTAACAAGTTGCGTCTGTAAAACAATGGAACGAATGATCAACAGGCGTCTTGTCTGGTATTTAGAATCTAATCACCTGATAACTGATATTCAGTCAGGTTTCCGGCATCAGAGGAGCACCATTGATCATCTCGTTGGTTTAGAATCTTTTGTACGCAATGGCTTCATTAATAAACAACATGTAGTATCAATCTTTTTTGATTTAGAGAAGGCATACGATACAACATGGAAATATGGCATCTTAAAAGATCTCCATGATATGGGTCTTCGTGGCCGTATGCCTGATTTTATCTCACATTTTTTAGAAGATAGAAAATTCAAAGTTCGAGTGGGCTCCACATTATCTGAGATGTATGATCAGGAAATGGGGGTCCCTCAGGGCAGTATTTTATCAGTGACACTATTTAGCATAAAAATCAACAGTCTTGCTAAAGTCTTGAATGACAATATTGATGGTTTGTTATTTGTTGATGATTTTAATATATCATGTCGTGGTACCAATATGCATACCATTGAAAGACAGTTACAACTCTGTCTAAATAAAATCCATAAATGGTCTCAAGAAAACGGTTTTAAGTTTTCGAAAACTAAAACCTGTTGTGTCCATTTTTGCAACAAACGGAAGGTACATAAAGAACCAGAATTGACTTTAAATGATATTCCTATCAAAGTGGTCACGGAAACAAAATTTTTGGGTATTGTCTTTGATCATAAATTATCTTTTATACCTCACATTAAATATCTGAAGGCTAGATGTTTGAAAGCTCTTGATATTCTTAAAGTGGTATCAAACGCTAAATGGGGTGGAGATAGAGACACACTTTTGCACATCTATAGAACCTTGATAAGATCCAAACTTGACTATGGTTGTTTCATTTACGGTTCAGCCCGTAAATCATATCTCCGAGAACTTGACCCAATTCACCATCAAGGACTTCGATTGTGCCTTGGAGCATTTCGGACATCGCCCATTGACAGTTTGTATGTGGAGGCAAATGAACCCTGTCTTAATTTGAGACGCTTAAAACTGGCATTACAATATGTCACTAAACTTCGCTCCAATCCATCTATTCCTACCTTTAACCATGTATTCTCTCCTCCGTATAAGCATTTGTATGACAGAAAACCAAACATAATTCCACCACTTGGCATTCGCATGGAATCACATGTCAATAATGCTCATTTAAATCTTTCTGCTATTGCTGACTATTCAGTACCAGCAATGCCTCAGTGGCAATCTATACAACCTGTCGTTAATTTAGAACTGACAAAACTAAAGAAATCTGAAACCCATCAATTATCTTATCAACAAGCATTTCATGAATTGAAAAGCAACTACCAATCTCATACCAGTATTTACACAGATGGGTCAAAAGATGATGAGAAGGTATCAGCTGCAGCGGTTACAAACAGCTGTACTATGTCAATACGCTTAACTGATGGAAGCTCCATTTTTACGGCAGAAGCACAGGCTATACTATTAGCTTTGCGTCATATTGAAAAGTCTCCTGAAACCAGTTTTCTCATATTTTCTGATAGTCTGTCCTGTTTACAGGCAATCAAAAACCGAAAAGTGGATCATCCATTTATAGCTGAAATTTTAAGGTGTCATCTCAATTTATCAGTCGCTGGAAAAGATATAATTTTTTGTTGGCTGCCCAGTCATGTTGGCATCAGTGGCAACTGTAAGGCAGATTCTTTGGCAAAAAACGCTCTTAATAAACCAACGTCAAACACAAAACTCCCATATTCTGATCTGAAACCTTCCATCAGACACTATGTGAATGATCAATGGCAAAAATCTTGGAATACCAAGACTCTGAACAAACTTCATGCTATCAAACCACAGATTGGAGGTCACGCATGTTCTGGTTTACATCGTAATGATGAAGTTGTTTTACAGCGGTGCCGCATTGGCCATAGTTATTATACACATTCGTTTTTATTGAAGGGTGAAGATCCACCTTTTTGTATCCCCTGCAATAGTCCAAATACTATCAAGCACATTTTGCTTGATTGTGTAGATTTTGCACTCATCAGACAACACTTTTATGATAATGTTCATACCCTATCTGAACTTTTTAACTCTGTTTCTAATCACTTGATTTTAGCATATTTAAAAGAAATCAAACTGTATGATAAAATATAGACTCTTATCTTAACAATCAGTTTTTACTCTTGACTGTGATATTGACTGAAGTTTTAGTGATTTTCAGCATCACTTTTATTATATTTGATTCCCTATGGTCCGATTAGACATTTTCTCGCCGCGAATAGCTGCAAGATTGCTGATGCGGCGTTAAGCAAAACTTACTCACTCACTCACTCATGACTCCTGTATTTCGCGTTAATGCCTACAATACTTTGTGATACGATATGTTTCACCATTTTCCATATGTCCCTGGGTGCAGGATTTCACGGAAGTGGTAAACGTCCGTGATATAACTGGAATAATGTTAAAAGCGACGTTAAGCCAACTCACTCACTCACTCCCCTGGGTGCAGGCCATATGAACGACGCTGTTACCCATATTATCCACAAATGAAACATCAGCTCCTTCTCTAATAAGTAAGTCATATATTTTGCTGTGTCCAAAATATGGTGCCCACATCATTGGTGTCATTCCTCTCCTATCTCTGCTGTCGATGTCAATACTATTTCGTGAAAGGATATCATTCACCATCTGCACATGTCCTCCTTTAGATGCCACATGAAGTATGTTGCAGCCATCATCACCTACAAGGGTTACATCAGAGCCCTTATTTGCAATGAAGTCATACGCTTCTTTATATCCCCAATATGCTGCCCCAATCACTGCTGTTCTTCCTTTACCATTTTTCCTATTTATGTCAACAATATCCCGTGAAAGGATATATACTGAGTCAAATTAAAAACTTCATATTTTTAAAAGAAATCCCATACATGATATACAACGGACAAATGTATCAGAGAAGGTAATTTTTAATCATTAATGTCCTAAGAAATATTTTAATTAACGGTGGTAACCATAATTTGTTCCAAGCACCTACGGTATTCGGTAAAAACATTAACAGTTTAATTCATAAGTTCCAAGCACGAGAATCTGATGGCAACACAAGTTCAGTAGCGTGTATGGCCAGCATGTGCGTTGACAACTGCCACACAACGCCTCCGCATGGACCTTCTGATGCTTGTGAACACATGATTGGGAAGACGACGCCATTGTTGCTGCAAAATGGTGCCAAGATCTTGTTAATTCTGTGGTTGGTTCTGGAGAGTGCGAAGACTTGTGCGAAGTGCCAAGAGCATCCCAGACGTGTTCGATTGGATTGAGGTAGGGAGACCTTGACGGCAAGTCCATGACGTTGACTCCCGCATTCTGAAGGAAATTCCTTCTCAAATTTGCTGTGTGGGGTCTGGCATTGTCGTGTTGGAAGATCAAACCGGGTCCATGTGCTGCCATAAAAGGCATAAGTTCTGGTGCCAGTACCTGGTCGCGGTAAGCAGCAGCGTTGAGGTTGCCACGGATGACAAGAAGCCTGGAACGTGCATTGTCACAGAAAGCACCCCACACCATGACACTTCCGCCTCGAAATCTGTTAACTTCCTGTACACATCACTGGGCGTAACGTTCATGACGGTGCCTCCACACCCTAGCCCTACCATCAGCAAATCGAAGATTTAATCGGGATTCATCACTGAAGACGACTTGATTCCAATTCCTCTGAGTCCATCGTAGGTGTTGCTGTGCCCACAATTGACGTTGACGTCTGTGTAATTGAGTCAGACTCGGCCCGCAGTATGGCCGTCGTGCTTGAAGGTGAGCAGTTCTCAGACGGTTTTGAAAAGTTTGCACACTCAGTCTACCTCTAAACAGTTCATTTCTGGTTGATGTAGCCGTCAAAAATCGGTTACGGGGGTGACGTAAGACAATCTGACGATCCTCTGCATGTGACGTCACACGTGGTGGACCTGACCGAGGTCGATCAGCGGTGGTACCCGTTTACTGTAGACGCGTCTGTAAATCATAAACAGTCCGTCGACTACAACCCATCGTCCTTGCGACTTCGGCTACGGACGTTCCCGTCTGCAACATGCCGATGGCACGTTCACGTTAGACATTTGAAAGGCGTGGCATGACAAATGGCCGTAAAGACTTTTGTTTTCTTGTCTTTTTCTTATTTTGTTTATGACTGCTAACATTCCTAGCACTGAGTCACTTCAGAGTCTCTGATAGTCAATTATAAATTATGACTAGAAGTAAACACAAAAACACAAAATACAGTCTCTGAATGTCTTGAAATAAAACATATTATCACACACCAAAAAATTCACAGTGTACAGATCTAGGCGTTGGGGCCGCTCCTGGTTGTTGTGTCCGCTTGGGCGCAGAATCGATTGTCGGTCGTGGTGCGGCGTTGGTCTTCAACGGCGGGCAACTTGGTCTTGGTTACTTTGGTGACTCAGTTGTATTTTCTCTGGTGTGTTGTGTAGACTGTGGTGTGAATGGCTGTCTTGGGTAGTTGACTGTTTGATATGATGGATTGTCAACTACAGATTGTTTGGCATTGGTGTGGGATGACTGGTTGCCTCTAGGTGCCCCTGGTTCCTCCTGTACTTCTTGCCGTTATATTCAACATCGTAGGAACGTGGTGAATTGTGATGACTGACAACTGTAGCAGGCATCAATGTTTTCGTACCTGGGAATGGAGACATTCAGACTGGATCTCCTGGTAAGTTGTCAGATGAGTTTTGTCATCACCGAGATGGTGTCTAACTTCAGCGTGGTCAATGGCGACAGGCTTAAGTTGCTCTCTAGCTACGGGTAACTTGTTCCTTGGTCTCCTGTTCATAGACAAGTGCGCTGGTGAGAATACACAGCTTTCTAAGGGGGTTGAGCGGTAGTAGTGAATGAGTGAGTTAGTATTTAACGTCACATGGGCAATATTTCAGCCATATCGTGACGAGAAGTTACATTTATGATACATTTATGATACATTTATGATACATATATTTAGACTGAATAAAAAGCTGTCAACGAAGGACAGTAGAATAACTAGAATATCACAGACTTGATTTAAAACTAGTTGAGAATAGTAAAAGGCAGTAAGCATTAATGAACACCACAATATAAAAATGGGCTAGAAATCGTCAGCAACTGAAAGGAGATCACCATACTGGGGACCATGGGGACTTACAGTACTTTTGCTTCCTACATGGACCCCGGCAGGATTTATATCATCCCTTCAGTCACTGGCGACAGTGTACCAGTTAAGCCTTAGATTAAAATAACGAAGATACTACGTTTAAAAGCCTAGTGTGCAGAAACAACTTCGAATGATATGGGACTTACATACCCTCTTAGGGGGACAATAATTTTACGCTACTTCAACCCCCCTCACGGGTACTGCCACTAACAATCTAAGTTATGAACTTCGCACTACCAATTTTTAAAACAATACAGTTAGTACATCAAAATTTATGAACAAGTTCTATTTCCTTTAAAAAACATAATATTAAACTAGAATTAACATCATTAAAAAGGTCCTTAATTGTTTTTACATTGAAATATTTATCCCTTGTGATGGAAAAATCAACACAGTCAAGCAGGACATGCTTGACTGTGATTCTTTCATCACAAGGGACACAAAACGGAGGATCCTCACCTTTAAGTAAATATTCATGAGTATATCTGCTGTGGCCAATACGACATCGTCGCATAATGACCTCTTCAAATCTGGACTGACATCCCAAGAAGGTATATCCGATATTTGGTTTAATCTCATGTAATTTATTGATACCTACTTGGGCGTCCCACTTCTGTTGCATAAGATCTCGGATGTAAGATCGAATCATGGGTTTAAAATCAGTGTATGGGATCAGAAGTGGTGTCACAGATTTGTTGAGCGCTGCCTTAGCAGCAGCATCGGCCATTGTGTTACCTTTGATACCAACATGGCTTGGTAACCAACAAAAGACGATGTCATATTGGCCAGTAGCAAGATCATTAAATAACTCAAGAATTTGGATTAAAAGTGGATGTTTTGAAGACATATTTTTAATTGCCTGAAGGCATGAAAGAGAATCTGAAAACAGTATAAATTGTTTATGTTTAGATTGATTACTGATATATTTAAGTGCTGTAAAAATGGCGTTTGCTTCTGCAGTGAATATTGAACTGTTATCAGGTAAACGTGAAGAGATTGTTCTGGATCCAATGACAGTGGCACTAGCAACTGTGCCACCATCCTTGGATCCATCGGTATAGATTTATAAGTGTCATAATTGTTTCTAGGTTGATGGTATTTTTATTGGTATATTAATTGCTTAGTATCTGATTTCTTAAGTTTGGTTAATGTCAGGTCTACCTCTGGCTTAACCATTTGCCAAGGAGGAGATGAGAAAAGTTGAGTAGGAGCTATATCTTGGAGTTTAATATTTGAAGCTGATATTGCAGATTTTATTCTAATTCCGAGTGGTGGATTGAGTGCTGATTTCTTATTGTAAAGATCTTCGTAGAGAGGATGGAATATACATTCAAAAGCTGGATTTGACGGATTAGAATATAATTTAGTGATGTATTGTAGAGATAATTTTAGTCGGCGTTGTTTAAGAGAAGGCTCATCTGCTTCTATATAGAGACTGTGAATGGGAGACGTTCTGAAGGCTCCAAGACAAAGCCTCAGACCCTGATGATGTATCGTATCTAGTTTTTGTAAATTACTTTTGCAGGCTCCACCATAGACGATGGAGCCATAATCAAGTTTTGAACGGATCAGTGACCTGTATAAGTGTAAGAGGGTTGTTTGATCCCCTCCCCACTTTGAATTGGAAACAACTTTCAAGATATCGAGTGCCTTCAGGCATTTAGCTTTTAGGTATTTTATATATGGGAGGAAAGTTAAGTGGCTATCCAAAATAAGTCCCAAGAACTTGGCCTCCTTAACAACTTTGATAGGGGTGCTATTCAGAAATAGTTCAGGGTCCTTATGTGGCTTATATTTTCTGCAGAAATGTATACAATTAGTTTTTGATTTGGAAAATTTAAACCCGTTTTCTTAACACCACTTGTGAATTTTATTAAGACATAATTGTAATTGCCTTTCTATTGTGCGCATATTTTTACCACGACAAGATAGATTAAAATCATCCACAAAAAGTGATCCATCAACTGAATCAGTTAAAACTTTTTGACAAACTGTTAATTTTTTATACTGAATAAAGTGACAGACAAAATACTGCCTTGTGGGACACCCTGATCCTGATTATAATGATCAGACAGGGTTGTACCCACTCGGACTTGAAATTGCCTGTCTGTTAAAAACTGTGATATAAAATGAGGCAAACGGCCTCTTAATCCAAAATCATGAAGATCTTTTAAAATACCATGTTTCCATGTTGTATCGTATGCCATTTCTAAATTGAAAAAGATCGATACAGCATGTTGTCTATTTACAATGGAATTTTTAATAAACGATTCTAAACGCACTAAATGATCGATAGTACTTCTGTTTTTCCGGAAACCGCATTGTATATTGGTAAGAAGATTATTTGTTTCCAAGTACCCCACACTAATCGATTATTTACCATGCGTTCCATCGTTTTACAAACACAGCTAGTTAGAGAGATAGGTCGGTAATTTGAAGGATCAGAATGATCCCGCCCAGGTTTGGGTATTGGTATAACAATGGCATTATGCCATGAAGATGGAAACGTCCCTGATGTCCAAATGTCATCGAATATAGTCAACAAAGTTTCAAGGCATGATTCGGGCAAGTGTTTCAGTAGCTGAAAATGAATATTATCAGCGCCTGCTGCTGTATCATGAGCTTGCCCTAAGGCAGTATATAGCTCATGTAGTGAAAATACCTCATTGTAATCTTCACCATTATCAGATGTAAAATTTACTTTTTTCTTTTCCTGTTGGAGCTGATATTTTTGAAATTCGGGAACGTAATTAGATGAAGAAGAATGATGAGATAAAGTTTCCCCAATGCTATTGGCAATAGCAGATTTATCAGTTAACAAAGTATCGCCATCCTTCAGATGGTTAACTGTAGAATTTGATCCCTTGCCTTTGATCTTTTTTATCATGTTCCATACCTTGGACATAGGGGTACGAGAGTTAATTTTTGAGACATAATTCTGCCAGGATTGACGTTTATTTTGTTTGAATAGACGTCTCGCCTTAGCATTTGAAATTTTGACGATGTTCAAGTTATGGACAGTAGGATGTTTACGGAAGTATTTCTCCGCCTTCTTACGACATTTCCTTAGCGTGTTTGCAAGTGTCATCAAACCACGGTTTACGAATACGTGGGTTGATCGAGGACTTAGGTATTGATTCATCAGCGATTTCATTCAGTAGATCTGAGAACAACTGAATTGGGTCAGTAACATTCTGAAAAAAACGTAGGTAGTAATTTATCTTTGCATAAAGATTGAAATAAAGGCCAATCAGCCTTCACAAAATTCAATCGAGGTGAAGGTGGATCATCAGTGGGATTAATGGGTTTAAGCACCGTGGGGAAATGGTCACTCCCACATAGGTCATCATGGACGGACCATGAGAATTCATTTAACAAAACTGAATCCGTCAAAGACAGATCTAATGATAAATACGTACCAGTTGCAGGGTGTAAGTAGGTGTCCGAGTCATCGTTAAAGATGCAGAGGTCATTATCAGAAACAAAATCCTTGATGACTTTACCGTTTTGATTAATGATAGAACCTCCCCATAAAGGATTATGCCCATTTAGATCACCCATGATGAGACAGGGCTTTGGGAGCTGGTCGTACAGTTTTTGGAGATCATTACGCTGAAGATTTGAGGATGGAGGAATGTATAAGGAGCAAAGTGTGAAGTGTAAGTCTAACTGCAACAGCTTGCATATTCGTGTCAAGCGGAACAGGACTGTGAACAACGCCCCGCCGCACCAAAATAGAAGCTCCTCCAGTAGCTTTATATCCCGGAGGAGAGAAGGAATGATACGAACTATACTGCCTTAAATCAAATTTGTCGGTTGTTTTAAGGTACGTTTCTTGTAAACAAATTGCTGAAGGACAAATATCCGTTGATAATAATTGCAGTTCGTTAAAATTGTGCCGAAGTCCTCGGCAATTCCATTGAATTAGATTCGAATGATTCATGGTGGTTCCACCGGAGATCGTTCACGTAAACGTGAAGAGGAGTCACCACTGTTGTGGTGTGAAGATGGGGTGACATCCATCTCAAGAGACTCAAAGAAATTATGAACATCTATGGATGTGTCAGTGAGAGTGGGGATCTTAGTTGTGATTTTTCTGTTTTGTTTTTTCTTTTGTTTTTTTGCCATTTCAGTTGATGGTTTGTTGGTAGCTGGTATATCAGGAGTGGGTGTAGATGGGGCCACAACCTGAGTCACAATGATAGAATCTGGAGACATTGCACCTGGGCTAACAGAATGAGTTGTTTGACTGTCACATGATGTAGTCAGAGGCAGCGGGTGTTCAGAATGGGTCTACGTCAAGTCCGTCTGACATTCTATAGATCTACGGGTTGAAGGGGGAGACTCAGCAGCAGCAGCAGGATAAGATTGTTTGGATGAAGGTGTCCGGCTATCAAAGAGTTTTTTAGCATCAAAGTAACTGATGTTGTTTTGACATTTGATTGTCAAAATGTCTGTTTCACGTGTCCAAAAAGGGCAGGATTTAGATGATGCTACATGTTCACCCTTACAATTTGTACATTTCAGGTCTGCTGTACAGCCTGTACCATCATGATTTCCACCACAACAGTGGCAAACAGTTGGACGATCACATGATTTGGAGCCGTGCCCAAACTTCTGACTTTTGTAACATCGGAGCGGATTGGGGACATACACCTCCACTCCGATGTTAAAATAGCCCGCCTTAATAGATTGTGGAATTGTTGGAAGAGAAAAGGAGAACAAATATGTATTGGTTGGAACGATATTTTCACCATCTTTTCTATTGAAACGTTTCACTGATGTGACATTCTGTGATTTAAGTTCTTCCAAAATGTCATCTTCTGACATTTCTGCCAGGCAACGAGCTCTGTCGCGGATGATCCCCCGACTCGAATTCAACGTTCTGTGTTCAGAAACAACAACTTCTGTGTTAGCAAAGCTAGTACATTTTAAAAGATTAATAGCCTGCTGTCTCCGTGCACACTCCACCAAAAGAGAGCTGCTCCAGAGCCGTGAAACATTCTTCACCTCACCACAGATACCTTCAATGGCTTTAGATATTGCAAAGGGATTGATTTTCAAAGGTAGTTGATTACGTGATTCCACTACGATAAACCGAGCCCAAGAATTTAAAGTTTGTGAAATAGAAGCATCGTCGTCAGATGAGAAAATCTCAGCTTCCAGACGTCTCTTCTTGTCATTGCGGTTTGAATCAGATATATAGTGAGCCATGACGAAATGAATTTATTCAGCACCCCTGCTCCCCACCCACCATGGAGTGCTACAAAGAGCGATGTTGTCCTGCACTGGATCTCCAACATGCAAACATCAGGGATACAGAGGTGGTATACTCCAGTAAAAACAACATGAATAGCTGTATTTGTCTAACAAATAAAATGCCAGGCTGGTCCGGCCCATGACAAGAAATTGAAGACATACAGAACTCAGAGGTCGAAAGTACCAGATTGGCCCATGAGCCACCGCCTTCTGGCGTAAGACTCTAGGCAATTTATACAATCCAAAATTGATAATATACAAAAGATATGCACGGCCAAGACCGAAATATACATTAAAATACAACACATGTGTGCATATACAATATTACGCACAGGGCCTGGCATGACCAGCCGATTGACCAAATAGTCAATAGTCATATATGGAATGAGGCGTTTCAAGTCGAGTGTCTGCCCACCCTTTGAGGATTATGTTGTTCATCGAGCTCCTCTGCTGTTTTCTGTTGAAATTCTGCATAGCGTACCGGACTCAATGCAATGAAGTCTACCGTGTTGACCATGATCGGTTCAATATCTGGATCAATAACTGGCAAATTGGCATGGCTCAGGGCGTCACCAACAGGAATCTCTCTTCCAGCCTTGTAGAGTACTGTGAGGTCATAGGGCTGTAGTTTCAGCATCATGATCAGTAGACACATAGGAGCTGAAAACAATGGCTTAGAAAATATTGACTGCACTGGTTTGTTTCAACTATAACAGGCTTACCGAAGATATAATATTGAAACTTCTTGCAGCAGTGGACGACTGCAAGTGTTCCTATTTTATTTACACATAACGGTTCTGAGCTATGTTCTCTCTACCGATGAGGATGTCATCCATTATTGTTCTCGCTCCCTCTATGTCTTCCAGCATGTTACCATGATCCTTTGGAAGATCTCTGGAGCGGATTTGATTCCAAAAGGGAGACATAGCCATCGAAAGCATCCAACAGGAGTATTGAATGTGGTGAGCAAACTTTGTGTCTAGCACTGAGAACAGTTGAGAACGAGGGAAGGAGATGATCACTTCTTCTACAGTTGGTATGGGATAATGCTCTCCTCGAATCGCATCATTTAGATCTTTTAGATCCAAGCATATCCTGACCTTGTTGTTCTTGTTCAAGTTGTCCTGCTTTCGCCATCTCCTTCAACTTTGATGCAATCTTTTGCGTTAATGTTTCAGGGTGGCACCTTGGTCCTTGAACGACAAGTTGGATTTTCGAATCAATCTTCAAACTGTATGTACCTGGAAGTGTTCCGGTCAATCATTTTAGTTGTGGAAACTGATCAATTCAAGTGAGAGCATGAATACTTTCTGTTAGACAAAGCTGTTGCCTCGATTTTCCCGAGAGGAGAACATCAGCGTCCACTACTGTGAGTGAGTGTGAGTGAGTTAAAATTTTAAGTCACATCGGCAATATTTCAGCCATATCGTGACTATCAAAAGTTAAATATAATACATATAATGAAACGTATGTAAAAACCTGCCAACGAGGGACAGTAAAACAACTAGAGGTATCACAGCAATAAAATTTAAAACTAGTATGTAATAATTAAATCAATATCACTATACATATACATTACATTTTAAAAACAGGCTATAGATCACCAACAACTGAAGGTAGATCACCACGCTAGGGTCCATGGGGACTTACAGTACCTTTGCTACCTGCATGGACCCCAGCAGGATTTACACCATCCCTTCAGTGGTTGGCAATTATTGTCAATTTAGCCGAATTAAAAGAACATATATTCTGCAACTAAAAACGTGGTAGTAATAAATACACTGTGAATGACGTGGACTTACGTACCATCTCCGGGGGACAATCATTTTTACACTACTTTAACCCCCTTCGAAGTACAGCCACTGACAATCTTAGTTATCCAATTTATGCGACCAGTATTAAAAGATCATTTATTAATTACAAAACACGTTTATCAAAATTTATGTACAAGTTCTATTTCTTTTAAAAAGTTAATTATTAAATGAGACGAAACATTATTAAAAAGATCCATTATTGAAGTTGCACTGAAATATTTATCCCTTGTGATGGAAAAATCAATACAGTCAAGCAGGACATGCTTGACCGTGATTCTCTCATCACAAGGGATACACAATGGAGGATCCTCACCTTTTAAAATATATTCGTGTGTATACCTGCTATGGCCAATACGACATCGTCGCATAATGACCTCTTCAAATCTGGACTGACAGCCCAAGTAGGTGTAACCAATATTTGGTTTAATAACATGTAATTTATTGATACCGACTTGGGAGTCCCACTTCTTTTGCATAAGATCACAAATATAAGATCTGATTACAGGTTTAAAATCAGTGTATGGGATAAGAAGTGGTGTCACAGATTTGGTGAGTGCTGCTTTAGCAGCAGCATCGGCCATTGAGTTGCCTTTGATGCCCACATGACTGGGCAACCAACAAAAGACGATGTCGTATTGGCCAGTAGCAAGTTCATTAAATAATTCAATAATTTTGATTAAAAGTGGATAATGACAGGATACGTTATGGATAGCCTGCAGGCAAGAAAGAGAATCGGAAAATATGATAAATTTCTTATATTTTGACTGTTTACTGATATATTGTAAAGCTGTTAAAATGGCATTGGCCTCTGCTGTGAAAATAGAGCTATTATCGGGTAATCTGGAGGAGATAGTCCTGGATCCAATGACAGTGGCGCTGGCAACAGCGCCACTATCCTTGGATCCATCAGTAAATATAGATTTGTAAGTATTATATGTGTTTCTTAATTCATTGTAATTTTGTCGATAAATAAGTGGATTTGTTTCTGATTTCTTTAATTTAGTTAATGTCAGATCCACCTCTGGCTTTACTAACTGCCAAGGTGGAGAAGACAAAAGCTGCGTGGGGGCTATATCGTCAAGATTAATTTGAGCAGCTGAAATATCAGATTGAAGTCTTATTCCAAGTGGGGGGAGAACCGATGATTTTTTTTATAGAGATTTTCATAAAGGGGGTGAAAAACACAGTCATATGCTGGATTCGAATTATTAGAGCGTAATTTAGAGACATACTGTAAGGATAATTTAATGCGGCGTTGTTTAAGAGATGGTTCATCAGCTTCAACGTACAGACTGTGAATAGGAGAAGTTCGGAAAGATCCAAGACATAGTCTTAGACCTTGATGATGGATAGTATCCAAAAGTTTAAGGTTGCTTTTGCAGGCTCCACCATAGACGATGGAGCCATAATCCAGTTTAGAGCGAATTAGTGCTCTGTATAATTGGAGTAGGGTTTTCTGATCCCCTCCCCACTTGGAATTTGAAACAACTTTCAGCAGGTCAAGGGCCTTCAGGCATTTATTTTTCAAATATTTTATATGTGGTAAAAAGGTTAAATGGTGGTCAAAAATAATACCCAGGAATTTAGCCTCTTTTACAACTTTAATCGGTGTGCTATCTAAAACTAACTCAGGGTCTTTATGAGGTTTGTATTTCCTACAAAAGTGTAAACAGTTTGTTTTGGATTTCGAAAATTTAAAACCATTTTCTAAACACCATTTATTTATCTTATTGAGACATAATTGTAATTGTCTTTCGATAGTATGCATGTTTTTACCACGACATGATATGTTAAAGTCATCCACGAATAAAGATC
The DNA here is from genome assembly GCF_023055435.1 of Haliotis rufescens. Taxonomy (NCBI): domain Eukaryota; kingdom Metazoa; phylum Mollusca; class Gastropoda; order Lepetellida; family Haliotidae; genus Haliotis; species Haliotis rufescens. The sequence goes on from NW_025964354.1 coordinate 129,218, forward strand.
CATCAATGGAGTCATTTAAAACCTTAGAGAGGCTATTTATTTTAATGCTGAACAATGTGACAGACAAAATACTGCCTTGTGGGACACCCTGATCCTGATTATAATGATCAGACAGGGTAGTACCCACGCGGACTTGAAATTGTCTGTCAGATAAAAACTTGGATATAAATTGAGGCAAACGGCCTCGCAATCCAAAGTCATGTAAGTCTTTTAAAATACCGTGCTTCCATGTAGTGTCGTATGCTTTTTCTAGATCGAAAAAGATAGACACTGCATGTTGCTTATTTACAATGGCATTCTTAACGAATGACTCCAGTCGAACTAAGTGGTCAATGGTACTGCGATTTTTACGGAATCCACATTGGATATTTGTGATTAAGTCATTTGATTCCAAGTACCAGGTTAATCTGTTATTGACCATGCGTTCCATGGTTTTGCAAACGCAACTAGTCAATGAAATTGGTCGATAATTGGAAGGATCAGTATGATCACGACCAGGTTTAGGTATGGGAATTACTATAGCATCACGCCATGAAGAAGGAAATTCTCCTGACGTCCAGATTTTATCAAAGATCATCAAGAGGGTTTCTAAACAGGATTGCGGTAAATGTTTTAAGAGTTGATAATGTATATTATCAGACCCTGAAGCAGTGTCATGGGCTTGCCCAAGGGCAGTATTGAGTTCATGAATGGAAAAGATTTCATTGTAATCCTCCCCATTATCTGAATTAAAAGTAATAGGTTTCTTTTCTTGTTGCTTTTGATATTTTTGGAATTGAGGGGCATAGTTCGAGGAGGCAGAATGTTGAGCCAGAGTTTCACCAAGTTTGTTAGCAATATCAGAAGTATCGGTTAATAATTCATTCCCATTTTTAAGGTGGTGGACACTAGATTTAGAACCCTTACCTTTTATTTTCTTAATCATGTTCCATACCTTCGATATCGGCGTACGTGAATTTATCTTCGAGACATAATTTTGCCAAGACTGACGCTTGTTTTGTTTAAATGTACGCCGTGCTTTAGCGTTTAATATTTTGAATTTATTTAAATTGTGGACCATAGGATGGCGACGGAAATATTGTTCAGCTTTTTTCCTTGCCTTCCTAGCTAGTTTGCAATCATTGCTGAACCATGGTTTACGAATGTGAGGATTTGAAGAGGACTTCGGAATACATTCATCAGCTATTTTCTTAAGACTATCAGAGAAAAGCTTTATAGGATCAGTGGCATCAATAAAAACATCAGGATTTAGTTGGTTTGTGCAAAGGACTTCATATAAAGCCCAGTTTGCCTTAGGAAAATTCCATCTCGATGATGGAGGAATATCAGATGGTGTCACAGATTTTAAAATGGTAGGAAAATGGTCACTTCCACAGAGGTCATCGTGGACTGACCAATCAAATTCATCAAGTAGATTAGAGTCTACAACGGACAAGTCAAGACAAGAGTAAGTTCCAGTTGCCGGATGTAGATACGTATGAGAACCATCATTAAAAATGCATAAATCGTTAGTTAAGAAAAAATCCTCTAGTAATTTTCCTTTGTTATTGATATCATTACTACCCCAAAGTGGGTTATGACCATTCAAATCTCCCATGATGACACATGGCTTAGGGAGCTGGTCATACAGTGCCTGAAGATCAGACTGTCGGAGAAAGTACGATGGTGGGACATACAAAGAACATAAAGTAAAAACAATATTTAATGTCACACGTACTGCAACAGCCTGAAGCGGGGTATTGAGAGGAACAGGACTGTGAATGATGCCCTGCCTCACCATAACAGAAGATCCTCCAGTTGCTTTATCACCCGGAGGTGAAAAGCAATGGTAAGAATCATACTGTCTTAAATCAAATTGATCAATATTCTTTAGGAAGGTTTCTTGTAAACAAAATGCAGATGGCTTGAAGTCTTGAATTAAGAGCTGAAGATCATTAAAATTGGTCCGAAGTCCTCTACAATTCCACTGTATCAAAGTGGGAGAACAACTCATGGGGGTTCAACTGGAGATCGCGAGCGTGGGGAAGGTCCTCTCTGCTGTAACGGCAGCGGTGGAGTGACCTCCATAGCTAGAGGTTCAAAAGGGTTATGAACCTCTAGTGGGACAGTTAAAGGTGAAGGCACCTCAATGTGTTTGAGGGCCTTGGATTCTTTTTTCTTTTGTTGTTTTTTTTCTTTTCTTGTCGAGGATACATTTGGTTTCATATCAGGAACAGATTTACAACGAGTTTCGGGTTTAGGAATAGAGTCTGGAATAGAATCTGGAAGAGGGTCATTGAACAGCTCAGTTTGTGAAGCTGCTGATGAAGTTGTGGATGTGTCAGCCCGAACTTCATACAAGATGGTCTGTTCGTCAGAAATCCAGTTTATAGCCGTTTGGCATCCAGTATCCACTTTGAGTGGAGAAAAGGAGACTGCAGCAGAATAGGTCAGTGTAGAAGAGGAAGGATTAGATTCCTGATCAACCAATTTCTTGGCATCAGCAAAGGAGATGTCATTTGTGTACTTTAGTTTTAGAACTTTTGTTTGTTTTATAAAAGCAGGACACGATTTGAAAGAGGACATGTGGTCGCCGCCGCAGTTGGCACACCTGATGTTATCAGTGCAATCAGTGCCATCATGATGTTTACTGCAGCGTGAACAAATTTGGGTGGCATGACAGGATTTTGCACCATGTCCAAAATGTTGGCAGTTAAAACATCGGAGTGGGCTGGGAATATAAACATCCACACCAATGTTAAAGTACCCAGCTTTGACAGATGAAGGGATCTTTGGAAGAGCAAACGTAAACAGATATGTGTTGGTCTTGATGATGGTATCGCCTTCTTTCCTCGTAAATCGTTTGACAGACGACACACCTTGTTGCTGCATTTCTGTTGCAATCTCCTCTTCAGACATATCTGAGAGGCACTTTGCTCGATCTCGTACAATGCCTCTACACGAATTTAATGTTTTGTGCACTGAGACAACAATCTCAGTATTTGCAAAATGATGTGCATTGAGAAGATTTTGAGATTGTTGTCTCCTGGCACACTCCACAAGCAGTGATCCGGACCGGAGACGAGTAACATTTTTAACTGTTCCACATATACCTTCAATTGACTTTGAAACAACGAAGGGGTTGATCTTGAGGGACTCTCCATCAACTCCTCCAACAACCAGAAATCGTGGCCACGAATCAATATTGTGTACAGACTCCTCATCCGAAGATGTGGCTGTATCTGTATCAACATGCCTACGTTTAGTTTTTGATCTAGAACCAGTTAATTGTTGGGTAGCCATAATGAAACAAATAAAATTCAACACCCCTGCTCCCCACCCGCCATGGAGTGTCAACAGAAACGATGTTGAAGTGGAAACCAACTGCAAACACCAGGGTTACAGGGGTGCTATACTCCAGCAAAAAGGACACAGGTAGCTAAAATTGTCAAACAGGGTTAAAAGTCAGGCTGGTTCTGCCCTAGACAGTTACCTGATAACAAATAGAACCCGGAGGTCTTTGAAGCCAGATTGGCCCATGAGCCACCGCCTTCTGGCGTAAAACTCTAGGCAATAAATTCAATCCAAAATTGACTATTCACACAAGTTATGAACGGCCAAGACCAAAATATACAGTAAAATATAACACAGGGGTGCATATACAATATTACGCACAGGGCCTGGCATGACCAGCCGATTGATAAGACCGGGCCCATCTTACCACCCGTCTAGGCGAAGTAAGGGTCGAAGTAGTGTGTTGGGCAAAGGAACACAGTTCCAGGAACCAGTGCCCTCAACTACCAGACTCCCGTCCTCCGCCGACACAGGGACGCAACCCACGGCAAACGGGCTGCCCACTTTGGTCGCCTCTTACGACCAGCAATGGGGTGCTGTGGAAATATTCTGCCCCGGTTCCACACGGGGGAAGAGCGATTAGCGTTACCCAGCACTCACCACGAGGAGGTTGCTCTTCACGAGTGCCTCCACTACTGTGTATAGAATCTGAGAACACTTACCGTTATAGCTGGTTGGTAGTGTAACACAACCTTTCACATCAAGGGCTTGACCTGTGTATGAAGTGAATGTTCTGTTGGAAGGCTTGAGCGAAAGTTTACATTTTAGCTTGATGAATGTGTTGTAGGGAAGAATCGACTGTGCAGTACCTGTGTCGATCTGTACTTTTGTCTTGTGACTATCGATGTACACATTTTCCCACCATTCTGTGTTGTTATCAACTTGGTGTACTGTGTGAAGGTAATCTTCATCAGAGTATTCTGTATCTGAGTCATGTGAATCAGCACCTGTGTGAACTGGTTTGCTGCGAGAGACTCTAGCAAAATGTCCAGTTTTGTGATATGTTTTACAAGTGTTTCCTACAGCATTATTGCTGTGACAAGACTTCTGTTTTCTGTGTGTTGAATGACTTGCACACTTACACTGATTGACACTTGCATCTTGCATCATTAATTGTTTTCAGGTTTTCTACAGAAAGTTCATATCCAATTTAATGTATCACCTTTTTCTAGGTAATGTCTCTGAAATATCTTTGTGAGAGTGAATGACAATAGCGTCTCTTAGCATGCGACCATTGTCTGTGTGTAACCACAATCTCTGATCAATAACCTTACTTCTGTCACAAAGCTATCAAACTTCTCATTTGGTTGTTGTTTACGTCTCAGAAAATTAACTGTGCCCTAGTCTCGTTCTTCGTTTGTGCTACATAATTTGAATACTTTTCAAAAACACCTTTCAAAGTTTCATTTTCAGCTTGAATAGCTGCATCCAGAAGCGCAGGTAAAGCACTCATGGCTAGGCGTAAATGATAAATATATCTGGTCTTCCGCCGGGAAAGATGGCCCCGTCCTCAATTTTTTCGAGTGGAAATGCACTATCGGTTTGGGATTCACTGGCGGTACTTCTTCATTATTAGCCAGGTCGCTGACTAATAAACATTATATCTCATCGCCAAATGTTGTATTCAAGCTTCATTCAATAAACTATTCATCTCATTAACTGGCGAGAGACAACACGAGTCCATCTCCCCGTGCAGTATCGCACCATGTGCGTTTATTCATACGGTATACAGAGTTACGTCCCTTAGATCAGTTAACAGGAACACATACATCGAATCACCCGGAAAATCAGGTATCAACATAATAAACTAAATCACTACAGTATCAACTGACATAATAAAGAGATTCATTTTAAGGCAAGTGACATTTGTTGCTAGCCAGCCTCACCATGCCAGGATCATCCAAGCCCTCTTTGCTGCATTTTTAAAAACTTTTTCTCCAATAATAATCATAATAATAACTAAGTAATAATAATAATAAGTGCCATATCAAGCCGGCCCAGATTCAGTTTATCAAGGAGAGGTCTGAACGACCACTGCATCGAGTTTATGTGCCGTGTGTTGAGAAGATCAGCAATCCTGCAGAGTCCTTTGTTTGGATGATGTCATCTGGCCTGAAAAGTGAAACGGAACGCTTTTTGTTTTCTGCTCCGGACAAGTCACTTCCAACTGGAAACCGTCAATGTGTGATTTTGCATCAAAATGTAAATATGAAATGTAGATTATGTAATGAATTTAATGAGACTGTTCAACACATTGTGAGTGGATGCCCTGCTTTGGCACAAACACATTATCTTAAACGACATGATGGAGTGGCTAGATCCTTTTATTACCGTCTTCGCAATGCTTGTGGTTTTCACACAGATGTCCACCCATGGTACGACCCGGAATATGTAGAGGGCGTCATGGAAAATGATCAGAGCAAAAATCTTTAGAATAGGCCCATTTACAGCCTCAGATGTATCTAGTCATTTATATCATTGAATTTTCTGTCCCCTTTGACTCTAATGTGATTGACAAGATTGAGGATAAACATGGCACATGTGCTGACCTCGCTTTCCAAATGTCACGCTTGCATCCAAGGTACCAAGTTGCCGGTCTCCCCATCGTTCTCGGTGCCTTAGGTTTGGTACCTCCCTATCTGTTGACTGACAAAGGTGAGTGTACCCAGGTTTGTTACCAGGAATACAGCCCTTCTGACAAACTGGGTAATGCAGATGGTTGCAGTGTTGGAGAGTCTTCACATTCTCCGAAAGGTTCTGGGTGGGTTTGACTATGCAGCGCTTCCTGGGAGAAGTCCTATTCGCTGTCTGGGCTGCGTGTAGAGGGGGCAAGGGCCCTGAGCTGATGATGAGCCTAATCAGCTTGACTGTGCCAGGGTCACCCAAACCCTCTTTGCTGCATTTTTTAAAAATCTGTAAACAATAATAATAATAATAATAAATGACACTTATGTGATTGACAAGATTGAGGAAAACATGGCGAATATGTGGACCTCGCTTTCGAAATGTCGCGCTTGCATCCAAAGTACCAAGTGTTCGGTACGGTGTTCCTCTTCACGCAATGAGGTGTGTCATCACATAGACATAGGGTTATCAGGTATTTCAGGTACTTGAGGTAGAACGAATAAATTGAACATTTTGCACAACTTTTGCAGTACTTGATATGATCATTCAACTTCATTTCATTTATTTGACTATCTGCTATCTGCTATCTGCTATCTCTTTTCACATACCTATATATTGCATATTTAACTAACGCATGTCAGGAGATTACAACACATACTGGTCCGTGAATACGCCGGGGTAGAATAGGTCTTCAACAACCCATACTTACCGTAAAAGGCGACTATGCTTGTCGTAAAAGGCGACTAACGGGATCGGGTGGTCAGGCTCGCTGGCTTGGTTGATGCATGTCAACAATCCCAATTGCGTGGATCGATGCTCATGATATTAATCACTGGATTGTCTGGTCCAGACTCGATTATTTACAGACCGCCGTCATATAGCTGTAATATTGCTGAGTGCGGCGTTAAACAACAAACCAAACAAAACAAAACAACACATACTAAAGTAAACATATAAAAGTCTCATCTTAATAAAATCCTTCATGATGGGGCTATCAACGTGCCCTCATGGTTTTATGCTGATACAGCTCATTTGATGGTAAAGCGCTACACGTTTAGCTGACAGTTGAATAACAATATACGCATTAACATCCGCTTGATCTCAACGAATGTATGAAGGCAAGGAGTGGAGCCACAAACCCAAACCAAGCGCAAGGACCGATCATCATGACATTGTTTGTTAGGCATTCCTTAGAAGCTGGCAGATAAAAAAAAGATACAATTAATTGTAAACTTATAATTTTACTTAATTTTACTTAAAGAACTTAAGTAAGTATAAGTAGATACAATTTATGGATAACAACTTCTTTAATATACTTTTACAGGGACGTTTCGGTGTTGCCAAGCAAGACTATAAAAGTATATTAACAAAGTGGTTGTCCATAAATTGTATCTACTCTACATACTCTAGTTCTTTCAAAATGTCAGTATTCCTCAATGTACCACTAAATCGTGCCCGCAGGGATGCAGATCACATTTTAGAGACAACTCCATGATGGAATCGTGTGAGCTAAACTCCCTCGTCGGAAGAGAGAATTTGACCTGCCTGCGGGTCACTATGACTGACTGTAATGTCCTCCCCTCTCAGGGCTGTTATCCCGATTAAGCATATCTTGGATCAACTTTCACGACCAAGTCACCCAAACTCTGGGAAAAGTTTCTTTGGGCAGAGTACAGAAGCAACACTGTAACAGCTAATATGTGAAAACATCCACATTACTCGCTATTATAATCCAGTACATGTGTCATGTATGTACTTATACTGATGATAGACCAGGAAGCAGTACAGTCACTGAGTGTGTACGTGGTTCAGGAAATGTGGAATACTGTGGCGGGGTGTCAATGTTACATTTGTCAGAGTATGGGAACGAGTGCGTGACTACTGCTTAACATCGCACCAGACATCCTGCAGCAGGTCACGTCGAGGTCATGGTATGGGAGCCGCCGTGAAGCAGGGAGAGAAGGGACAGGCTGGCTCAACGGGAAACCCACGACAATCCATGTGGGAGCACACACTGCTCTGTATATAGGACCTATAGGTCAACAGGGTTGAGGGTAGTATGAGGCTTAAAGTCACGCCGAAAGTGCGGGTTCTATTCTCCTCTTGGGTTTAATGTGTGAAGCCGAGTTGTATTATGCCGACTTTTAGCAATACTCAAGCACCAAGCATTGTATGTTTAAAAGCTAGCCTTCAGCGTGATAATCCAACGAAATACTGCCAAGGATACTCCACCCATTTGTTTCTCTATAACAGATGGTAGACAACTACAGGTAATGTCATCTCCTAGCAATACTACCAAATATATGATGCCGCCATACACGGTTGGCGACTGTCATAGCTGCCGGGTCAACTTGTGTAAACAAACTAATGACACTCGACACTGTATTGTTGTGTCGCGATATGGCTGCAATGAGATGTAAGAATTTAACTCACTCACTTGACACTGTATCGTTGTGAGAAACATGAACTCCTTCCCTCAATTGAATTTTTTATTGGGAAACTTATTATGTGTCATTGTTTTAACAACATCAGTGTGTGTTCCATACAGTGGACTGAGGTTTATGATATGCGATAATTATTATACATACTGATGCAATCACAGCATTCAACTACTGCTAAGTGGCTATATGAGCCACAGGAACAAAGTCCTCAGCAGGCTATCATATCATCTCCTGTTCCTTGTTCATGTCAAAGAGACATGTCAGTGTGAACTAACATCCCAGTCCCAGCTATGAAGTAGGCGGATTTTCTTTAGAATTTCATTACCTAGGATGGTTCTCTCTTAACAAGTGAAATTAAATGAAGCAGTTTGTAATTTGGTGAAGGTTATATAATTCGTATTCTTCAGTGAGTTAGTGAATGAGTGAATAAGGATATGAATTTGCTGTTTTGATAATTGGAGCGATACGCTTTAGCACAAGGTTTGAAATAGTTAAATAAGTTGTATGTTATCCACAGTTAGACAAATTCAAAAACAGTGTAGGTTTATCTCCATTCTACCATGATGACAAGAGCGCTAGTGTACGATGTAACAAAAACTATCAGTCATGTTCAGGATTAAGTACTTGTATTATTGACTAGTTCGAAATACTGGTCACAACTCAACCCTACATCAATATGTCTTATTTAGTCTGATTGCGACCTGTTACATATATCGAACTTCTTAGATTCAACTAAGTCATTTCTCATTGTAGGGTTGACAGGTTTTTCCAATAGTGACCGTGCTTATTACTCATTGCATGAAACCAGAGGACAGTCTCGATCTGCAGGTATGTTCAACATTTACCTGATGTTTTACTGGAGGGAATGAGCCTGCTGATACTGCCATTGCCAACGGAACCACCCTGTAGAATGTCTGAATACTTCTGGGTTATGTTATCCCCGACCCTGCGTGACATGAGAGACTGTATATTTTTTCGTGACAGTTGTTAGAGTATGTTTTATCTAATTGTACGTGTCCTGGAATAGATTTCACCATGTTTGATGTGAGCGAGTACGTGTGCAGTGTACCAGTGAGAGACAACAACTGATAATATGCACGAATATGTATACAACAAATTACGTATACAGTTCAAATAGAAAGTATGATGTATTCACACAGCAAGTGTTTGTGTGAAATGCTTGTTTATGTTGGGGTATCTCGTAGAATTAGTGGTTTGAATGGTATGTTGACCAATCAGAATTTACCATTTTTCAGCGACATATTATGATGCTTCTTAATTCCTATGATATATTCAGTGCTCGTGTCTTTGCTGGGGGCATGGGTTCCCTAATCGCATAAAGCGCCGTAATATGCTGTGCAAAGTGGCATCCCTTTGGCGTTCTCAGATTCTCCCCGGTTGTTTCTAGGTTTGCCAGCACCTTATCGGTATTCCTGGGTTCCACCAAAGTGGGTGACGTCTAAGACCTACGTCACATTGATCTTTTTTCCCAGCAGAAAGCTGATACGTTATTAAAGAGATGTTTTCAAATTACTGTATCTTTCCCCAAACAGACACTTATTGACTCCAGTGCACCCTATCCTGTTAAACCTCTGAGACCTGTTTCACTTCATGTTATTTTTCTCACTGCAAAATGACACATCACAACTTAAATATATTTTTAAAGCCGGTTGTGTCACTGTAACATAGAAACCTAAAGGATCACAGTCGTCAACATTACATCCCTTCATCTCATGTGATGTTCCTGCTTTACAGGTCGGCGTGACACAGCACACAACGTTAAAGCCACAGAAGAGCAGTTTGTAGGGTGCTGAATAGTTTCCGTTTCGAAATGAAATGACCTCTGTAAATGCAATGTGAGAAAGTAGACACTCATAAGAAAATTAAGCTTCCTTGAACCGTAGAACTATTGACATGTTGTCTCTCGGTGGTATTATATAGGAATTACCACCTCCGTGATAAAATGGACAGATCATCTGCTCGAAGAACTTGTAGAAGAAGTCACATACAAGTGCATGCACGTCGCTGTATGAGTGCTATAATCTTGAACTCGACGTTTAAACCCATTTCACCTCACCTGACATGTTTGGGAAAAACAATGATGTTTCTGTTTTCTGTAGCTTTTTGCACGTGCAGGAATTCATTAACATTTATTATTTGCAGAATAAAAAAAAAAGTGTGATTACCCAGTTACGACGTCAATACTGTTTCATTCAGATAAAGACTTTCATATGTACCTAAAAAGAACATTGTATTTAGATTTTTAAAAATCAACACATATACACACAGTTAATACTTCTTTTTGGTTCCAACCTTAGTAGAGAGTGAGTGAGTATTGTTTTACGCCGCTTTTAGCAAGATCTTAGCAATACCACGGCGGGAAACACCAGAAATGGGCTTCATACATTGTACCCATGTTCGGAAATCGAATGCATGTAGTATATTCCTCCATCACATGGTGTAGTAGTGACTCGTTTCCAAGCAGATAATGGCATGAGGCCTTGAATAACTCACTAATGACAAATAACCAGCTCCGTATATATGAACTTTGTGCGAACACGACCAATGTCTGAAACAATGTGTATAGTAGAGGAACGAGAGGAATATTGCAGCTAAGGGCGCTATTTGGTTCCAGCACTCGATGGCTTCCCCCTTTCTGAAGCTTGGCCGTGGCTTTCTTCGTTGGCTTAAAATAACGATTACAGAGTCAAGGATGATGAAGGAACATTGTGTAACAAAATGACGATGTGTGAGCATTTGTCTGTTAACGTTAGTTTCGGTTATATTCGAGAATACAAAACTAGTTGTTGACACTATCAAGAACCGTCTTATCCCTACAAGCATTTGAACCACATACATAACAAGGCAACACATTTCTGCAGGCATCGACGTGACTAGGTATTCTTTAGCTGAAGACCCGTGAAGATACGGGGTAGAATAGGTCTTCAGCAATCCCTGCTTGGCGTAAAAGGCGACTATGCTTGTCGTTAGAGGCAACTTACGGGATCGGGTGGTCACATGGTCAGGCTTGCCGAGTTGGTTGATGCATGTCATTGATCCCAATTGCGTGGATCGATGCTCATGACATCAATCACTGGATAGTCTGGTTCAGACTTGATTATTTACAGACTGCCGTCATGCAGCTGGAATATTGCTTAGTGTGGCGTTAAACAACACACAAACAAACTTGATGGTAGGTTTGACTTATATTCCATTCCATCATTTCCATCTGTTACAAAAATATACAAACCTAGTCTACAATTTAACGTTGACATTCATTAACGTTTCATGTTCCAAAGTTGTCATTGCCACACACTGAATTGTAAATATTTGAGCGTCAAATTATACTGTACTGCCTGCATGTCCCCATCTGATATTCTTAAACCAGAAACACGTCGTCTCTGTAATGGTATTGTCTTGAATTCGAATCCCTGATTCGTACAAGTTCTTGCTTTGTGAGCACAATAACCATATTGCTTGTTTTCAGAGGACTGGATCGTGCTACTGGATATTCTGGTCCTCACTTGATAGTCTGATACGTCGGGCAACATCAAGAACAACAAAAAAGCATTTTAATGCAAATTGTGTGAGTGGCGGTGGCAACAGGTAGGGCCAGGTATGCGTACCCTGTTGCACATTTGCTGTGATCACAGGTTTTCAGTGATGCATTTCTATAATTGCCATCTTAATAAGTTTTTGCCTTTTACGCCAAAAGAATGTATTTGTGATCGTGAATGGTTATTCTCTTGCGTCGATGTTCGATCTTTATATTTAGAATGATATAACAAGTCCAATGTCCCGTACTTGACAATTCTGTTCAATATGGGCCGTGGGGTAGTCTGGTAGTCAAAGTCTTCAGTCGTCACGCCGAAGACCCGGGTTCGTGTGTTAATCCCCTTTCTGGTTCCCCCACCCTGCTGTTGCTGGAACATAGCTAATTTCTTTTAATTTAATAATACTCTCTAGCACAAGCAAGCAGTGATCCAGATGGGTTGTCCGGGTAAGAATTGAGTCGCAGTGCTGGTTGTAAGAGACAACCAAATGGATTGTTGCAGTCACCCATTAGTTACCCGTGATGATTACGGGGTAGAATAGGTCTTCAGCAACCCATGCTTGCCGTAAAAGGTGACTATGCTTGTCGTAAAAAGGCGACTAACGGGATCGGGTGGTCAGGCTCGCGGACTTGGTTGATGCATGTCATCGATCCCAATTGTGTGGATTGATGCTCATGATATCAATCACTGGATTGTCTGGTTCAGACTCGATTATTTACAGACCGCCGTCATATAGCTGTAATATTGCTGAGTGCGGCGTTAAACAACAAACGCACATCCAACATACAGTGAAGTCTCTTTAATTCAGACGAGGCCGGATTAGCGTATGATGAACATGGTTGGTTGGTTTGTTGTTTTACGCCGCACTCAGCAATGGACACCGAGAAGCATGAATACGTCTATGTGTACAAGACCCGTGAAGACCATGCTTGCCGTAAAAGGCGACTAACGGGATCAGGTGGTCAGGCTCGCCGACTTGGTCAATGCATGTTATCCATCCCAATTGTGTGGATTGATGCTCATGATATCAATCACTGGATTGTCTGGTCCAGATTTGATTATTTACAGACCGCCGTCATATAGCTGGAATAGTGCGGCTATAAACAACAAACCTAAGTAACTATATGTACAAAATGTAAAAATTCAGAAAGTGGGTTACCGGAAAGCATGAGTCAGAATAAAGGACTTTCACTGTATACTATGTTTGATGTATGATCTGTTTAATGTGTATTTGGCTGCTGTACTTAAAGTCAGTTGTACACCAGAGCAATGCAACACTGAAGGGGCCTGTGATATTGCCATCACGATGATACACAATGAGATCACAAGTGTAGTTATTGAGAATCAGGAAGTACTCAGGGCAGTATACGCGTAGCTCATTGTGTGTAACTTATGAAAGTCAAATATAGACTGCAGATGTCAATGATATGACAAGACGGAAATGTTATATGCGTTCCTTGTACGAGACCTACACCAGAAGCGAGACGAATCTGAAATATCGACAGGATAACAACAAGCAACATTCAAAGGTGTTCATCTGTGTCGAATTGAAAGTCTATGAAGTCAGTACTCCTTCCGACTTATGCAAATGTACACACCTCTTTTTCGTTGATACCTTCATCAACAAAAAACTACATATTGCAGTAATATGTCTGAAACTGTAACTAATATATGGTCTTGTGCCTCTAAGATAACGAGAATTACCACATAGATAAGCTGCTTTGAAATAGTTGTATTTAACATTTGAACAAGCAGGACGAAAGCATCATAGTTAGCAACATACAGCGTATCAGATACATGTCGTAGGCATCCAAAGGCCTGATATCTTTCATGACATATTGCTCTTGTTATTCCTGTCATGTGTTTGTGATAGCGCAAGTGGAGTGCAAACCAGGAACACAGTTTGTTTCTTCTTTTTTTTAATGAAAACTACTCTTTACATTTATAATTCATTTCAAGACATCGTCTAAATGTTCATAGACAATAAACCAACGCATCCTCTGGTTAGTTTGGTTGTCAACTGACAAAAAAATTAGTATCTGAATCCTGAGAAAATTGTTTCGGTAATGACGTGGATTTGGGTGGATGTTTTGGGTACCCTAATATTCCTTACATAGACATCTTGAGGATTTATGAAAATGACGGTAACCCAGCCTTGTGTCAAAAATGAAATATTGAAATTCTTTTCAAAATAAACGCCTCCTTTGAAACCGATGGGCCCAAAATAGTTGACAGTTGGTCCCACCGATGTGACACCAGAACGTGTTGGGGAGATTCAGATACGGTTTCCAATATTTGGTAACAAAAGTTGATTGAGCGTTCCTATTTCGATTTCCTTTTACTTTTGTTAATGTGAGATTGACACCTGTATCGTTTCCGTCAAACATCTTGTTGACATTGAGGGCGGAATTATAGGAACAGAAAAAACAAAATGGATCACATAAACTAAATCATAATGGACAATCGATCGAAATGGATGAATGATGTGACATGGAGTATGCATATTCTGACCATCACCTGTGCATTCTCTGGATGAGAGGGGCTCAAGGTTGTTGCCAACAAATACTAGTATCATCCCAGAGCCAGGTACTGCCATTCGTAGAAAAGTATTCTGACACTCGGTCGTTTGTGGACGGCCAAATTCAAACCCATGACCAATGCTACGCATAACTTGAGTCCATCACTCAGCCAACACCCTAACGGTGTAATATTGTAGTGGGTTCGAATACCATATTTGCGCCAATTATGATTCTTGGTCTGACATCTTAATCTCTTCTTCGTCATGTATCACTTTGGGCTTTCCATCCTAAATAAACTCACCTCTCTCATCCCCACATGAAACTATTTTAGACATGTTCACATTTCTGAATAGAACACATTGCATTTAATATTATTCAGACCGGTGAGCTGCGTGAAGATATAAGATCTGAGAACCGAAATATTTAACAGCACATGAGAGCATAAATAATTGCAACCAGCTGATAATCCTTTATGATCATGTAGGTGTAGTAATAAGTAATGTCCATATATGTATATTTTGCAGTTAGCAATTGAAAACACAACAGTGCATTCGTTTATGTTTGTTCGAGAGTTTGATGACATGAACGTTATTAGGTCTTGTATATTATTGAAAGGAAGTAAATGTATTCATAACCAAACTAAAGGCGAAACTCTACTAATTTGAGACATTCATGTAATGTTCAAGTCCATAGAATACACTCGCATATTTTCCCAAGATCGTAAGAGCAATATTTAACTACGCGGAGATCGTTTATAAAAGACTTTTCAAAAGTCAAAATAAATAATTAACCACAGACGAATGTTTTGAAATATTATACTAAGCGATAGTTTCTTCCTTATTCAATACTCTGCTTTGAATTACTTTCTATTAAATATTCTCTATTCTACCCTGACAAGAACAATAGCTAAATGAACTGTTTATTTTACGCCTATTATGAAGCATTGTTATTCAAGTACCAGTAAGGGAGGCTATTGGGCACTTGCACAAGGAGGAAGTACTATACCACACACAGAGATATAATATGTATTGCTTGTGTCGGTACTCGATCATTGCAACATGGCATGTCTGCCAGTGATGTACGCCTTGTGCTGGCTGGTCATGGCTTCAAGTGTATCAGAAGCCAAAGAGGAAGAAACAAACAGTAAGTATGCATGTAAATATATTCACCAAACTAAAGGCGATACATTACGTATTTTAGGCACTCATGCAAAGTGTACGTCTATTAAATACACTCGCATATTCGAAAAATTGGGAATAACTAACGCATATAATGTTCACATTATAATTATTTATCATCAGAAAGATTTGTTTACGTTCAAGATGTCGATTGTATGATTAATTACATGCGATGTATATTCATGTAAATTACGTGCCAGGCAAAATAAAGATTACGCACATTTTCGGTGGTGGCAAAATAATGAAACAAACAAGAAATATATATTCATTGGTGATGTACTGATACGGGTACCATTGCTGTGTTTTGGGCCTTAAGTTTGAAGTGATCTTGAGACTGTTTCTGGCATAGTTTTGATAACGCTTGTAAGGCTTCAGTAAAATCCAATATTCAAGTGTATAAATTATTTTGCCTGGCAGGTAATATATCGTTGTTATAATTCGGGGCAATTACACGTACCGACATTAATACAGACCGTCTTACTGCTTATGACCGACCACTGCTGATGGCGTAGATCATTCACAAGTGATTACATTTGGACACGGTACTGCTCATCAATTGTACTTTGGCTTTCAATCGGTGTTGGGAATACGTTTAGCGTGTATTTGTTGTCGTTCAGAACAGTCCTTTCAAAACATCAACACCAGAAGACGGCAAAATTGTGACGAAAATTATATAAACGGACAACTGGAAATCTCAGCTTTCACCAAAAAATGTCCTGTTCTTACGCTAGCTTCCGCCAGTCACACAATTTGAATACAAAATCAAGTGTTGTTGTCTAAATCCGCATTCCTGCCATAATTGGAGCCTGTGGTCTGGCTCGCTGACTTGGTTGATGCCATCGTATGTGGTGTCAATCACAAGCAGCTTTTGACCTGTGTGATTTGGATTGTATTGTGTAGCCAAGAACCAACTCTCTCTATGATGATATTAGATATCCACTTGAGGTGTCAGCACATGTCTTGATTATGATGATATCAGATATCCACTTGAGGTGTCAGCACATGTCTTGATTATGATGGTATCAGATATCCACCTGAGGTGTCAGCACATGTCTTGATTATGATGATATCATATATCCACTTGAGGTGTCAGCACATGTCTTGATTATGATGATATCAGATATCCACTTGAGGTGTCAGCACATGTCTTGATTATGATGATGTCAGATATCCACCTGAGGTGTCAGCACATGTCTTGATTATGATGATATGAGATATCAACCTGAGGTGTCAGCACATGTCTTGATTATGATGGTATCAGATATCCACCTGAGGTGTCAGCACATGTCTTGATTATGATGATATCATATATCCACTTGAGGTGTCAGCACATGTCTTGATTATGATGATATCAGATATCCACTTGAGGTGTCAGCACATGTCTTGCTTATGATGATGTCAGATATCCACCTGAGGTGTCAGCACATGTCTTGATTATGATGATATGAGATATCAACCTGAGGTGTCAGCACATGTCTTGATTATGATGATATCAGATATCCACTTGAGGTGTCAGCACATGTCTTGATTATGATGATATCAGATATCCACTTGAGGTGTCAGCACATATCTTGATTATGATGATATCAGATATCCACTTGAGGTGTCAGCACATGTCTTGATTATGATGATATCAGATATTCACTTGAGGTGTCAGCACATGTCTTGATAATGATGATATCAGATATCCACTTGAGGTGTCAGCACATGTCTTGATTATGATGATATCAGATATCCACCTGAGGGGTCAGCACATGTCTTGATAATGATGATATCAGATATCCACTTGAGGTGTCAGCACATGTCTTGATTATGATGATATCAGATATCCACCTAAGGGGTCAGCACATGTCTTGATTATGATGATATCAGATATCCACTTGAGGTGTCAGCACATGTCTTGATTATGATGATATCAGATATCCACTTGAGGTGTCAGCACATGTCTTGATTATGATGATATCAGATATCCACCTGAGGTGTCAGCACATGTCTTGATTATGATGATATGAGATATTCACCTGAGGTGTCAGCACATGTCTTGATTATGATTATATCAGATATCCACTTGAGGTGTCAGCAAATGTCTTGATTATGATGATATCAGATATCCACTTGAGGTGTCAGCACATGTCTTGATTATGATGATATCAGATATCCACTTGAGGTGTCAGCACATGTCTTGATTATGATGATATGAGATATCCACTTGAGGTGTCAGCACATGTCTTGATTATGATGATATGAGATATCCACCTGAGGTGTCAGCACATGTCTTGATTATGATGATATGAGATATCCACTTGAGGTGTCAGCACATGTCTTGATTATGATGATATCAGATATCCACCTGAGGTGTCAGCACATGTCTTGATTATGATGATATCAGATATCCACTTGAGGTGTCAGCACAAGTCTTGATTATGATGATATCAGATATCCACTTGAGGTGTCAGCACATGTCTTGATTATGATGATATCAGATATCCACCTGAGGTGTCAGCACATGTCTTGATTATGATGATATCAGATATCCACTTGAGGTGTCAGCACATGTCTTGATTATGATGATATCAGATATCCACCTGAGGTGTCAGCACATGTCTTGATTATGATGATATGAGATATCCACCTGAGGTGTCGGCACATGTCTTGATTATGATGATATGAGATATCCACCTGAGGTGTCAGCACATGTCTTGATTATGATGATGTCAGATATCCACTTGAGGTGTCAGCACATGTCTTGATTATGATGATATGAGATATCCACCTGAGGTGTCAGCACATGTCTTGATTATGATGATATGAGATATCCACCTGAGGTGTCAGCACATGTCTTGATTATGATGATATCAGATATCCACCTGAGGTGTCAGCACATGTCTTGATTATGATGATATCAGATATCCACCTGAGGTGTCAGCACATGTCTTGATTATGATGATATGAGATATCCACCTGAGGTGTCAGCACATGTCTTGATTATGATGATATCAGATATCCACCTGAGGTGTCAGCACATGTCTTGATTATGATGATATCAGATATCCACTTGAGGTGTCAGCACATGTCTTGATTATGATGATATCAGATATCCACTTGAGGTGTCAGCACATGTCTTGATTATGATGATATCAGATATCCACTTGAGGTGTCAGCACATGTCTTGATTATGATGATATCAGATATCCACCTGAGGTGTCAGCACATGTCTTGATTATGATGATATCAGATATCCACTTGAGGTGTCAGCACATGTCTTGATTATGACGATATCAGATATCCACCTGAGGTGTCAGCACATGTCTTGATTATGATGATATCAGATATCCACTTGAGGTGTCAGCACATGTCTTGATTATGATGATATCAGATATCCACTTGAGGTGTCAGCACATGTCTTGATTATGATGATATCAGATATCCACCTGAGGTGTCAGCACATGTCTTGATTATGATGATATGAGATATCCACTTGAGGTGTCAGCACATGTCTTGATTATGATGATATCAGATATCCACCTGAGGTGTCAGCACATGTCTTGATTATGATGATATCAGATATCCACTTGAGGTGTCAGCACATGTCTTGATTATGATGATATCAGATATGCACTTGAGGTGTCAGCACATGTCTTGATTATGATGATATCAGATATCCACCTGAGGTGTCAGCACATGTCTTGATTATGATGATATGAGATATCCACCTGAGGTGTCAGCACATGTCTTGATTATGATGATATGAGATATCCACCTGAGGTGTCAGCACATGTCTTGATTATGATGATATGAGATATCCACCTGAGGTGTCAGCACATGTCTTGATTATGATGATATCAGATATGCACTTGAGGTGTCAGCACATGTCTTGATTATGATGATATCGGATATCCACCTGAGGTGTCAGCACATGTCTTGATTATGATGATATGAGATATCCACCTGAGGTGTCAGCACATGTCTTGATTATGATGATATGAGATATCCACCTGAGGTGTCAGCACATGTCTTGATTATGATGATATGAGATATCCACCTGAGGTGTCAGCACATGTCTTGATTATGATGATATCAGATATCCACTTGAGGTGTCAGCACATGTCTTGATTATGATGATATCAGATATCCACTTTAGGTGTCAGCACATGTCTTGATTATGATGATAATGAAGCAAGAGGAAATTAGATAGATTAATGTTTCGGGGACCATTGACAAAACCTCTTCAGTGTGGTAAGGTTTGGTAATTCACCTTTATGTCACATGTGCTTCTCAGTATCTGGACCACAGGTGCCAATCTAAATGACAAGTATACGAATTCATCACGTTGACACCATTACAGTGGGCAGCATGGTCACATAATAATTATGTATTGTGTACATTTGGGAAACAATGGCAAGTACTGACACAATACGGGCAGTCATCAAGTTTCTTTACTTCAAAGAAAAGTACTTTCCAAGAAATGTATGACGGCATTACAGTGGGCAGCATGGTTAAATAATAATTATGTATTGTGTACATTTGGGAAACAATGGCAAGTACTGACACAATACGGGCAGTCATCAAGTTTCTTTACTTCAAAGAAAAGTACTTTCCAAGAAATGTATGACGGCATTACAGTGGGCAGCATGGTCAAATAATAATTATGTATTGTGTACATTTGGGAAACAATGGCAAGTACTGACACAATACGGGCAGTCATCAAGTTTCTTTACTTCAAAGAAAACTACTTTCCAAGAAATGTATGACGGCATTACAGTGGGCAGCATGGTCAAATAATAATTATGTATTGTGTACATTTGGGAAACAAAGGCAAGTACTGACACAATACGGGCAGTCATCAAGTTTCTTTACTTCAAAGAAAAGTACTTTCCAAGAAATGTATGACGGCATATCACAATTGTATGGGAATAACAGCCCTAGCTATTCCACTGTTAAACGTTTGGCAGCTATGTTTAAGACTGGGAGAACAAGCTTTGATGTTGACCTTAGGTCTGGGCGTCCCTCAACTGCCTTCAATGAAGATTCAATCAAGGAGATAGAAAAAGATAGATGTCTTATCATTGCTGAACGTGAGGAACGTGAGGTTTTTAAATTCTGATCTAAAGGAAAATATTGAACTGTCATAATAATCTCTCAATCATATAACTTTGCAATGTTGGTAGAATCTCCCTTTAACAAAACCTGTGGTTTTGGAATAATTGGCCTTTTAATCCATTTAAGGATTGACTGTGAATTGATTTCGGTTTATTGAGGCTTAATGTCCTGTGCATAACGATACACGTGAGTAGAAATGGAGTAATAAAAGTAGTCCAACACGTGACCAATTCAGCTAATCAGAATGCAGGAATTTCGATGAACACAATGTAAATTTAATTTTAAACACGTGCTCATGATATAGTCGGAATCGTACTATCGCTTCATGAAGAGATTTACCCCCTCTACACGCAGCACAAACAGCGAATGGGACTTCTCCTTGGAAGCGCTGCCTACTCGAACCCACCTAGAACTTTTCGGAGAATGTGGAGACTCCACAAAACTGCACCCTTCTGCATTATGTAGATTGTCAGAAGGGTTGTATTCCTGGTAGCAAACCCGGGTACTCTCCCAATGCCGGTAAACAGTTTCGGAGGTACCAAACCTAAGACACCGAGAACAATGGGGAGTCGGACAACTTTAATTGGATTTATTAAAAAAGGACAAGACAGGTTTGTTGGCCTGGATACGTCTGATGCTATAAACGGGCCTACTCCAAAGAATTTTGTATTATGGTGACGCCCTCTACATATTCTCGGTCGCAGACATGGATGGACCTCTGCAACAAAACCACAAGACGGTAATAAAATGATCCACTTACACCATCATGTGGCTTAAGATACTATGTTTGTGTGTAAGCTGGGCATCTACTAACAATGTGTTGGGCAGTCTCATTAAATTCATTTCATAACCTTCTTTTAATAATTTACATTTTAATGCAAAAACAAACATAGACGGATTCGAGTGGGAAGTGACTGGTCCTGAGCAGCACACAAAAAGCCTTCTGTTTCACTGTTCAGGCCAGCCGACCTCATCCAAACAAAGGACTCTGCAGGGTTGCTGACCAACTCAACATACTGCACATAAAACTCGATGCTGTGGTCGTTCATATAAATATATATATTCATAACCAAACTAAAGGCGAAATGAGCATAGTTGTCAAGTTGTCTTTTGACTTTCTAAGTAATCACAAGGTTCTCACCCTTTGCATCCTAGAATACAGTGGCCATTGTTTACTTCACTTGTCTTGAAGACTTTGATTTCATTGGTTCCGGAGAAGTGGAATGGTGTCAACTAATTGATTGACGTTTTGACGCGGGATCACAGTGGTAGACCCATGTTTCTTCACCCGCTACTAATCTATTTTTAAAACTGACGACATCCTCATCGCTCTATTTTTCTTAAGATCAGAATTTAAAACAAAACCTTTGGCTCTCATCACTGAGATATGTTATTCATCTGTAAATGTTTCATGAATACTAGTGATAGTTTCCATGGATTCACGTCTTCTACCTGTGTCTTCCCCAGGTTCAGCAATGGTAGATATTATATTTGACAGTATAAGGTTTTCTATCTCTTTGAATGAATCTTCATTGATGTAAGTTGAGAGACGTCCAGACCCAGGCTCATATTCAAGGCTTGTTCACCCAGCCTAAAACATCGCTCTTGAATTACTATATACTGTATATTATTTGTTTTCAATTTCTTTTGAATATTCTTCACACATATTTCACTAACCAGCAGAGCATGCTACCATAGCATCTATAACATCAGTAAAGTCCGCCATTTACTTGATACTCCAACAGTTAAATTGTTGATGCAATGTCTTGTGACATCCAAACTGGATTACTGCAATGCATTCTATGCTAATCTTCCCATGAAAACCATATCAAAGCTACAACGCATTCAGAACTCTGCAGCTAGATGCATCTCTAAAGTTCCAAGATCCAATCATATCAGTCCTGTCCTCAAAGCACTACATTGGCTTCCAGTCTCCTTTCGTATAAACTATAAGATATGTATCATCACTCACGACTGCCTCAACAATAGCGACTTTCCAGACTATCTTAAAGATCTTATATCCCTGTACTCTCCAGAGTGTGCTCTCCGATCCTCTGGTGGAACTCTACTGTATCAGCCTCTGTCTACTTCTGCTATGTCTGACCGTGCCTTCTCCTTTTGCAGTCCACAGTTATGGAACTCTTTGCCTTTGAATCTGAGAAACTCTGCTTCTAAGGAAACGTTTAAGTCTCTCCTCAAAACCCACTTCTTCACTTCAGCTTTTCAATAGATCTCCTGATTGTTGGCATATGTACATAGACATTACATTTTAACTTTGTCACAGCGCCAATGAGCAACTGTCGATGGATATTAGGCGCTTTACAAATCAATTATTATTATTATTATTATTATTATTTGCAAACTGTTACCTTAGCATATGATATCTAAGCATTGGTCTTTTCAAATACAATTATTTACGTCATACTAAACAAAGAAGAACAAAGGATAACCTTGTTATTGTCTAAGTGTAGTATGTAACACCCTCTGGGGCATTGAGCATCATCTCGATACACGTACATGTACTTCAGCTATGGTAGGAGCACCACGTGTGTATTAGTGAACCCTTGAAACTAAGATCATTGTGTCTTTCAGCCTTCACGCTTAATCCAAGCCGGAGGATCTATTCGAATGTTTATCCACAAACTGGTACTACAAAACATGTCCAAGAGGGTACAAATGTTACGCTTGTTTGCCAAAATGCCCCTGAGAATGAGAAGAATGTCAATGTTCTATGGTACAGAACGAAAGGAACACACGAAGCATACAGTATGTTTGTCCGCTGTCACATAACTTCGGGCACCGTAAAGACACTTGATGGAAAAGCATCTTGTTTCAACAAATCATATGGATTGATGATACACAATATTGATAAACAGAATGAAGAGAGATGGTATTGTCTAGTAGATAACACGTTCCAAAGTCAATATGTTGAAATCAAAGTCGACAGGCATGACGGTAAGTGTGGATTCTTGTTATAATAATACCATGTAAATAACGCTGTATTATCCATATTCTATTCATGGGATCGCTGTCACAGTTTATGCAAAACTGGTCAAATATAATTACATGAATGTCCAAGTTTGTAAAATCACAATATATACTGTCTGATCATCTTGGTTGTCGGAACATTAGAATCTACTTCACAAAGAATCAGTTCACCCACGGCAACTACGGTGAAAGATGTCACATTAACATCAAAGTCAACAAAAGGCACGACAGAATATACAACAGAAGGTACAGATAAGGAATCGGCATCCATAAACACACTGGTTCCTCTGATTGGCGGAGCTGCAGGCGGTGCGTTCGTCTTATTGGCTCTCGTGATCACTGGCTGCGTTCTTTACAGATCCCAGAGGGAGGTGAACAAGCCTAATGGTAAATGTTATTAGTGAAGTATTTCACGTTATACTACAATGTGTTATTAAAACTTTTGAAAAAATCGGTTTTAGATCGTACCTTGAAACCATCTTTCATACATTAATATTCCCAGTCAACATATGTGGACATCTGTTGCATACTTAGCAGTTTATCACATAGGATGTTTAACCGACAAGTGGTAACATTAACAACTCAGTACCTTCGTCTGTTTCTTTACAGATGAACCGGCATCAACAACAGATTCCAACAGGTAACATAATGTAATACATATATGTCTCGTGTCAAGGGAAATAGATAAAATAGCTTCAATGGAATGTTCTTATGCTACTTAAAAGGAAGTGACATTTTCTCTCACTGATCCGTATACACATTTCGTGAACCATTGCTACATACATCTTGATATCCCGAAGCAACGTATGTCCCTTTACTCTTGTTTATTGTTTATTCAGCAAGGTTAAATAGGCAATATAGGTAAACATTAGACATTTGTAAAGATCATGAGGGCAGTTGTATGTACAAACAAAAATATTATTTTTGAATATAACTGAGCAAATGTGGTTAGATAAGTAGTTGGTTAGCTTAGATTATATTTATCACTGTCACTGTACATATACAAACAACCTGAACACGCCACAAGTGCTACTCTGACAATCGAATGCAGAAACATGTATCCTGAACTTTAAGGTGGGCAGTATATTATTCCATACTGCATTGTTTCTGATATCAACTTTGATTCGTCCCAAGCATTCCATGTCGTACATCTTCGCAAAGAAACATGCATATCGTGTTCATGATATTGATAACACTCAAACTCATCAGTTAAGTGGCATGGTATTTCACTCTATCATGATTGTATGTCTGCAGAGACCCAGGAGAAAATGTTGAAGGGGCTGTTGGTGAGTACTACAGATGAACATAATGTAATGGAGGGGGGGGGGGAGGTACTGCTATTGCTCGAATATTGCTTAAAGCAGTGTAAAACCAAACTTACTAGCTCGTGCATTAGGGGGGGGGGGGGGGGGGGGGGACATTATTCCAATGCCTAGCGCAATTTTTAATCTTTGTTAAGTAAATATGTTTGAAGTTGGGACATTTTCTATACGTGAGTAGGGTCATTAGATCATAATTCCTGTAAAGTAGGAAAACCTACTTGAATCTAACATGTAGGCGTAGTCTCTTCACTTCCGAACAAACACACATGGTGACATGTAAATGCATCAGTTGAGAAAAGAAAAGAAAAGTTCTCGGTTTGTCAATCTCAAACTCGAATTGCCAGTGTATTTGGCAAGTAAGGACGGCGCCTTTAAAAGTCCACAGCAGGAATCTATCTGTTCATGATAAGTACCTCATACATCAATCCCACTTCGTTATCTTTCTTTCTTTCACTAATGGACAGTGGAAGGTGTACACGCGTCCACGTGTCCCTCCTCATTCAGAAGGATACTATAATACGTCTTATTATTGCCTATTGTTACAGTGATGGAGGGAGATGTCATGTACGGCAGCTGCGGCGCAGGCAATGATGACTACGCACAAATACCCTGTCGTGAACCTGCATCTGCTTCTCATGGTAGGTCTTTGTTTTCATTTACATTTGACAAAGTGAGCGTGTTAAACATGGTACGAACACATTGATGTTATGCAGATATCGGAATGATAACCTCTTGGTGAGAATGGTTGAATGATATTTGTGTCGGATATATCTATAATGAATATTTCTACTTCTGGCATACTGGGGGGCACGGGTGGCCCAGTCGTCTAAGGCGCTGCCATTCGCTGTCCAGAGATGCATCCCTTGGCCACACTAGAAACCTATGATTGTGGGTTCGAATCCTGGTTCGCCCCGATTATGTTTCTAGGTTTGTCAGCACCATACCCGTGCTCGTGTGTTTCACCGAAGGGGTAAACGTCTGAGACATGCATAACTTTGGACCTTCCTCCCACATTAAGCTGACACGCCGTGTTATAACTGGAATAATGTTAAAAGCGGCGTTAAAACCTGACCCACTCACTCTGGCGTACTGACACTTTGAGCTTGTGGCTTTCATCATAGTTGTCTACAGCTCAACCTTCCACATTATAGCCGATGATAACATTCAGTGCAGAATTAATATGTATTACGAACGAGAGGGCTTTATCAACATGTGTCATGTGCGTGTATATGAACGTGAATATGTATCATGAACGAGAGCACATGAGAATAAGCCAAAATTCAAAATAGAGTCTGTGTAGACTGTTTACAGTGGTAGATAAGTCAAAATATAGTCTGTGTAGACTGTTTACAGTGGTAGATAAGTCAAAATATAGTCTGTGTAGACTGTTTACAGTGGTAGATAAGTCAAAATATAGTCCGTGTAGACTGTTTACGGTGGTAGATAAGTCAAAATATAGTCTGTGTAGACTGTTTACGGTGGTAAATAACAGTACATTTGGTTACAGCATCTGCTTCCTTTGCCAACCAGTTTTAATGAGGTCCATTTAATCTATAAGCCAATGGCCATAGATTAATATCAAAAATTAATATCTAGTTTAGATGATTTAATAATCTTTTTAAACATGTTGTACCTGTCTACAGAGAAGGAAGATGCCAGTGTGTTGAAGAATCAACCTGACACAGAGGACAGGAACACCAATCAGCCTGGAGTGGACAGTGGGGATATCTATGCCGTACCTGACAAACCCAAGAAGTCAACAGTCGAGGGTAAGTGTCCTCTGATAAGTAGTTGGGGCAAGGGAGACTGTGTCGTTTAAAACGCCGCAATTACAAGTGTCAGAAAAATGGAATCGTAGTTTAGCCTGCTTATGTTTTGAGGTTTGTCAGCACCATGCCAATGCTAATGATGGTCACCAAAGTGGTCTAAGATTACGTTATTCCGCACTTTCCTCCCACATTTAACTGATACAACTGAAATACGGTTCAAATCGGTTTTAAGTCCCACTCACTCACTCTGTCGTTTATGTTTGTGGGACTTATTCGTGTTTGTTTGTTTGTTGTTTAACGCCGCACTCAGCAATATTCCAGCTATGTGAGGGCAGACTGTAAAATAATCGCGTCTGGACCAGACAATTCAATGACTGACATCATGAGCATCGATCCACGCTATTGGGTTACCGTGACATGCATCAACCAAGACAGCGAGCCTGACCACCCGATCCCGTTAGTCGCCTTTTACGACAAGCATAGTCGCCTTTTACGGCAAGCATGCGTTGTTGAAGACCTATTCTACCCCAGACCGTGACGGGTGTCATGTGCCTGCCACGGTGCAAATGGAACC
Source organism: Haliotis rufescens (assembly GCF_023055435.1). NCBI lineage: Eukaryota > Metazoa > Mollusca > Gastropoda > Lepetellida > Haliotidae > Haliotis > Haliotis rufescens. Next base: position 156,621 of record NW_025964354.1, read on the forward strand.
CACATTGGATTGCTACACTGTGTGGTCTTCAGTTTACTCTGTGCTTACATATTGTTTCTATGTGTATCATGTGGTGATCCCGGGTTAGAATAAGTATGTCTCTAGGAACCTATGTGTGACTTAAGAAGTGGCTGATTGAATGTACTATTAAGGTTTAGGTAACACAGGATGTTGACCATAATAACAATTACTGATTTGTTTGGACTATATTTTATCATTTACAGGCCGTAGTATATCCTTTATTATTCCATGTGTGGTGTTTGTAGTGTCTGTTTGGACCCTTGGTTGTTGTTACAGATGTAGAGGATGTGTACAGTCAAGTGCAGAAGCCGAAGAAAGGAATCGAGTAGAATGAGGATAGCCTGTCAGTTTACATAAGAGAGATGTATACGGTGTTGTTACTTTAACAAATAGACGTAGCATACAGTTTCCTTCCACTGAACTAGCAATAAAGGAGACCAGCGAGACCATCTCATCTGTTTCATATTGAGATCTATACATAAAGGGTCATTATGACAAGAAATATCTCTACATGACTGTATGACAAGAGGGATGACTTTCCAGTAGTCAACTTGAACTTTATGTCGAGCAATAGTAAAGCAGCTCCAGCCTTTGCTGTCTACATTTCACCCCTTTTGAGATACAATCGAGCATGCCCTTTCTACCAATATTTCAAAGACTCTTGTTCAAATGTTTTTTGATCAAGGTTAAAAGATTTAAGGTTTCAGTAAAGCCTTCAAAACGTTTTATGGTAGACGTGTCGACGACATTTCCAAATATGACGCATCCGTGACAACAAATATTTCCTATGCACGTCCCTTCTTTGACTTGTACCATATGTTTCCATGTTGTTTTTCTGGTGTACAATTGACTTGCATGAACATGTGCTTGTGACCGGTGTCACACGATGGGTAGGATACTTTCACCTTTTCATGAACACCTCGTATGATCACTATTTGATAGTGATCCACAGACACAGGTTCATGATACAGTCGGAATTGTACAATCGACTTCATTTTTATCAGAGATATATATTATGAATAATTTTATTGGAAGGGTTTTGTCGCTGTTAAAGATGTACATTGTCACATGGACTATGTAAGTAAAACGCGTTGTTGTTAATTGTTACATTTATACAATCCCTTATGCCACCTTGTCCATTAAGTGTTTGTATGATTTAGTAGTAGTGAGCCCATTGTACGCCTTGTGTGTAAGAAACAAACTCTTTTGACTCTTCTGTGACATGAGAGAGTTTCTTCATAAATCTTTTGACAATTTGATAAGAATAGAATCTCACCTATACAAACCGGTCAGCAAGCACGCACTGTCCAAAGTCCCAGATTATGGCCACGGTAATCTCGTAGAGCAGACTGTAAAGGAGGTTTTGGAAATTCTTATTTTTTGTTCAAAGCATCAGCAATAGTAGGAAGTTGAGAGTCTAACTTTATGCGGACATGCTGGCCTGGCCAGTCTCAATACAACACTTCTCACCCAAACAATGGTGTAGACCTTTGTAACGACCATGTGACATAATCCTTAACATATATATTTGCCTTCAATTTTACAAATAGTCATCTTGATCTAGTTTTTTTTATATCTTATATGCAGTGGTATACGTTGTATGTTTTCAAGATTGTTCTTTGCTTGTTGTTTTGTACTACAGTCAGCAATATTCAAACTGTTTTCCATTTGCCTGTAACTAAACGCGTCTGTACCAGACAACCAGTGCTTGTTGATGAGGTTGGGTACGAGTACACAAATACAGCCAAGTGATGAACCCTGAACCCGGCCTTCATGTTCAGATCTATCGGTTATTGCGTCTGTCATTGGGTTCCGTGGACCTACTGATGCCTTTAAGATGTTTTTTTAAGCGTGTGTAGCTTGTACACGTTTGTTGCTTGTTGACATATTATTTTATACTTTTTGTTACTATATTGTATCAACGTGGTAATGCGTTAGAACACTGGAACTCACATGGTTGTCAGATGATCATGACAACCAATCGTGCTGTGAATGACAAACGTCCATAGAACCAGGTGGACGGGACACTGAAGAGTACGCCCTTCATTCCATCGTTTTGATGGATTTGATTTCTGCATGTTTAATCTAAAACTGAAGCAGTACGATAAGTTGGACATCCAATTGTGCTTTTATAGATTTAATTAAGAACTCGGTCGAGTTCAAACACAACTATTTAGAAATCAGTTGTTTCTTGTTAAGAAGAGGTCACCCTAAAGTATTATATTCTTCTGGACTTGTCAATCTTGTTTAACTTACATGTATATATTGCAACAGATTCAAAACAGATGTACGAACCAGAGTGTATAGTTTAATCATTTGTTATTCAAGAAATCGTGAAAAGGAAAATTGTGAAAATCATCCCTAAAGAATTTAAAACAAAATACGTAAACAATAAATAAGAAAATAAAACACTGTTATAGTATGAAAGAATTCTGTATATATATCTTCTATTATCACAGTGTGTTGACACAAGTGAGGCTTGGAAATGTTAAATATTGGTAAATATGGAGATTGCTTCAAATTAAATATGTCGGTAGTATGGTATGCCATCAAGGATTTTCTTTGCTTTATTCAGATTCCTATTTGTCAGTTATTCATTTTGTTATGGTATATTTTCAATTTGAGAACAATAAACCTTTAAGATGAAATGTCTGTGTCTTTTTTTTGTCTCTTCTTGGAGCCAATGAAGGTATTTTGTTTTGTCAGATGCAGCAGCTAGTTGTCCAGAATGTTCCTTCTTCAATGGAAGAATATTTCTTTATATAATTGCGATAATATAAATACATTGATAAGTGAATGTTCATGGTTTCTAACAAAATAACGTTATGGCCTTCCAGATGGCCCTTTTAACTGTACACAACGACCGGGTTTCACCAGAGTGGTAAACGTCCACGACCCGCATCACCTTCCACATACAGTGTGAATCAGGATTAGATAATGAGAAGCAAGTTCAAGTGAACTTTTTCGCACATTTGTAAATCATATTGTATAAATAAGGAGTAATTTTGTGAATCAAAATGTCCAGAAACATACAGTTCACATTACGCGGAGCATTCAGTGTAGCACTCGGGTGTTTATGTCAATGCATGTTTATTGTAATGTGTGTGGTGACTGTAAACACGCTGTTTAAGAGGTCAGTGCATTTCAGAGACTATGTTGCATTTAAAGTCAAATGGCTTGAGCTAAGTATGGTTCTGAGAGGATGTGCAATTGTTGCCGACATGCCTGTACGACAAGTATGAACTGAAGATATTACCAAGCCTGTATGAAGATGAAACTGAAAAGGCCAGCACTTTAAGTTCCAGCGACTATCTTCAAACATAGATTAATGGAGAAGAGAAATATCAGTCACTGGTTTGTGTGGGCCAGACTGGTTTATTCTTTAGCCTCCTGAAGCGGCTCGGGTCTTTGACGATGAGATGTTTGTACTATGGGACTTGGAGCTAACTGAATGCGAAATATATGCATCGTCTATATGTTCAAAGTGAGTTTTATCTTTCAATTTGGTTTAACATATAATGTGTTGTCCGCATAGAATATATTTATGAAAAATATCTTCATTATTGAAATTGAACCTACAACAGCAATCGTTCTTGGAATACAGAAAGGCTGACCCTATGGAAATCTCAGACCTGACACTTGTACTCCCGTTTACTATTTCCAGATGACAGATAACATAGTTTTACACGAGATGCTCCATAAAAACTGGATTTCTCTGATGCTTTGATAGCTATCGACAGTTGAATAATATATAATGATAAGTATCAGAAATACAAAATTCGAAAAAGGAAGTAACAATGCAATTAAATAATATTGCAGGTAATAGAAATACAGTGTTATTTCAGATAATAGATTGTATAGATTGTCAAGCTGTTTGATATTACTTATTCATTCAGTATCCTTGTGAACTTCAAGAAGGACGTCATTGTGTGACGCACTGTGATGAACAAATAAGTACAAAAACGTTTGAGAATGTATTTCAATTACGAATATACACGACCTTGATATACCTCAATACATGCATTAAAAGGAAAATAACTCCCCAAAGGAAGTTGAGACAACGTACACAGTTCAAGTGAGAGTGATTTAAGTCACATCACAGATAATTCAGTGGTAATGTTTCTGGAAAAAGTAATGCGTTGATATTTTCTAACATCCTGTCATCAAATGACAATAAAATAACTACTTATATATCACAGATATATATTTAATGTTCCTGTCAAGAAAGAATATTACACGACACAATTGAAAAGCCAGGCGAAAGGAAATTATTTTCACATGTTGGTTTGCGATTAGTTTCAAGTAAAGGTGACTGTAATCTGCTTTTAAGGAAACAATTACACTTATGCACTTGTATACACATTCTACAAGGTTCTAATTCATCTCTTTCTTGAATGGGTTCATTTTTAAGAAAGTGGCGCGGTAGACTAGTGGTTAAAGTGTTCACTCGTCACGCCTAAGTGAGTGAGTGAGTGAGTTGGGTTTATCGCTGCTTTTAACAGTACTCCAGTTACATCTAGTCCATGAGCCAGACCCCTGATTTTTATGTTTGACTACCAAATGGAGGGACAAATTTCCATTGTGGTTTTCAGATAGCCTGATGTCAAAACTACATGAAATCACATGATGGACATCTCACATGTCCAGCTAAATGTCATTTTGGCCGCCATTTTCAAGATGGCCGCCATTTTTTTCCAATTTGCTCCAAATTTCAGAAATAAGCATGAAAAACAGAATTTACAATTCCTAGACAGTTTTTGTGTAATGAAATGTGTCAGGCACTAAATTCCACACATTTTGATATACAATTTGTATGGTTTTATGTAATAAATATTTTTCTGTTATCAAATTATATTGAAAAATCTATAAAAAAAATATTTTTTTATTATGCAAAGACATTAAGAATTGTTTACTTCAGTGTTATGACTTTACATAGCATTGAAATTTTGTGATTGATAACAGCTGTTTGTTGTATTTATAATAATAAGTGATCACAGAAATTACATTGTTTTCTTGCACTGCAAAGCCGGTTATCCTTGCTCAAAATGTTCTCAAAATGTACACACAAATTTCCGACTACTAACCCCATGTTTGATGAAATCTCTGCATTTCAGTTTAATACAAAAGCAATTAAATTTTGCATATATTACCATAGTTAAAATAAACATTATCTATTTAAAACCCTGCAAGAAAAAAAAAGAACAATATTTTCTTTCATATGAAGTTTAATTACTCAAAATGAGACCTTAAATTGTGCAACAAAAAAGATAATTCCCCAATTACATCTGAAACTACTGTCTGTTGTCAGTTAATGGATAAATACAATGCATCTGTGTTTATATAAAATTGATGCAATGACTGGTCCTTTCCACTGACACCAACAAGCATGGAGTTGACAGTTTTCTTGGAGGATGATTTTCGTGAGTATATTTGATTTTATAGCAAGATAAAGTTAAAACAACAACACTCAGACAATTATGGTACTGTCAAGATTGTACATGTCAATACAAAAGTGTCTTACAGTATTAATTATACTGTTCTTTAATAAAACCTGTCTAACATGAGCTGTCTGCTATTCAAGGGAGATAACTCTCATCAGACTTTGTAGCAGGGACCAGTGATTATGTGAGTATTTACTCTTTTTTTAAATTGTAAGTAAAATGAATTTTTTTCTGTTGTTACAGGCAGATAACTTATCTTTGAGTCAAGAGCAAAATGTCAGACCATGAAACAGTCTTAAAACGACGGAAGATAGACAGTAACCTTTGCATTTTATGTGGTCAAGAGTCATCTCCGGTAGACTTGACAAGCCCCAAAGATGACAGCTCATGGATGACTCTATGTGAAGCTGCTCATGTAAGACAGTTTGAACCACTGGTTAAACTTGTAGAGGCTGATCAGACATTGCCTGATACTGTACAGTATCACAGGAAGTGTAGATCAGAGTTTACCCTTAAAAAGTCACTGGCTAAACTAGCAACAGAACATTCTGCAAGTGAATCTGGGGATTCCTGTTCGAGGCAATCTCGTAAAAAAGGACTTGCACCTTCAACAGTATATGACAAAACATGTATTTTCTGTGAAAGACAGACAAAATATATTAAAAGGTCAAACAGCCGTGAACCTTTGAAGCCAGCAGCAGAGCTAAGAGCTGACAAAACTGTCCGTGAGATCGCAACAGAACGCCTTGATGAGAGAATCCTCGCTCTTATATCACGCGACATTGTTGGAGCAGAAGCACATTACCACAGGACATGCTACAAAAACTATACAAGAGCAAGAGGAACAAATATTCCTTCTGAAATACAATCTGATGACTCCTATCAAAAATCAGAGAAGGCTGCTCTCAGCATATTGTTTGACAAAATTAGGGATGATCTCTTTTCAAGTCCCCGTATTCTTCCTCTCACTGACTTGACATCAGATCTTGTAATGTTAATGAATGAACAGGGGATTCATGAAGTTACAGATGCAACTAAGTATCATCTTCGTCGGACACTTGAGGCTGAATTTAAAGAATCTTTGCATGTTTTCACTGTGGGACGGAGGGTATACATCAGACCTGACAACTTGTTGCTTGAAACTATAGCTGCTGATTATGTTTCATTGAAGGACAAACTGAATGCAAAGTCAGATGATAAATATGAAACATTAGTCAGTGATACAGCGATGTTCTTACGTGGACAAATAAAGAGTGAAATCAAAGAACAGCCTTGGCCTCCACGTCCTGAAGAATTGAATTCCACATATTCTTCTTTACCCAGTAGTGTCATAAGGTTTCTGAATCTGTTATTTGGTGGCAAAGAGACACCCTCAACTCGCATTAGCAGACTTTCATGGTCCATTGACCAGGACATTGTTGCTGCTGTTACTGTTGGCAAAGTAATAACGCCAAAGCACATTCTTCTGCCATGGGTAATAAAAACTCTGACAGGTAATGTTGAGCTGATCAAAACTTTAAATCGCTTGGGACACTCTTGTTCATACTCAACCTTGGAGGAGATTGACACTGCACTGTGTATTGACAAGATGGAACATGTAGACATTGATGAAGTACCTCTTCCAGCAAGCATCCATCAGTCTGTTCCAACTGTACTTGCTTTTGACAACATTGACAGACAAGAGGAAGTACTAAGTGGATCAGGGACATCACATGGTGTCAATGGCATAATAGTTCAGCCAACTTCTCTGACATGTATGCCACCAAGATCAAAAACCAATGTGGACAAGAAAGAGAAGCGGCGAACAATTGAGCCTTCTGATCAACTACTTCCTATCTACACTGTGGGGAAAAGGGAAAGTCCACCCCCCATTGTGCCAGCTGACCTTTCTACTGAATTTGAAGTCGCAAAAACAAGTGCACACCAGCAAAACTTACTCTGGATTCTTGTCAGAATGCATGATCCAACAAATCAGACAATAAGTTCTTGGACAGGATATAACATACTGACAAGAGATGACATGGAGGTATTCGCTGATACAGTTGGTTACATGCCCACAATTAATGCTCCAGCAACAGAAATGGCAACTGTGCAAGAAATTCTGCATCAATCTCTTGCTGTACAATCATCTCTACAGCTTCAGAATATTGCTGTTGTTTTCGACCAGGCACTGTATTCAAAAGCTACAGAAATCGTGTGGAAAAACCCTGACAAGTTTAAAGGCATTGTATTGATGATGGGAAACTTTCACACGATTTGCAATTTCATGTCAGCAATTGGAAAAAGGTTTGGTGATGCAGGACTTTGTGACCTTGCAGTAGAATCCGGAGTCATTGCTGAAGGATCTATCAGTAAGGTACTGGAGGGAAAACAGTATAATCGAGCAGTCCGTTTGCACAAGCTGGTATATGAAGCCCTGATGAGGCTAGCATGGAATGGATTTGTGGAATGGCTTGAGATCCATCATGCTGAAAGCCTAGCAAAGCTGAGTGATGCGAAAATCCAAATAGGCAAGCTCCATCAGACCATTTGTCATAAATCACAGGATGATGTATTGAGGGATGAATCATACAAGGAAATTTCTGAAATGTTCATGAGTCACCTAAACGTCTTGCGCCATGAAAGAGGTCAACTCTCAGCCTTTTGGATGACTTACATTGACATGGTGGATATTCTGCTTGGCCTACTTCGTGCTGATAGAGAAGGAGACGGCATCTTCATCTTGCTTGCATCAGAAATGTCATACCTTGGTGCTTTGCAATGAACAAAACCAACTATGCACGGTTTCTTCCTGTGTACTTTGCTCAGATGACTCAGTTAAAGGAGACAAGTCCATGGATGTATGAGCACTTTCGCAACAAGGGTTTCTCTGTTCAACTGAGGAAAATGAATCCCTTTGGCAGGATTGCAGTTGATCAGACCACAGAAGAAACTGTAAACAAAGACACCCAAACTGCTGGTGGAACACGAGGCTTCAGTCTCAAGCCAGGGACCGTGTCACGCTACTATCTCACTGCTGAACACAGAGCAGCTGCATTGAGACAACTACGTGAACAAATTTCAGTGCAGTCACCTTCCCTTAGCCATTCAGACCTGGACAGGCCACGCATTCGTAGAGATGAATCTGACATCAGATCATTAGTTGATACATTGGAGAACTGGACAAACCCGCTTTCTGAAGATTCAGATCTTGTTTGCATATCCACTGGAGCAGTGGCCCCCCCTGATGTTTCTGCCGATCCTTTGACATCAAGGCAAAAGGGAGAGGAAGCTTATCAGGCGTTCCAAGCAGAACGGCTTCAGAAGGGTGAAGGTTTCTACAACACCTTGAAGAAGATGAATTTGAAATCATTTACGGACATTAACAAGAAAACAAGCAAGTGTACAAACACAGAAATCATCCTAAAAGCTGACAGAAGAGTGTTTGCAAATATGGTTCTCATTGCCCAGAACAGAAGGTTAGACATGCGTGATGTGCTGAGCCACCCTCTAGGTCCACTACCCTGGTCTCTTGCAAATGGTGATGGCACAATGAAAAAGACAAATAAATCTGCTCTGGCAAAACACTTGGAGACTAAAGTGTCGTTTGCAGATGGTACCCCCACCCAAAGTGCTGCTCTTCTTGATGCTATGGCCATCATTCAGAAAATCCACGGCGAAAATCACACATTTGATGAGCTGTCTGATCGAGTATTTGCCCAGATGTTGCATGCTGGTCAGGGATGTAACAGAATTGATGTGGTGTTTGACGTGTACAGGGAACAGTCAATAAAGTCAGCTGAGCGTCTGAATCGGGGTTCAACTGAAGGCATTATCTTCACACAGATAAGAGAAGGACACAAACTGAAAAACTGGAGACGACTTCTTGCATCTACCGAGAGTAAGAACAACCTCACTAGATTTCTGGCACAGAGTTGGAAAGAGCTAAGGCGACGTAAACAGCTCGGTAACAAAACTATGTTTGTTACACACGGAAGTATGTGCATTCAGTTAACGAGTGAGGGATGGCAAAATGTAACACGCCTGGAGTCATGCCACGAAGAAGCTGATACTCGTTTACTGTTGCATGCTAAGCATGCCTCAGAAGAATATCAAGGCCTGGTCCTTGTCACAGATGACACAGATGCGCTAGTTATCTGTCTTGCTCTCAGCACAAAGATCAACAGCAGAATCATTATCAGACGAGGTACAAAAGCTCGTTTGAGGCTTGTGGACATAACAAAACTTGCTGAAGCTTTAGGAAGTGAAGCTTGTGCAGCTTTATTGGGGCTACATGCATGGACTGGATGTGACTCTCTGAGTGCATTGGCTGGTCACGGCAAGCTGAGGGCTCTAAAACTGCTTCTAAGAGATGAAACTTTCAGAAAGGCTTTTGGAGATCTTGGTACTGAGTGGCATCTTTCTCCTGAAGTGTTTAAGATCATCCAATCCTTTACCTGTCAGCTATATTGCAGCAACACAACGGTAAACAAGGTCAATGAGCTGCGTTACCAGATATTTCGAGGTAGAGGCGGGGATGTTGAATCTGGACAGCTCCCACCATGTAAAGATGCGCTTTTCCAGCATACCCTCCGTGCCAATTACCAGTCAGCGGTTTGGAGGAGGAGCCTTGAAAATTCTCCAGACTTACCAGATCCCTCTGCAGGCCATGGTTGGGAAATAAACGAGACAGGAAATCTGGCAATCAAATGGATGACGGGCTTGCCAGCTCCAGAAGTGGTCCTTGGTTTGATGTCATGCAGATGTTCTCGTACTTGTCGACCACGTGAGTGCACATGTATATTAAATGGTCTTAAATGTACCTCTGCCTGCAAGTTGTCACCCTGCTTCAACATGGATGACAATGATGAAGAGATACATCAAGATGCAGAAGACTCAAGCGATGAAGATGACTGAATTTGACAGTTGGATGTGTATCACATAGCAGGTTTTGGGACAGAATAAGACATCCTCATTGTTGAAATGTCTATTAGTTATAGACATTTTCTTGAAACTGTTACAAGTACTGGCCATATTCATGCTAAATTGTGTTACAATGTTAATGTCAACGGCATGAAACTCTAGCAAACAGTCTCCTGTTTAAAATGGTGAGTTGATATTACTAGATGCTGATTTTTAAGAAGTAGAAGATTTGTGAAGTAGAAGGACTGTGGTGGCTTTTGAATTATGAACAAGTTATATTTGTCTGCAAATGTTATTTTGTATTTGAAAGTTTAACGCTAAGTTGGTACCGGACATTGATCTATGTTTCTTAGAGATCCATTTAATTGCAGAAGGGTCAGGTGGGAATGAAAGTGGAATTGTGTTTATATGTATACTTTTGATGTTATTATTAAACACATATAAATGTAATATCACAATGTGTACATTTTAACTTTGAACACTTTAGATTCTTGGAAATTTAGCTAGGACATATAAAAACAAGTTTTGGTTGCAATATGTACGACTTTCTTAATTTTTGAATTATCTGTGAAAAAGTGGACTATATTGAAAAATGGCTGCTTATGTTTATGCACTATCGTGTTTTAACTTCCAAATGGTATTTTATATATGAAAATACATTAGACAATTTTTATCTACCATAAGGTGTGAATTATTACTCAACAACGTTGCATTGGAAAGAAAAGATGTCAGAAAAATGTTAAAAAGGGTAATTTCTTTATATAATGTCAACATTAACTCAAATATCATAACTCAATGATATACAAAAAGCATAACAGAATGTGTGCAATGTAGTGCTGAAACAATATCAGTAAATAAAAGTTGTCTGAAATTAATAAATTCTGTGTTATAAGCTTATTTCTGAAATCTGTAGAAAAAGTGAAAAAATGGCCGCCATCTTGGAAAATGGCCGCCAAAATCGTATTTAGCTGGGCATCTGAAATGTCCATCACATGAAATTATACAGTTGAGACATCAAGCTAGCTGAAAATCATATTGGTAATTTGTCCCTCTGTTTGGTAGTCAAATTTTCTCTGGCTAATCATGGCATGTCAGCTTAATGTGGGAGGAAAGCCCAAAGTGATGCAGGTCTAAGACGTTTACCACTTCGGTAAAACCCACGAGCACGGGTATGGTGCTGACAAACCTAGAAACATAATCGGGGCGAACCAACGTCACGCCTAAGACCCAGGTTCAATTCAACATATAGATTGAATGTGTGATTCCCATTTCTCGTGTTGTCGTAACTGCTTTCGGGCGTCAAGTGGGACCCGACTACAGTTACCTAAACACGTTGTCGTTCCTTGTCCACATGGTCAGTTAAACTTTGCAGCTCGACTTGTCAGCATCGGCTCGTCTCAGTCAAGTTTCAGACACTTTCTCTGAACTGTCTCCATCAGCAATTATACTCGCATAATAAAGAAACGCAACACCAGCTGTATTTTCACATTAGTTGTACTTCCTCTTAGTGCATACATCAATACACGACAGGATCAGACCGGTCAGAGTCATCACTAAGTGGGGAGAACTTAGAACGATCAGACCGCGCTCTCCTCTTCTTATGTTGACGAAATGGCCTGTCTTTGTCACATGACCTCATAGATGATTTTAAGTGGTTAAGACAATATCAGACCATGGACTCGTGTTTGTGTCGTGATCAGCAAACTACCGGAACTTACTTAACGATTACAAATGTCCATTGATTAACTGGCAACGACACCACCGAAGCTATCCCTAAATGTCCTGTTACTGTCATCGCCCTATTGATTTCCTGCTTGTTGCGCCAACACTTCAGCTTCCTGTCTCCATCGTTTTTAAAGCTATAACCATGAATTTAAAGGTTGATTTGGTTGTCGAGGGTTTGGGAATACATTTTTACCTTATAACAACCTCCGCCGTCTACAAGAGCTGTCACAACTCGGATCAAGTAAACACTAGGTGAGATCTGATATGTTAAAATACAATCACAATAAACACAATAGAAGTAAAATAGGATCGATCATTCCATATATTTAATTGTAACCAATTTAAAATAAAATATAGTCAAAATGTACTGACATGCTAGAGAATATATGAAATGCTCCTATGTTAATTCGTATAATTACAAAGCATAAACATCACGATATATTATTCGAGTACAATATATAATTAATTAAAAGTGATTCGTAAATGTCAAATGTCACTGTACATTGCCAACATATGGCACAACCATTCGCGAGAGTTCTTGTGTTGCTGGTCCCAATCGAATCCACTGGCTCCTTTCCTGTTTCGAAAAGTCAATTGGCCGAACGCTGTCCAACGTGTTTGAGGCCCTAACAGAAAAGTTAATGTCTGAACACACGGCCTGTTCACACAGTATGGTCATCGGCTGGGATGTCGAAGCGAGAGGTAGACTTTTCTGGACACTGCGTGAGTGTTGACTGGTCGCTGTCTAAAGATGTACAGATGTACAGATGTACTGATGTAGTCACAGCTTGTATGCGGTGGTTGTGAGCACCTGGAGATGTAGAGGTCCGTCGTGCTGACAGATAATGATAATCTCCGGTGGCTTGCGGTCTGTTCAGCGGCAGAGGTGACAGAACAAGGTACACCCCCAACAGCAAGCTTGTAGCAAGAAGCCAGATTATTGATTTGGTTTGGACCAGGAGACATTTGGGCAGGTGCGTGACTGTCCGCCCAACAGACTGGGGTACGGCCATTATCTACAACACTTAAAGACTGTTAACACACGATCAACATGTTAGTTGTACAAATATACAAATACAAAATACAAGTGTGACACCTTCACTGCTGCCCGTAGAAGTTATACTATGTAAACAGTAACAGTCTTCAGGAACGTGCCTACATGTATATACATTTCACAACTGCAAGAGTCGAATATTTGGACTACTCATTACAGGTTCACTTGCGTGGACCAATATAATATTCAGAGTACATTGATAAGCCCGAATGATTCTCAAAAACCCATGACTGCTTCTACAGTACAGTCGTGAGAGCTATTTTATTTTTCGAACTTACCACATTCAGCAAATGCTTTGTAGTTGATAACACCAGAACAAACAACATATATAATTATGTGATGGACTGAGAGTACACATTGAAACGCGGACAGTAATTGAACGTAACCTAGCTGTACAATTGCAATAGTAGAGTAATGTAGCGTAATTTAACTACTAAGTAACCATAATATAAGAGACACCATTTCCGAATACAACTATTGTGTCTGTAGAAAAGGAATGAATACAATATTGTCGCAAAATATGATTTGAAACAGGTAGGAATATATATTCTCATTGTGATTCGGTATTAGTTATGGAGAAGAACAAACATGATGTTGAATATCAAAACATAAAACACTATATTACATTAGCTTTGGAACATGGAGTATTTCACGGATAATGTTATATTTCGATTTGGTAACCATTTTATAGCCTTAGCTTCTCACTGTTCCCTACTGACAAATGTTTATAACACTCACAAATAACTAGTCTTTAAAAGGTGGTTAAAACAAGGCCATTCCAATATGAGATATTACGGGCAAGAATAACCTGTCCAGATAAAGAAATCCTCATCATTATCTTCTCATGGCAGGTGGCACAAACAGAGAGGTCAACACAGCTTTTAACCTGGAAGAACAGAGACTGTCCACAATCAGAATAATGTCAGAGGTAACACAATATCCTGTCACTATCATCAGCCTTTTTATTTCCTGAAGAGTCGCCTACTTATAGCAACTGATTCGGGAGTGAGCACATTTACTTAACGGCAGTGATTGCAATACAAGGACTGATTGATGTGTTCACATTTATATAAAGGAAGTGTTTTGCTGGAGTTTACATGAAGTACAGTTAATGATTTGCGAGAGTATAATAAGTGTACCTAAGTACTCCTCATGCAATCCATTTCTTACAGTCTGTATCTCAAGGCGAAGTAGATCCAGCACATTTTAGTGACACACATATTGCACATTGCAAACAGAACATGAATAGGCAGGTGTCAAATAGACAAGTGATGAGTGATTGAGTGAGACTTAACGCTGGTTTGAACAGTATATCAGTTATATCACGACATATCAGCGTTATGTAAGAGGAAAGCCAGGTGTGTCAGGCTCTTGTGCTGACAAACATACAAATAATAGAGGCGGAATTGGATTCGGATCCACGAGCATGGCTTTCTGACACACATCGAAGGGACAGCGAATTGTCGCGCCTAAGACGACTGGGCCACCCGTGTCCCCAGTTATACCAGAACAGTTACATTTGAACATTTTAAGTTGGGACAAGGCAATGTGAAAGTGTCAATCTTGTTGTTCTAGCAGGGTCAACATGTCGATGAATAAGGTGACACCTGCGTGTCTCGTCTCTGACCATCTTGACCGCTATGTAGAATGGATCGGTGACACAGTTGACGACACAGCTCAGGTATCAAGGGGTAACGCTACCACAGTCAAGCCAGTCAGTGACACATTTGTGGTTCGGAAGTAGGCAGCTGTTGATAAAAAGATACGAAAAATATGTTAGGAACCGACCATCATCAATACTTCACGGGCACTACCGCCATCCATCCTGATCATCCGTGAATATATACGACCGTTTGAAGTCGCTATTTGTAGCAATGAATCAAGATGCGGCATGGTTCTAGCGATATGGAATCCACCGAGTGCTCAAACGAATGCTCAATCCCATTATGTCGCTAAAAGGGCATCTGCTCAACACATTGCTTTTGTCTTCTTTCAGTACTTGGCTTCGCACAGTCACAAGTCACTACTACACTGCTGGTCGGCCCAATGTATTTCCGGGTATACAAAACCAGTGAAGTACTGACGATGGAAACTTATTTAGATCTTATTTGTAAGTAAGCAAGACATACATTATCACCAAGAATGACCACCAAATCAATCTGATCGATTGTAGAGCTAAATGGCAATTTAATCAAACATTTTTGTAATGTTTAAATTTATACCATTATACAGTTTGTCATGAAATGAGGAAAATGCCATTCTCTTTTTGCTTCATCGATTATCATAATTTTAATTCACTAAATGATTATTCAAATAGCAGTATATAGATGCTTTATAGTTACTTGATTGCTACAGAACCCGCACAACCTCATCCACCAACACCGCACCACCTCATCCACCAACACTGCACCACCTCATCCACCAACATCGCACCCTCTCATCCACCAACATCGCACCACCTCATCCACCAACACCGTACCACCTCATCCACCAACACCGCACCACCTCATCCACCAACACTGCACCACCTCATCCACCAACACTGCACCACCTCATCCACCACCACCGCACCACCTCATCCACCAACATCGCACCACCTCATCCACCAACACCGCACCACCTCATCCACCAACACTGCACAACCTCATCCACCAACACTGCACCACCTCATTCACCAACACCGCACCACCTCATCCACCAACACCGCACCACCTCATCCACCAACACCGTACCACCTCATCCACCAACATCGCACCCTCTCATCCACCAACATCGCACCACCTCATCCACCAACACCGTACCACCTCATCCACCAACATCGCACCACCTCATCCACCAACACCGCACCACCTCATCCACCAACACTGTACCACCTCATCCACCAACACTGCATCGCCTCATCCACCAACACCGCACCACCTCATCCACCAACATCGCACCACCTCATCCACCAACACTGCACCACCTCATCCACCAACACTGCACCACCTCATCCACCAACACTGCATCGCCTCATCCACCAACACCGCACCACCTCATCCACCAACACTGCACCACCTCATCCACCAACACTGCATCGCCTCATCCACCAACACCGCACCACCTCATCCACCAACACTGCACCCTCTCATCCACCAACACCCGCCCACTTCATCCACCAACACCGTACCACCTCATCCACCAACACTGCACCACCTCATCCACCAACACAGCACCCTCTCATCCACAAGCACCGCACCACCTCATCCACCAACACTGCACCACCTCATCCACCAACACTGCACCACCTCATCCACCAACACTGCACCACCTCATCCACCAACACTGCACCACCTCATCCACCAACACTGCATCGCCTCATCCACCAACACCGCACCCTCTCATCCACCAACACTGCACCACCTCATCCACCAACACCCGCCCACGAACCACCACCGAACGCACATACGCACATGCAGAAACACAGGCACACACGGGTACACACACAGACTCAATGATGAAAGGGCCGAAATATAGGACGTTCTGATGCAAACAAATTTCCATTGCAGATCCAAGAATACACCAGTGGACATTCCTGGTCAGGATCGGTCCCTGGAAATCACCGGATTGTCTTGTCCAGATTTAATTATTTACAGGCCACAGTCATAGATGGAATATGTTTTGAGATGAACGTTGAACACCGAACAAGAGATATCTCAGAAATAAATAGGTTAATCTGTTTGTTCCACATACTGTTCTGGTTCAAAGATAGAAACCTCGCACAATGTTAACAAGTCTCCAGCGGGTCGAGTCTTCTTTCCTGACAGCCTTACAAACCTCCCAGCAACCACAGAGTCACACATGGTGTCTTGAATTGTAGGCCTGAAGACGCCGTGGTAGTAGTGACACAAACATGGGCTGGGCGGTCACTGTGACGGCAGGGTCATCGACGTACACATCGATGGTGAAATCGTGCAGCCTGTCAGCTGTATCAAACAGACACGTGTTTCTATTATAAGTAATAAGTAGATGGGAGTTATGAACAGATGCCAGGGATGTCAGGCTTTATGACATGGGTGACATCGAACCCCCATGTCGTGGGACAGAGACACCCATTAAGGTACACAGCACCGCAGCCACACAGTGACGCAACCACCCACACAGAGACGCAACCACCCACACACTGACGCAACCACCCTCACAGTGACACGGCCACCCACACACTTACGCAATCACCCAGACACTGACACAACTACCGATACACTGACACAACCACCCACACACTGACACAACCGCCCACACACTGACGCAATCACTCAGACAGTGACGCAACCACCCACACAGAGACGCAACCACCCACACACTGACACAACCACCCACACACTGACGCAATCACTCAGAAAGTGACGCAACCACCCACACAGCGACGCTACCACCCACACAGCGACGCAACCACCCACACAGGGACGCAACCGCCCACATAGTGACACGGCCACCCACACAGTGACGCAACCACCCACACACTGACGCAACCATCCACACAGTGACGCAAATACCCACACAGTGACGCAACCACCTACACAGTGACGCAACCATCCACTCACTGACGCAACCACCCACACACTGACGCAACCTCACACACAGTGACGCAACCATCCACAAAATGACGCAACCACCCACACAGGTACACGGCCACACGTACAGGGAAACGGCCACCGAAACAAGAACACAAAAAACGGCAGACATTAATGAAATGAAAACTGATAAATCTGGACATGCTTGATGGTGTAAAAAAAACAATGTTTTTTTCAAAAATATATTTTTTGGCTCATCCTATCAGAGAATGTATGTATTGAAGCGCATAAAAAAACATATTCTATATCAAAACAAAAATTCAAGGACCCTTTAGAAAATATTACTTGGTCGGGTCCTAACCACAATATTACAACACTTTATGTGAACACTTACCACAGCAATCTGAACGACCAACAATCTCAACTCTTGATATTCTGTAGACGGCCTGTAAGTCCACCTGCCACCAGGGATTCGTATCATCATAGCCAACGCTGTGACATGTCATGTCATTAAATACTCCTGAAGGTGACCCGTCAACAACACTTGACGTATGTAGTTGAAACGATTGGTTTATGTTGAGCTGGCATTGGATGGTTTCCTCAAAGCCAAGTTTCTTCCTGTGTAAGCTGTTGAAACTGTGCTCCGCAGTGAGTAAGTGAAAGTATATCAGTTCTCATGTGCATGCTTATATAAACTACTGCTTACAACTACTAACTTCTTTCTTGAAGGGGCGGTCGGGTAGCCTCGTGGTTAAAGCGTTCGCTCGTCACGCTGAAGACCCGGGTTCGATTCCCGACATGGGTACAATGTGTGAAGCCCATTTCAGGTGTTCCCCGCCGTGATATTGATGGAATATTGCTAAAAGCGGCGTAAAGCCATACTCACTCACTCACTCCTTCTTGAAGAAGCCACAGCAGTACAATGCGATCTGCTTAGGAACTGCATTAATTCCGCAAACGTACAGAACCGCGGCATTTCTGCAAAAGTAATGAACCGCGGCATTGCCAAAAATGTACCCTGGTAATTCCGGATACATTTTGGGTAGTATCACGGATCGTTTCCGCAGACGAGAGGTTGTGTTCAGTAGTGTAAGTGTACATTATATTAACATAATGCCTTAACACGTGCTTTATAGGACAATCCCTGGCAAATGGCCCTCCAAACATAAAGGGAGAAGAATATTTCACAGTTGATTTTCACGGTTGACTTATTTTGTAATTTATGAAATTTATAGTGATTGAGTGTGTTACGATTTAACTACTACAACGGTTTGTTAACAGTAGCATTTATGTTAGATGTTCATTCAGAACTTGCTGTTTTGAGCTGTGAGTTAGAGGAGAGGAATCTGTTGTTCAGTGAGCTTCAACCCCTGCTTGATGCCACATTGCCGAAACTCGAGTGTTTCACGAGTACAGATGGGCAGGCCCTGACAAAGGTCAAATCCAAAATCACCAGAGCAGAGCACGATGGAGTCAGTGTCCACTATTGTGACATTTTCAGTGATATTAGTAAGGTTTTGGAGCCATTCACGGTAAATGCTACATCTAATGCTGAATCTGATGATGTCCTTGCTCATGTGGCCGAGATGTACGGGGGTGAGAAGAAAGTGTATGTGGTGGAAGGGGACATGGGGCATGGCTTCGGGGAGAATGTGAGGATTGTTCAGCCTCCCCTGAACAGAGAGCAGTTGGTTGATGAGTGGCAATGCCTCAAAGCGATGATTATGGGTTCATATGAGCATTTCAAATTCTGGCAACTGTGTAAGAGAATTATTCTTGTTCATCAGTCTATATTGGCAAACTGTGCCATTCTTGCCAATATTGGGCTATGTATGACAATTACAAGCGTTGAATGTGAGCATCCGTTCAGTGCCCGGAACCGTCACAAGTCAAAGTACAGGTCTTCACTATCCTCAGATAAGCTTGATACTTTGCTGAAGATCAAGATGCTTGGTCCCCAGATTGATGCATATGACAGTTCACGTGCTGTGCGACACTGGTTGGCAGGAGAAAAGCTCGACTTGTTGCTGACTACAAACCAAAACCAGCAAAAATGAGAAAAGTTGCCTCCTCAACATGTTCAAGTGTTGACTGATCGGGAAAGGATTGCTTTTATAATCTAGTGCCCCCACAACATAAGTATGTTTGGCTTTTACGCCTCTTCAAACAATGTTTCAGTTACCTCACGGCGTCCAGTATTATGGCAGGAGGAATGCATATTTTTTTGTTGTGGACAAATAGTTGAGAAGTAAATATACGAAGCTAGGACTTTTGTTTTTTTATTTTATGTTAGCATATACAACAATGGCAGTGGGTAATAAGATGAATCACCTTCTGATTAAAATAATGCAGTTGGCGTGGTTGGAGTTGCTAGGCAGAACATTTTTTTCCCAATTGCTTGTCAGCGCCTACAACTTTCAATGCAATATAAATACCACATAAATACAGAACATTTATGCTGCTAGTGCACAGGGTTCTGGTCTACTTGGTATACTGAGATACAGTTGGAAGAGACCTTTTTCTAAAACACAAGCATAATTTCATTTTTTTTTAAATCTTAAAATGTTGACTCATTTTGGGGAAAAAACCCAATAGAGTCAAGAATAGATGAGTGAAAAAATATTGGTTACCCTAAGAAAATTGTAATAACCCAATTTAAATAGAAACCCTAGAGTAAAAAGCTCAAAAAGTAATCTGGAGCTCTGCTGAAGTATAAACATATTGTCAATGGTTGAGTTCCTTATTCTAAATCCAAATTGCTCTTCGACACTTTTTATCAATGAATCGGACCAAAATATCAAACGATTATTAATAATTGAAACATAATAATTGCTAAATATACTTGAAAGTGTAATACCTCTGCAATTATTCACCTCATTGATAGATTGTTTTTCTTATGAAGAGAAACAATAACACCGAGTGTCCAGTCTTAGTGAAAGGTACTAGTTTCTAAAATAGTGTTGAATAATAATTCAAGATATGGTAATATTGCCTTTAGAGAATAGTATACAAATTCCGATATTAACCCATACATACCAGGACTTCTATTGTTTTTCCAACGCTGAACAGCAGCTATGATTTCGTCCCTACTTATAGGTAGATCTAAAATATCAGTGGCCGAATAACATTCACTATCAAATCCCATATCCCACTTCATATCACCTGAAGCATCTGTAGAATCGGTACCTCTGAAACAGTCTTGGAGTATTCAAGCCAATCGTCTCTTTCTGTACGATTACTTCCTACCTTCGTAAAGTTCACTTTTCCTAATATTCCCCAGAATTCCTATGAGGAGGAAATGTTATGTTCCAGCTTCTCTCTGTTTTGACTCATGACGAGACTCTATGTTGAAGTGTTCACAAATGTGAAATATATCTACAGTACCTAGAATATAATCAATAACACAAGCTTCCATATTGCCTTTGTCCATCCCGCTACTACAACGACCAATCATGACGTGTACATTCAATAACGGACCCTTGAAGATCCGGGTTAGAATAGGTCTTCAGCAACCCATGCTTACCATATAAGGCGACTATGCTTGTCGTAAGAGGCGACTTACGGGATCGGGTGGTCAGGCTCACTGACTCGGTTAATGCATGTCATCGTATCCCAATTGCGTGGATCAATGCTCATGGTGTCAATCACTGGATTGTCAGGTCCAGACTCTATTTATAGACCGCCTTCATATAGCTGGACTATTTCCGAGTGTAGCGTAAAACAACAAATAAACAAACAAACAAACATTCAATTTCGAACATAAATTAATCACTTTCTATAATTATTATATTATTGAGGTCAAACGTGTCTAGAGGAAAGTCCGAGTTTGAGTTGTGTTGACCTTCAAGATACTCCTGGATAACTTTAGATATAACGTCCCCCTTTATAAAGGTGTAGCGTCCCCCTTTATATAAATGTGCAAATCTACATAATACAACGAATGAGGTGAGGTGAAATGGAGTTCAACATAGCGTCCAAGATTTTTGCACTTATATAGCGACGTGCATGCACCTGTGTGAGTGCTCGGCCACTGAGATACCATGCCGCAGTTTAACGTGTATACCCCACTAAGAGACAGTGTACTGACTCGGAGCCGACCAGTACAGGGTAACAAGTACCACCTTATAACATCGTTTGTTATGACGCGGCCAGGACTCTCCGTACAACGAAAGTGAAACAGTGTGGTCGCACTACCTACCGTGACGAATTGTTGCTACCACAATAAAGGCAAAGGTTTGACTCTTCATTACTGAAACGGCACCTACAAGAGCCATCGTCCTTGTCACACGGCAATGCTGACCCTATGGGAATCTCTACTGCTTCTACTGCCATTTACTCTTTCAAGATGACAGATAATATAGTTTTACGCGAGATGCTCCATAAAAAAGTCGTTTACTCTGTTGCTTGGATATCTATAGAAAGATGAAAATACAAAATACAGAAATACAAAATCGAAACACTATTTCAGATAAGAGATTGTATAGATTATCCACCTCTTTGATATTACTTATTCATTACGTTTTCTTGTGAACTTCAAGATGGACGTACTAGTATGACGCACTGTGAAAAACAAAATAAGCACAACAACTTGTGAAAAGTTATTTTCAATTACGAATACACACGATTTTGATAAATCTGAATACATTTATTAAAAGCCTTCAGCATTAAAGCATGCTATTACAAACATATCAAATGGGTGAGTGCTTCCACGATGACAATATTTCGGAGGAATTGTTTCAAGAAGAAGCAATGCGTTTATATTTTCTAAAATCCTGTCATCAAATGACAGTAACATAACAAGTAACCATATCACAGATATATATTTAATGTTCCTGTCAATAAATAATAAGATTATTATACAACAACACAATGTAAAACCCAGGCGATATATTTTGTGTGAAGAAACAGTAATAAGATTAGATGCTTGGTTTGAAGGTAAACTTAACATCTGTTAACCTGATGACACAAGCAATATTCCATAGATTTATTTGATCAGTCGTCAATGCACGTTCGCGTTGCTTACGCCCCGTTTGTTAAACGAAAATACTGAGTCGTGCAACTTGAAAACCTAACTAATGTCTCTTAGTCTGTCGCTGTTGATATCTTTAACAGATTGAGTGTGTGAGTGAGTTAAATTTTACGTCACATTGGCAATATTTAAACCCTTTGTGACTAGAACTTTTACATTTATAATAAATATATTAAGATTGACTAAAATACCCTCATCGATTGACAGTATGATAACTAGGTTATCACAGCTTCAATTTTAAAACTATTTTAGAAAAAACAAATAAGTATTTAATAACATAATATAACAGCGGGCTATAGATCGCTCACAACCAAAGTCAGGCCAACATACGAGGCACCGTAGGAACACACAATACTTCTCATATCTGAGCAGGATTTACACCATCCCTTCAGCTGCTGGCGATTGTATGCAAGTTTAGCCATCAATGTAATTTGATAAACATACTACCGTCGGTCATTTCCCCAGTCCTAAGCTCGTATCACCATCGACGTCTGGCTGGAATGTGTCGATTTGGTAACAGAGGTACAGCATGTGGTCGCCGAGCATGCAGATAAGTTGCATGCAGACGATTTCTAATCATCTGTTCAGTAACTTGAACTAACGATTTGATTGGCTCGATTTGATAAATATCAGTTTCTGATTAATCAGTCCTTTCCTAATGCGTATCACTTATAAATACTTTTAAAAGTCTTAGACTCGCGCTGTCCACCTCATTCACCCTATGTGAGGCTCGTCATTAAATTTCTGCGTCTGCAGAAGCCTTTTCCAAAGTCTGTAAATCAAACAATGCGACACATTGGACATATGGGCTACCCAGTTGCCAATAGCCCTCCAACCATTATAATGTTGTCCTCGATGCATTCCATAACTGATAAAAAGTACTTCAGGCGAGAAGTGAGAGCGTACGTGTTACTGTGGATTTAATTATCAACAATACTAATGACTCTATTTGACGATCCTTAAATAAATAACAAGGCGCCACTCAATGTAACATAGCCATCATGCCACATGGTCAGTGTGGCGAAGTCTGTGTCATTTATAAAATATAATCTTCCTAATCACGTTAACAATCAAAGCTGGGTACACATGTATTGATTCTGAGCAAATATATCATATATATTACCCCATTTGAATGAGTAACTTGAGAGCAGTATAAAGTGTGCATTTTAGTTAAGTGTCCCGTTCTGTTATCTTCTAGCATGTGTGATTGCCCTTTATCATTTTTAATGCAAAATATATTTTGTGCCCAAACCTTTAACAGATGAAAATAAAGCTTACGTCAATTATTGAAAGGAGTTGTGATGTTTAAATTACACCAAAAGACAATCTCGTACAGTCAAACAAGAATGGTCCCGCGGAGTAATTTGATGGGTCTTCGGTCTTGCCAACACTGAAGCATGTTTGACATTTCCTTAGGCAAGCGTCTTTGTTCAAAGTAAGCCTACGTCTAACCCGCGGTGCATGAGTATCCAGTAGTAATTTAAGGTTAGTGAGTACATTTTGTTCCGTTTAGCGTACCCTGATACCCCGAGGTTGCAGGCTATCATTTGATTAGACATACATACATATTTTTGTGCATAGTTCGCAGTTATTTATGTGCACCTCAATACTTTAGAAAGCCACGTCTAAGTTAAATCGAGGTCTGTTTTATGTGGTGATTCCCCCAAAACGCAAAGATTAACAAGAAAATCTTGCGAAATCTGCCAAAATAACCACACAAGATAAATGTACAATCAACACGTTATACTGAAATACGCAGGGTTAGATTAACATGAAATATTTGGCAGCAGCAAAAATAATAGGCCCCTTTAAAACAAGTCAGTGCACTCACCGAAGTCCAGAATGTGTCACAGTTAAATGTCTTGAATGAGCAAGCGATCCGAATTCCGTCCACACTAAGCAGCTTGGTAATTCGTAAGTCATGTCGTAGAAATGCCTTCTATTCGCACTTAGCCCCATGGCCACAATGTGTGATGCCATTTTCTGCACCATTTGTCCCCCACCACGAAGTTGCACCAATATTGCTAGAAAGCGGCGTAAAAGCACATTCACTCACTCTTACATTTTTTTTGTGACATGAGTATGAGACTTTTGTCACTCTGAATCTTTATGCATAGATTTAATTGTAAACCAAAGGAGGCGACCTCACTCGTCTTCAATATTTTTAGTTCAAGTGTGTAAATCAGTGGAAATTGACTATTTTATGGTTATTGAATCGCTACACCTGAAACGTAAGTTAAACTTATTGGCCAAATGTCCTCTTTTTGATTTTGCCAATCCGATCAGAAATTCCTATTGATATGCATAAAGAAACGCAAAGTGTGTGCACATATTGGGGAACTCAAAATAGCGAATGCAGTTGAGCACTGCACGCGCTTAAAAGTGCCTCCGAGACAGTATATTGGGTCTATGGAGGGGGACGTAAATGTCCCAAGTCACCCGAATGTTGACAAATCAAAAAGTGTAATATCTCGACTAATTGGAACTATGGGGCAAGCACAGTTAAACGGGTGATGTTGCAATGGTACCTTGCTGTGACAGGTTTAAAAATGAGATCGTCTTCATTTAATTAATTGTACCACGCAAAATATTCACATCTGCTCCACTTATCAACAGATACTTTCGTACATTCACAGGTTTCTGAATTTCTACATGCAGCCCGCCTGAAAGCAAGGCGTCCTAACTCTTTATAACTGTTACATGCATTCATATCAACCCACATGGGAATAACAATCATAATAGTCGCAAGGGGTACAAATACAATAAGATGAAGTTTATGATAAGATGCCAACATACCAGGAAATCAAGTAGAGGCTCACTATGTATTCCTTTTGCAACGTGTGAACGGATGATTAGTTCGTGTTCGCGTGCAGCATGTGAAGATAAGCAGTGGTTGTGTTTCTGTGCAGTGTTCACAGTTGCGGTCGTCACTTTCAGGCTCGTCGCTTCAAGATGGTCTGATGTTCGAACTCGAACTGTCACAAGGGGGCACATGTCCCTCCCAGCTTTATCGTCATGTTTAAAAAAAGTTTTGGGAAATTACTCGTTTCACAAGGGCGTGTTCAATGGATTTGAGTGTGTGTATGTAAATTGTGAGTGCCGCGTGCATCCAGAAAACACAGCTTACCTGGTGTGTGGTCCCTTTTTCAGTGATCCATTCATGTAATTTACTAACTGGAAATGTTTTGGCAGATAATCGAGACTGATTATTCCTTGGCGTTTTGGAACTTACATATCGGAAACGAAAAGACATTGAATCGTTTAACACGTACCAGCATGTTGACTCGTTGTAGTTGGGAAAGTAGTCTACACATGCTGGACACACAGTGAGGTTCTACTGTTTTGCTCCCAGGATAATAATGATGTTTAAGATCATAGACCTTTTCCCTCCTGAGCCCGTTTCCTGTGAGATACCTTTTTATATTTACATATCTCAAACACTAAAACAACAGCAGCTATCCCCACACCACAACCAGCAACAAATATAACTGTGAACAAATTCCTCAGTTTCAGGCCATTATCTTCTTCCTCCTTTGATGAACACACCTTCTCGTCTAGGTTGGGCTGCTCATACCACTTATCAATAATCCCACGCTCCACAAGGAACATCAACCTGCAACAATGAATATTAAAACGATTGAGGAATGCTGTACTTTGAAATGAACTTCGAGGAAAATATTCTTTGGCGTTGAGGTTGTGAACTTACAAATTGGAAGCACAAAGACACTTAATCGTTTCACACTTACTAGCATCATGAAGGTGAGAGTCATGATGTCAAGCTCACTCGTTTGTAACGTTAAACTAGTCCGGACGTGCGGAACACACAGCGCGGTTCTACTGTGTTATGGCACTGAACGCATTGGCGAGACTGAATATATTCTAAAGAGTATCATGCCATGTACTCAAAGGGTGTTTGTTCTTTGAACTGGTTGGATTTTAAAAGCACTTGTCAATAATTCCGTCCGCCACTAATGTCATCAGCCTGTCATAATTGCTTGATTAAATGGTTCAGGTACACGGGATTTCAAGGAAATGTGTTGAGAAAGAACCGATTCATTAAGGACGAATATATTTACGAGAATGATATTGGTATCCTGACATGTAGCCACATGCCCATGTGTAACGTCTTTTATCGAGACTGATTATGCTCGTGTATCATCACTATTTGAAAGTGATTCATAAACTCATTTGGTCGAAATGGTACACTGGACAAAGATATCACATAGCCTCGGAAATGGTTTTGTCTCATATATTGTCATATGTATACTCACTCTGGATCCATCAGCAAAGCAAGAGGAGAATGTTTTGGCACAATTAGTGAGGACGTGGCAGGAAACCTTTGTTCCATTGTGTGAGCCATGTCACACTTATCAGCCATGTAGCTGTTGATAATGTCACTGTCCGTTATGAAAGCATACCGCCCTTCAGCTAGTCTGATCCTGTGGTAAACAATGTCCTCTTCATTAGTGAGGTTGCCAGGTTGGTGCTCCCTGTTCTTTTCCCAGATTTGTTTGTTGACAGAGTCATTCGACCCCTGCAATGAAATGTCTATAACGTCTAATGTGTCAGTATCATGTATTAATATGCATTATGAGCCATGTAGCAACAATATCAACACACCGTAATGTACAGTGGATTCTGAGAATCTGAGTACCTCGGTATTCTTTCTAAACTGGCATTTATTTCCGGACCAAGCAATTCAAATTGACGAGAACGTAGTAGTCTGACACTCTGTGTAAACAGGCATTTTTACCATTCGATCGCGGTGCTGATTTAGGCAAGACTCCAACGCTTACATATGATCGAATGTAGAATACAACACTTACACTGAAGATCTCAGCGACGTATGATCCGGTTTCAATTCCAATATCATAGCCACTGTTGAGCAGATCATTTAGACCCGTGAATGGGACATTGTCCTTGGTGATAGTTAGGAAGGCAACCAGGTTCCCAGAATACACTGCCGTGATGGGAATACAACACAGCCACCAAAATGCGAGCAGGATCCGATTAGACTCTGTGTTTGGCAGTGTAGACGATCCTGTAAACGTTAATGTACATATCTGTGCTGGTAATTCAATTGTTTGAACGGTTTGCAGATGTTTTCACTGCCAGACATTTTGGTATTTCATTTTATCAGCTAATCGGAATCAGGTTGTCCAGCAATCACTTATTGTTATAAACCTTCACATAGATGCCTCTCTGTTCTAAGTAATAATTTGCTGACAACCGAATAAAACCCTGCACACACATATCATCATGGCTATTAATATTTGAAATGGTCTTATCGTTTGAACTCCAAAATAAACACTGATCTTATATAACAAAACAGTAGCATGGTACCTTGCTTGCACGTAACTCCAATAGTCGACATTATTGTCTCTAGCATCTGATGGTCAACCTGTTTGCTGCGCCCGTGTTGATGGGCAGAACATCTCTTGCACACGAGGAAGGAAGTGGTCACTCCAACAATTGTCACCAGTACACATACATTGACTTGCCATTTGAAACATGAGAGCAGTACGGCCCAGTCGACGCGGTAGTCTGTTTTTTTGTACAGGATGTCTTTGTAGGTGTATCTGATTGGATACAGAAATGTCACGTAGTTTGATCTGCGAAGGGAAACTGCATAGGGCACTGCCGATATGTCAACTGTCTGAAATGATTAAAATGAGCAACTAGCTATCATAAACGATACATTGATGCTATGTGAGTTGATTTAGCGTGACCTTTTGCATAGTACATCGACTACACGAAAGACATGGTTTTGTTATGGCACTTATACCTGTAGATTGACATGAATCTGCTTCAAAGGCATAGCCTTTGTAAGACCCGTTGAAGGCTACTTCCCGGATTTCAGCCACATTAAATAACTAATTCTGCTTAAAAGATGCCTGACTGCCTGAGCTAGCTTACCATTACGTGACCAAGAATTCTAGCACCCGTGAAGATCCGGGATAGAGGTGAATAACGTGATCGGGTGGTCAGGCTCGCTGACTTGGTTGATGCATGTCATCGTATCCCAATGGATCGGTGAGCATGATGTCAATCACTGGATTGTCGGGTCCAGATTCGATTATAAACAGACCGCCGTCGTGGAGCTGGAATATTGCTGAGTGCATTGTTTATCAACACACAAAAAATAATACTAGCGCGTTCGGATGCCTTATCTAGGAATGATAGGCTAGGTTATGTTGTCATTTATGCAAGGTATTCTAGTTCCTAATAACTGACATTCATTCATAAAGCTACATAAACTTGTTTTTACCGTTTTACTAAAATAAAACTGTCACGTGTTCAGTTCTGTCTTGTCATTCAGACATACTTACTATTCGCTGTGGACAGTGTGTGATGACTAAATACATGTGTTCCTGGTGTCTGTCATTTTATGTTTGCTCATGAAGGTGAATTTAATGTAAGGTAAGCTAAATTATAGGAATATCCAGGTATCTGAAAAACACAAACAATGTCATTGATACCCGTGCATTTGACAGTCTGGTTAGGCATCAGGCAAGATCCAGGGGATACATTTGCAAAAGCGAATGTGTTTCTTTTAAATTTACTACATGTATTGTATCTCTTTATCGTACGTTTGAAACTGTAAAACAAATTATAAACATTGATATTTTTACACGGTGTCACACCAAATTGCATGATTAAGTTTGTTTTGGATTATTTTGCACATTCAACTATTATTGTCACACTTTGGGTACACGTAGAACGTGTTGTTCATTCTTTGTTATGAATAAGACCACAGGGTCTTATGCTTTGCACAAAGCATGTTTATTCATTGCTGCGTTAATAACATCATTAGTTGTTTGTTTTTTGATTGTTTGTTGTTTAACGTTTGCACTCGGCAATATTCCTGCTAGTCTGAACTAGACAAGCAAGTGATTGACACCATGAGCAATGCATCAACCAAGTCAGGGAGCCTGACGATCCGATCCCTCCAGTCGCTTCTTTCGATAAGCATGGTCGCTTTTCACGCCAAGCACGGGTTGCTGAAGACCTATTCTACCCCGGATCTTCACGTGTCCATCATGAGCTGAGATATCCACAGTTAACGTAAATGTTTGCACTTTTGATAGGCTTGCACTACAACTTTAATCTCATCCATATCTCCAACATGACAGCATGGAAGATAGATAGCAAGGATTCACAGAGAAAACTGCACGCCAAATGCATTATTAAAGATAAAAAAGATATGTATTCTAAATAAAATATTATTTAGAATACATAATTTGTTATCTCTCTTATAAAATTAAATTGATATGACACTGTAATTACAGACCAATCACACTTTTTCCGCAAAACATTTGAAACATCTATCCATAAACACGTGTTTAACTTCTTTAAAGCCAACAGCATTGTGACAAATCCTCACTCATGCTGAACCTATTCTAGCGTGATTTATTCTCAAGGTTGACATACCCTATATTAACGTGACAATATGATGAATATTTTGACATCATACACACTTGCCTCGTCAGTGACTTTCATTGTTGACCTCCACGCGTCTTTCTGGGCCTGTCCGTCTAAAGGTTAAAGTTTGATTGCAATGTATTTGTGTACACATTAGTGTATTTTTCACACCCTACCTTGTTTACCAACAGTCCCATGATTCCATCCCATGTTCCATTGTCATACTTTCCCCATGACTGATCCTCGGGCTCAACGTAAGTGAAGCTGGAAAGAGCATTTAGGAAATCGATTACTTCATAATTGAGTTTCAAATATACAACGCTAGCTGATTTGCTGAGTACAATTAAATTATGTGTTCATTATTTCGGCATATTTTCGTAAATGTCTTTTCCATAAAATATACATCCAAAGTACGCATCAGTGACAAAATAAATGCCCAATACAATTCCCTATTTTGAAGGCATAGTAGGCATCGTACAATCGATGTAGCAGAAATTAACATGGAAAGGAGTTGCAATGCAAAATATGTGTCCGTTTTATTTTAAAGATTATGAAATCACAGGGTCTAATGCATGAACCTTACTTTTGGTTCCTGTGTCAAAGTTTTTGAAAAAGTTACCTGAAATTGAATACCCCTGATAGATGGGATATAAGTCTGCTGCATGGCCCGGAGATTGTTTGGGTTTTATTCAGCTTGCATGAAAACCACTGAAACAGAATGTGTGACATATTAATCAGCATTCATTGCACCGGTAAAACCCGTCATTGTTAAAATAAACAACGTTTCCCTTGAGGCAAATTGAGAAAGCAACATTTTGAATATTGAAAAGGTAGAAAGAATAGCGGAGGAAGAACTGAAAATTTGTGATTAATTCAAGTATTTGCTTGAGCCTGACAGGAATGTATTTTGTATGGGTATGGGGTATTGGTTGTGGTTTGCCGATCTTGAAATTTAATCTTAATATTTTTTGAATACATGTTTCAACTTGCGATGTCTAAAGTGAATATTATAGTTATATAGTCCACAGTTTGTCTATTCTAAATCGCACCTTAGTTTACCTAGCATTGTTGTAATATAGTTTTTCAGGGTACAGTAGAAGGTGGCGATCCGTCGAGAGTCTCCTTGTTTCTGTGTTCTCGGTATTCACCTAACGCATGAGTTCTACAAATGCATCATGCTATACGGCAGTGTAATGTATTATTACACAATTTTGCAAGAGTATTACTTTGTTTCTGTTGCATTCAGTAGAAGGTCACAGCATCGTATTTGATCATAATTAGTTTCAAGAAATTAGTACTATATAATGTATACAGTGCTGTGGAAGTTACTATATTACGATTCTGGTGTTTTCTGGAAAATTCAAGAACAGCATAGACCAAGCCCGTTATGAACAATTCTGAAAGCATGTTAGACCACATCAGTGGACAAGGGCAAACCTATCTCATCTCACATTATGTCTCACTGTATGTCCTCTAGACCAGCTTTTGTGTGAAGATTCACCCTGGACACTCAGCCAAGGTCTATCTTGGAAGCTTGACCACTGTTTATATATTTGATACTGCCATAGTTTATTGTACATTTGTTGGTTGTTTCTTGGTCTCACACTAAATTCTTTTGATTTCTGGGTTAACATATTGTTTCGACACGTACCAATCTGTTCGGACTTTCATCTCAAAGTATGCCGACAGGCCTTGATATTTCAGAAATACTGTAAGTTGACCTCAGATACTTAAGTAGGTGTTACACTCCTGTAATTAACAGACCGACCTGTAATACTGCTGCCTTCAGAAGCCTTCCATTCAAACCAGTCTTGGTGTTGGGAAAAATACGAGAAGAAAGGTCCTCTGTAGGTACTTGTGAAACTGGCTGCAGTTTTCTTGAAGCGTTCTTCCACATCATAGTCTGCAGCAAGGAGATATTCTGACAACACAATGTTACATTAATATCACATATATGAAGCTGATTTGCTGTCACAAACGAAACATGCATTGAATGAAACTGTTACTCAGTCAGTTGACCCACTATGCAGACATACATGTACAGTCAGTACAACCCAGTCGCATTCATAACTAGAGATAACTAAGTCTACAGTCTTGGAGTATAAGGCACTATGACAAACTGAAGACATGTACACTCCGAATCGATGTAACACGAACTTGAAACTAGTTTATGAAATATAAGCAAAGGTTTACCTTTCTTCGTTAAAGGTGGGTATTTGAAGGAAATGAGGAGACATTTGTTGACCTTAACAACTTTTCGAAGTGATATTTTGGCTCTTTCCATAGTTGTAATCATGATTTAAATTCATTTAATTCATTCAGTAATACACAAATATTGTTATTTCAACAATCTGGTGTGAGGGGAATGACGAATATGAAGCCAAGCCAAACATACCCTGCATATGCTACCACTTATGTTGTCTATCGTTGTTACAGCAACGTTGTCCAACACAATTTCGTCGATGATCAGTGCATCTACCGTTCCCGTTGTCAACACTACTAGCCATCTGGAGAAGTGTCGAAGAAGTAGGCCTGCTCCAAGGTCGCTATTAATCTGCTGAGCCTGTTCATGACAGATGACAGGAGAGTGTATAGAAGATGGATACATTGGCAAGAACGTCAGATATTTCTCCTCGCTACCTACTTGAGTTGGCAGTTGACATGCATTCTCTTTGAATAATAATCATAGTTAGAGTTGCACCATATTCTATTCTAACTTGATATAAACAACTCAGGTAATCAGGTTTTCAAATTGACTAACATACCCCGGAGAAAATGTAAGCACTTCTTAAAATCTCTATTTGTTGGTAGTTAAAGAAAAAAAAATGTTATATAGGTAGAACGATGTCAAGCTGTGATTGCATGGAAGCGATGTTTGGGAATATATTGTGAACAGAACAAACGGGTCGATAAAAACTCGGTGAATATACAGGGTGGCATAAGTTTCAGTGGCACAGAGAAAGCTGTCTTAATTGATGGTTTATGTTTCCTTGGTGTTGTTTTCTCACCAGACACTATTAGCTCTTCCATGTATTCATGTTTGAGTGTAATGCAAACGTCATGTGGTTGATCATACAAGTAAACTCATGATTACACCTATGACATAACTGTTCTGTTAGTTGTTGTTTTTGTGTGTGTGGTGTTTAACGCCCCACTCTGCAATATTCCAGCTATATGACGGCTGTCTGTAAATAATCGAGGCTGGACCAGATTATCAAATGACTGACATCGATCCACGCAAATGGGATACGGTGACATGCATCAACCAGGTCAGTGAGCCTGACCACCCGATCACGTTAGTCGCCTCTTTCGACAGGCAAACTGTAATATCGTAAATCAGCATCATGCATTGCATACATAAATATACCTTTTGTAGCAGAGGACGAATTGTTTCAATGTCAGCGAGAACGAGAAACTTTAGGTTTCTTGTGACAGACTCCAGATTTTCAAACAACATGACTGTAGACACATGCGACGATATTGTGCTGGTAAAGGCATCGAGATCAGAAATGACGGTTTTCCTCTGTCGTGAAATTGTTCTGGTGATGTCGTCTATTCGCGAATCTTAACAACATAAGATTTAATCAGTAAATGTAACCTTCCATTTAAACACTAATACACAGAGATTGAACAATGTTTATGCTGGGGTCAATTAAGCCTTATACTACTAAGTCGCATGTATGTAGTATTATCAGCATAAATACTCTTACACAAATGCAGTACAAATACAAACATGTTAGGCTGACGTATTCTTAACGATAAGCATGTCTTCCAGTTTCTGTCAGGGTATCAACATGTCTGATAACCTGACCGACGGGCAGAACCAATTCAATTATGAAACTGGCTGAAAGCATAACATTATTATAGTATGTAGAGATAGATTGATAAAAAGTACTTGGTATTGAGATAGCATCGCCCAGTAATGTGGCACAAGCAAACAAAGCTTTAGCCTACATACAGGAACAAACCAATTAAAGTGTTGACCTGTTTTTGGTCCAATAATGATAGCCGTCGGTAACATGTCCATCTCACAGAGGAAACCGCTGAGGTTCCCTGTATCAGAGACAGCTTGCGAGTACCCAAGATACCCACATGCTGAAAATAAAGAAACGTTTAAGGAAACATGATTGCAACACACCCACCATAGTCGTTGGAATATCTATCTCTTTCCATCCATCCATCTATGTATTTATCTATTTAAACCTTACACCATACCTTTAAGGGGATTTGTCTCATAATTTCTAAATACTGTTGGTGGGTGGTTCTGAACTACCCAATCTCCATTTGTTCATACAAAGAAATATTTTAGTTACATGTACACAATCCTTTTATTGTCCATCCTTGATTATTCCCAATTCATTAAACATTTGTTTGAACTTTATCTAGTTGTAACAGGTTTTTTTTTATAAAGACTCCCTGATTGTACCTTCTTTGAAATGTGCAAATCCCATTCAAATGTAAGCCATTTTCTTTTAACCTAAGGCAAAATGTGCTCTCTATTACTGTTTCATAATTCATAAGTAAAACTAATGTCCAAAAGAAACGATACCAAGTGTTTGAAAGGTTATGGAAGAAAATCAAAAATATATCTAGAACATGCATAGTGGTATATCTCACTAGAGCAATCTTTTAACATTATGTTTACAAACATGCAATGCAATCAGGACAGGCCCATAAAGTGGAGTGGGGTCAACGGTGAATGTCCCAGTCCTAACACATGACGAGGCAAGTGTGTAAAATGTCAGAATACTCATCATAATGTCACGTTAATATCAGATATGTCCACCTGCAGCATTAAAGCACGCCAGAGCACGCCGACAGGCCGATGACGTCAAACGTAGGTAGGGTCGATGTGCTCTGATACCATGTGCTCCTTTTCTCATGTACGCGGTTTGACGACTGATCCTGTCTCGCAGTGCCGTTAATGTTGCCGTGACGAAGCGGTTTCAGATGTGAATTGTCCGTGTGCAGATGTCTTGAATGGGCGTGGTCGTGCGTGGTCTTCCGCTTCTCGGCCTGTCTGTTGTCGGACCTGGCTGATGTAACCGTTGCATCAAACTGGTAATGGTGATACGGGCGCATCCAACCGTCCTGGCAATGATGGCGTGCGTCGCTCCGTGTTGGGCCATTCCAACGGCTCTCTCCCTCTCTGTCGCAGTTAAACGTGAACTTTTGGTGTGCTTTTTGGTGTTGTGTTCCTAATGTGTCGAGGCACAAGTTTTATACAGTAGATCTTCACGTGCATTTTGTGCAAGTGCACTTTTTTACACGAATTGTAAAATTTTCCCGCTTTTTCCCACCAATGACATTTTGCTTGGTTAGTGGGATATGTTTAAGTATGTTTTTTATATATAATAAAGCAATCTTAACAGTTTGTATCGTTTATTTGGACATTAGTTTAGGACGGTCACTGTTAACACAAACTCAAAGGTACATCATCCTGACAATTAGAGTGAGTGAGTGAGTTTGGTTTTACGCCGCTTTAAGCAATATTCCAGCAATATCACGGCGGGGGACACCAGAAATGGGCTTCACACATTGTACCCATGTCGGGAATCGAACCCGGGTCTTCGGCGTGACGAGCGAACGCTTTAACCACTAGGCTACCCGACCGCCCCTTCCTGACAATTAGAATATATAAGTTAATTGATTGTAAATAGATAGTATCCCAATAGCCAGGACATTTCCATGGCTACAAAGCCCGTTCGTATGTTCGTCATAACTCGGAAACCGTTTAAGATTTTATTATGAAACTTTGTATGTTTCAAACACATGCTAAATAAGTCATTCTTTATGTTTTAGTATCACTTAAAATATGTTTTCTTGACAACAAACAAGGTTTAGACTCAAACACGCTTCTGTTTTCGGAAACTGTTTAATATGAAACTTTGCACTTTGCACTTTGGCAAATACAGTAGTAATCAAGACGATTCGTATTTATTCTGCAATTGATCATCATGAAGTATAACAGTACAATAACCTTATCCATTATGCTAAATATTTGGAATAGGCAAAGTGAACAAACTCAAACCTATATTCCCGAGGTACAGAGGTCAATGACAACTCATCAAACTGATTTGTATTTCTGTCGCTATTGCTCCCCTGAAGTGTTTACGGTACAGTTATCTCGTCCATTACTGTAGCTATTTTGGATATGCCAAATCAATCCCCTACATCCGAGCCGCTGATATTAGAAATACAACTAAATGTTTTGTTGAAGCATTAACTGTTTGGCAAATATAAAACCATCATGTTGTTGTTGAAAGTTATAGTGAATGCTTAAAGTGACAAGAACCCACCTTGTATGAACAGAAGAGAAGTTCCTAAAATGTCAGGAATTGCCATGTTCAGACGTCGAACGCTTCCAACACAGTCCGAGAACTCTGACTTTACACGTTTATCCTTTTATTTGAATGCACATGTACAATCGGTTCATAACACTTTGAATGATTAATGTGGACGAAGTGCGGCTTCGTGACAACACTTGAAGTGGTTTGTAAACATGTTAATGAAGATATTACGCCTTCTATTTGCTCTTCACTGGCGACTTAAAATATGTTAAATGAATCCTTGTCAAATAAAACGTGATTGCCATCATTTAGCAAGGCCATATTGTAATGATACAGCAACTCCCGTATTTAGGGAAATGGAATGGTAAATACATCGCTTCTTTCTGCCAACATCACATTATCGACGTTAATCACATGTCCCTTGAGGCGACTTACGGGATGGTGGTCAGGTTCGCTGACTTGGTAGATGCATTTCATGGATCCCAATTGCGTGGATCGATGTCCATGATGTCAATTACTGGATTAAACTTGTCGAATAGTTGAAAGGAATACGGCAAGACGATGTCAACCTTCTCTCATGCCGCATGCTTATGTCGCAAGGTCAGGCTTCTAGTTGTCACAGACAAGTATCCGAAGACTGAGTTTTATGAAATGTATTTATTTGCCTGTAACAAGACGCGTCAACATCAGAAAGGTGTTGATTGCTGTCGTCCTACCAGGCTGACAGGTGACGAGTGTCTGTTTGTATTATAAGTCATATATGTAATAATGATAGAATGTAATATAGGCAAAAATATATCAAAGCACTTATTGGCTATCCATGCTAGTGCGTTTATAATAAGATAATATACTGACTGTAAGTGATCCATAAAATAGTGTTTTTGGTATAATATGGTATTAAAAAATAAAACATGCAAACATATAGTATTGTTCCTTTCACACACTGCCTTACGTTCTATGCTAGTGCAGTGATGAAGTTAGTAATGGCGATTAGCGCGATGTTTACATTATACGCGATCAATTCTTTACTAACTTCAATTTACACTACTTGATTGGTTATTAACAACTGTATTCGATATAATTGATACACTAGACGTTAGATATAGATTTAGAGGGCATATATAAGGGGAGTGCCTCCACCTGCGCACAGCGGTAGGCTGAATTAGTATAACGAGTAGCCACGATGACACCGCCCTCCCCCCCACCACCCACCCCTGCTTCTTCCTCTACTTCTAGACCTGGTGGGTCCCATGCTTTACTCTTGAGGTTGGTGTTCCTTGTGAAATTCCAACGCCGTTTATCTGACCAAGATCTGCTGAAGTATCTTAGTTATCAGTCGTTGGTTTCCTCAGAGCTGTCTGTAGTGCCTCAAGTCTACTCAGGTGTTCCGATAGCTGCTCAGATACCTTGCTTGAGAGATGTTTGATAAATCCATGTCCTGTGGCTGGTGTTGTGTACGAGTGAACTTGCTTGACTTGAGAATAGGAGGTGAGCTCCTGCTCAATAATTCTGCAGTCTGCATATGTGTGCTGAAGTCCATGTTGGAATAAAAGGCATGTCTTGTTGCATCCTTCAAATGTGTATTCCGAATTCTTAGATAAGATTTTGTGACAACAGTACCATACGGACGCTCAAGTCTGTTTATAACATCAGTCACTGTAGCGTCTTAATCCACGGAAAGAAGAATACAAGCAGCATCATCACCTTTAAGTGACTGCCTAGCTGTCTGTGTCAGAGTGGCATTAGGATAAGTGTCGTCTCTAATGAGGCACCGGATCTCGAACTTCCACATCTCAAAGTATGTATCTCCCTTATTCCCGGGATCTTCCCCTGAAATGATAGATATCCTCAGTGGTTGCTGATGTACAGGCCAAGGTGAAGACGAGAGAGGTTGTGGG
Source organism: Haliotis rufescens (assembly GCF_023055435.1). Classification (NCBI taxonomy): domain Eukaryota; kingdom Metazoa; phylum Mollusca; class Gastropoda; order Lepetellida; family Haliotidae; genus Haliotis; species Haliotis rufescens. The sequence continues at coordinate 194,956 of NW_025964354.1, forward strand.
TAAAAGCAAGGGTTCGTACTTGCTGCTGGACTGGGAGTGAAAGGAGAATAACCTGGTTTGATTGGTGTGACCACGTGTTCCTGGCTCGGGTTGGGTGTGAACAGATGGTTCTGTTTTGGTTGGATTGTAACTTGATGAATGTCATATTTACCAGTGCTCTTTAAGTGAGCTAACATCCTAGATTCAACATTGTCAGAAAATACTTAAGACTTGACCTCCCAATCTTTACTACCTTGGGCCATGTTGATTTATGCAACCAGTGATATATAGAAAAAAATATGTTATTACCTATGGTACATGTGAGTTACACCAGGTTGTATACATATAAATGTAAACAATGATAATGTGTGTCACTGATTGACATGACCATGTCAACACAGACTGATTGTATACATATAAATTCAAACAATGACAATGTGTGTCACTAAATGACATGACCATGTCAACACAACCTGGTTGTATTTATATAAATGTAAACAATGACAATTTGAGTCAATGAATTACATGACCATGTCAACACAGCCTGACTGTATACATATACTGAACAACACAAGTTCCTGTGACATTGAATAAGATTTAATGCCAAGTTATGTTTTGTACCAAATCTGAAACAATTTCGGTTTGCAACAGATAAAAGACTCCTGTAAGTGTTCAAATGGTTTAATACCAGCATGTTCCGAAGTTCCTGGAGTGTCTGTGGAACACATGGTTGACGTCGAAGCCGCCGATCCATCTCATCCCACATGTGCTCGATTGGTGAGAGATCAGGGGAGCGAGCCGGACAGGGGATGCCATTCACGTTGTTTTGTTGAAGAGAATCCTGAACAAGTCGAGCTATATGAGGCCGAGCGTTTTCATGTTGAAAGGTAATGCCTGGGCCATGACGACGCAAAAGCGGTAGAACAACAGGGCCGATGATCTCGTCGCTGTAGCGCTGTCCATTGAGATTTCCCTCAACTACTATGAAACGTGTCCTCTGTCTTGCTGTAATCCCACCCCATACCATTACGCTGCCGCCCCCGAACCGATCTTCTTCCATGACACAATGATTGACCTAACGTTCACCTTGACGTCGGTTTGTGAAGATATTCGTCGAAGGCCAGGGATGCTTCTTGCAGTCACTGTTGCTGGCTGGAATCGATTTCGTAGGTGTGTTGTCTTGTCTTGTCGATTATTGGTTACGCCTGGCCTGCCACTCCGAGGGTGATTTCATTCGTCTGTTGCCAACGTTGCCATAAACACCAAATGGAGTTTCTGTGGACGTTAACTTGTCTTGCAACATCAAGTTGACTCGATCCTGCTTCAAGCATACCAATAGCTCGCAGACGCTCATTTGTCGGACAGGCGTGGCATTTCGTAATGTTGAATAATTGCGTAATTTTGTTATTTTTCTGAGTGGTTGTTGTCAGCACGATGGTAAACAATGCATATGGAATCCCGTTAACGCACATGTTTTTATACCCATTCTTGGGTAGTGAAATGCATGGGGCTTGCATAAAAGTAAACTTTTGCATGGAACGCATGCTTTTCTGAAGCAGTTTTTATTACTTGTTTCCATACATGTACTACAATATTGAAAATCAAACTTTACTTGTTTGAAAAATACACTAAAATATTGGCGTCATAGGACTTTTTGTTGTTGAGTATATCATAAACTACAACACCAAGCGTGAATAAGCGTTAAACATGTGTTGATAAACCGCACTGACGCAATTTAGCAAATAAATATTTGCTGTGGGCAAATACTTAACTTGTATATATTTTTGTGTATATGAAACATATTAGTTAATTGTTAATACACTGGGTACAAAAACATACACAAATCATGACAGGTGAATTGGTGCCTTCATATGCAACGAGAATCGTGTTTATTTCTACGCCATATTGTCGAAAGTTAACTACTATGACATGGTTTTGAGACAGGATCAAAGACGCCGCCCTGCATTTATTAGGCAACAGACAGCGTCGTTCGTTTCACTTTGAAACACCACCACACCCTGTCGGTAAGAGTTATCTGATTTGTGTGCAAATGCTGTGTCAGTATCGAATGATTTTGTGAAAACTCTATAATAGTAAAATGACACATTATTTCATCAATGTCATTGTTATCTGCACCAGGAAAGAATGCCAACATAGCCTTCAATCATCTCTAATTTAACAATTTTCAACATCAATATTATCAATTAGGGTGGATATGAATTCATCCCTTTCTCACAATAAGTACTCATTCACAGTTTAAGATGATGTGGCGATAATAGTCATTAGCACAAATATTACATTTTGTACTTCCCTGAGATATTTTGCTTCTGGATCCAATCCTTAATAATTTCATACTTTAAAGTTTACACTGTTTCTTTCATGCTCATTGGCTGTATAGGTAGTGGTTAAACTTCCTTGTGATCCCACTGTTTAACCCGCGTTTTATAAATCGTTCATCCTTCAATGGACCCATCCAAACTGACGTTCACTTCATAATGCCATACTGTATTTCTTCTCTCAATTATGTATTTAACATTACAATGTTGTATAACACATGACGAGTAAGCGTTGTGTGAATTTTAGAATATTGAAACAGGTCAGCTGTACATGATACATTCAATTTATATGTCCATACTTCTTCCTCGTGGGTAGTTATTTCATTTAATGCAATCTTTTTCCACTTATACTTTGCGGGCAATTCCCCTGTGCAAAGGTAGTGCCATACATGGGGAAGTAGGTTATATGTCTCAGCTGTTGAAAGCAACACTCCACATAAACTGTGTAAATATAGAATACTAAACGAGCTCCCGTGTAATACCAATTTTATGAAACGAGTGAATAGTTCTGGTATCTGACGAGCGAAACCGAGTCAGATACCACAACTATTCACGAGTTTCATAAAATTGGTTTTACACGAGAGCGAGTTTGGTATTTTATTTATTACTTGTCATTTATAATGTTTTTAGAATTATACTGTTGAGTGTAAATAGGCAGACACCTACACGATCCATGGCATAATCCAATTGAGTTTAACAGAATAATACTTCAAACACGTCAAATGTTGAAACGTATGAATTTAATATCATACAATGGTCCACCTTTAGAATTCAGGCGTTCGTCCCACAAAATAATCGTAGTGCTAAGGCTATCACAACTCACATAATTTAACTTAGACTAACGACTGTCGTTGCGCTAGAGTACGATCGCCTTGTGGAACGGGGCCTTGCACCTCAAAGTTTACAATCACGTCACAATACCCGATGATGTAATTTGTTGAATTTTGTTGCAAGATCCATCGGCGAAACAATGCCATGTGACGTCAGCCTAGCAACAAGGTTGCTGGGGTCATCGTGTGTGCATAAGCTCCTCCCAGTGTTCTATCATCTCCACACACAATGTCGTTGAATACGCCAAGGGATGTTGAGAGCTTTCAATATTTGTTCGTGAAACGTGTTCCGAGAGTACATAAGCACGCGTTTTGGTATTACACAATGTGTAATAAAGCTGTATGTTTATTAAACGGGTGATCTCTTCACGGGCAAGTAATAATTTATTGTTATGAAAATATTAGAGTGACACAGATGAGCAGAAAACAGTTTTCCAAATTAAGACACACGGGATGATTGTGCCGTAGTCAATAAAGCCAACCCTGTTCCATTGTTCTAGATCAGCAATAGTGGCATCAGTGGGAGAACGTTCGTCAAGACCTTGTACAATCCTGGCCAAGTAACGATGGGTGCTTTCAGCTTTTGCAAGGTCTTTATCATGTAGAGGAGCTAGTAGTTCACACCAATAAAAGCTTGTTAAAAACATTCTTTTTCATATATTAATACTTATTAGTTGATGTAAGTCACCACTTTTTAGAGCTACAAAGAGGAGATAATTAATAGTGCGCCTTGCTTTTGTACAGCTCTCTTCAAAATATAATTTGAAAGGAAGATTACATTGTAGAACAACACCAACAACAGTTTACATTATCAAACAAAGGCATGTCATGTCTGAAGTGATAAGCATGCATACACAATAATTGCTTTTTTTCATGAAACACAACAATGTCACTTTTCGATGCATTGTTAATCGTCACTTGGATGCGTAATCAACAACTGTATCTGAAGCTGTTTGTAGAACTTTAGGGTTGTAACTGATAACTGTAGTATCATCAGCAAGTAACAGGAATTGTAAACTAACATCATATATACATATTCCAATAATATTAAATTTTCGTTGTGTTCATTGAAATTCCTGCAATCTGATTAGCTGAATTGGTCACGTGCTATTGCATTCATTTCCCAATAAATGTAAAAAAATAAGCCACACCCACCGAGGCGCACTACTTTTATTACTGCGGAATGTCGGGGAATCCCAACAGTCCAGGGAATTCCCTTTCTGCTCACGTGTATCGTCATTGTCGTAACTGCTTTGGGCGTCCAGTGCGACCCTACTACAGTTACTATATGTATTGCCGTTCCTGGTCCTCGTGGTCAATTACGCCAAGACATTGCCACTCGCCTTGTCCGCCGTGGCTCTGCTCCATCAAGGAGTGATTGGTCTAACGACACTTACTCCAAGTTGTCTCTATCAGCATTCACACACGCATAATAAAGAAACGCAACACCAGCTTTATACTCACATAGTTTTACTTACACTCAGCCCATCTATCAATACAGGACAGGATCAGACCGGCCAGACTCGTCACTAACTGGGGAAAACTTACAACGATCGGGATTCGACCCGATCGATTGCAAACCGCGCTCTTCTCTCGTAATGTTGAAGGTATCATTTTTTGTGTTCGGGACTGGCCTGTCTTTGTCAAATGTCACAATAACTCATTTTGATTCGTTAAATTCATCTGACCATGAACTCAGGTATGTCGTAATCGGAAAAATACAGAAGCCTACGTGCCAGATTGTTCATCTCTCTGTTGATTGTGTGACTCGCTCCGGAAGCTCCAAATGAAATATACCTTGAAACTCTCTATTTGTTTCATTAACTAATGGACGATAGCCAGGAACCAATCCAATGATAATTATGAAATGTCCAGAGCACACTTTTGATAAATGTGAAATGTATTTTATCTATTCATTCCTTTCAAACTAAAAGTTCTGTCACAATCATATCTAATGCAACTCCTCATTGCAGCTATAATGGTTTTATTTGTCACCATTTTCTAATGTTTTTGAGATGCATTTTTAACCGTATAACATCATGCACATGACATTTAGCGACATTCATGCATATTCATTGTCCAAACTACCCTTTGAATGAATGAAACAGCAAACGTGCAGGCCCGCTCACCTGTTTTTTTCCCGCTCGCCTCGGTTCAACTTTCATGTCTTCAGGTTTCATTTCTAAATAGCATTTTTACAACTGTGTTTTCCCGTTTTCAGGGAAGTAATGTTTGAATCTGGCGGTAACTGACCATGTCATTTGAAACGGCCGCCTTCTCCCGGACATATTTCTTCCGGTTCGTTACAGTCTGACTGTTGCCGTTCTTCTCGCCTCTTGCCTTAATTGACAGGTCCTATGAACACTGATTTGATCCTACGCTCCGTTGATTGGCTACTGACTCTGTAGGCGTGTCAAGTTATGTGCATAAATTAAACGATCACCTAATTCATGTCACGCCACAGTATGTATTCATACACCTAGAATGTTTATCAATCTCGTCATTTTTGTCTGCTTTGATATATTCAACTGTTTTTGGTTAAACTATTGTAGACAAAACATGTTGTCGAATTTAATTATAAGCATTGACTGTGTATTTTCTTCGGTTCATTGAGAATTCTAACGAAAATGAGTGTAGTATTACCTAAATATGTACAATTAATCTTGAGGTCGTTGTTCATATTAAGCTGTTATAATGAGTTATTTTATGATGTTTGTAACATGTTGTTGCTTCTTCGCTGCTTCTGTGTTGTATTCTTGTTTACCTCAACAGTAGCCCTACAAAAATGAAATCCTGTTTTGACCAGGAACAGTTTTTATACTACAATAATATTTTGGTTGTGTATCAAATAATATACACCAAGTGCATCGGGCTCAAGACTACTTTGTTCTGGTGTTGGTTCTATGACGGAAAGTACAACAAGACATCGACTGGACCAAGTAAGAACAATTCCCATGTCTCCTCCACACAAAGTAAAACTGCAGGTCGCTCTTATATTTAAGATTTAAACAGTTGACCACGTTCTCACCACGTGTTGGTCACAAGGTATATGTTATTCTGACATATATTTCAAAGAAGATATGTATTTTTGCAGAAAGGATAAGTTCGTTACGTGGGCCTTCGACCGGGAAGTGTGCAGAACGATAATCTCGTAAAATCACGTACATCCCGCCGTTGTCACATGTAAAGTTTGATCGATGTTCCTGTAGGTATTCTACACAGTGATGTTCTCGAGTGTTGCATGGGACATCTGAGTCAGTATGAGAAGTTGCTAAATAGCATCATATCATTTACTTAAAGGGTGCTTAGTCTTGGAAGGGGAAATACCTCAAATAAATACTTAAGTGCAATTGCAAATGTGATACGTCAGATGAGGTGACATGGAGTTTAACATCACATATTCCATATTTTTACACTGGTGTAGCGATGTGCATGCACGCGCGTGCGTGCGTGCGTGCGTGCGTGCGTGCGTGCGTGCGTGTGTGTGCGCGCGCGCGTGTGTGTCTGTGGTAGCTCGGAATATGTGTCCGGATATGTTTTGCTCTCTGGAAAATAATGATAGTTAGGATCACAGTCCTTTTCCCTCCAGAGTCCGTTTACTGTGAGATAGAACTTTATATTTACATATCTCAAACACTAAAACAACAGCAGCTAGCCCCACGCCACATCCAGCAACAAATAAAACTGTGAACAAATCCCTCAGTTTCAGGCCATTATTTTCCTCCTCCTTTGATGAACACACCTTCTCGTCAAGGATGGGCTGTTCATACCACTTTTCAATAACCCCACGCTCCACCAGGACCATCAGTCTGTTAGGATGAAAATTAAAATGATTGAGGAATGCAGAAAACTGCTTCTTTGGCATTGAGGTTTTGAACTTACCTATGCGAAACACACAAACACCTTACCGTTTAAAACATATTAACATCAAGAAGGTGAGAGTCAGTATGTCAAGATAAATCGTTTGTTAACGTGAAGCTAGTCTATGCATGTGGGATACACAGTAAGGTTCTACTCTGTGATGGCACTGAACTCTTTGGGCAGATTGAGTACATGCACAATATCATCATTTCAATTACTTGGAAATGGTTGGATTTTATACACACTTATCAATAATCCCATCATCCACCAGTGATATCAGCTTGCTATAATTCAAATTATCAATGGTTGAGGTACACAGCTCTTCACATACTAATGATATTGTCAGATTTATGTGTTTTTGAATCATTATCAAATAGTGATGATACCAGGTGTTTGCAAAATTATGAAAAATATGAAGGTAGAGTGGACAGAGATTGCAAATGGCTTCATAAAATGTTTTGTTACTTTTATTTTCATATGTAAACTCACTCTGGATTAATCAACAAGGCAAGAGGAGAGTCTTTTGGTACAATCAGTGAAGACATTGTATGAAATATATGTTCCTTTGTGTGAGCCATTTCACATGTTTCAACCATGTAGTTGTTGATAACGTCGATGTCCGTTATGAACGCATACCACCCTTCAGCTAGTCTGGTCCTGTGGTAAACAATGTCCTCTTCATTAGTGAGGTTGTCAGGTTGGTGCTCCCTGTTCTTTTTCCAGATTTGTTTCTTGACAGAGTCGCTCGACCCCTACAATGAAATGGCAATCACGTATGTGTAAGTATCATTTGTTTGAATAAGTCGTCAAGAATTGCATACAGAGCGCCATAACAGCAACATCAATACAAAGAAATGTGCATGGGACTCTGAGCACCTGCGTCGGCCGGAACTCTCTATAAACTTCCATTTATTTCACAAGCAAGCTATGCTTGCTTAATACTACATTATTTAAACTCTGAGTGCTTCTATTCATGGCCATTTCTATTCTGTATATCAGTCCTAATCTCCAAATTCCTCTCTCTATACCGGCACGGTTTTCCTTACAAGATGGCCCTGTCGTCTAAGACGCCGCGATTCGCTGTGCAGAGTTGCGTCCCTTTTGCACGCCAGAAACCTATGATTGTGGGTTCGAATCCCGGTTCACCCCAATTATGTTTCTAGGTTTGTCAGCACCATACCCGTGCTCGTGGGTTTTACCGAAGTGGTAAACGTCTTAGACCTGCGTCACTTTGGGCTTTCCTCCCACATTAAGCTGACACGCCGTGATATAACTGGAATAATGTTAAAAGCGGCGTTAAGCCCAACTCACTCACTCACTCCTTACAAGATGATTACCAGCTCGAGAAGATTACTGTAACAATAATGTCAATAAACATTTGAAAATTGATTAAAATGTGTACAACATTTGCGTTTACATTGCAAGTCAATTAGCAGTGTTAATTTGCAAAACTAGGTAACTGGTGAATCAGTGATGTACATCTGCAATACGTATTCAAAAGTGTCAATTAAAGTACGATTCATATAACAAAGGCAACGTGTTACATATGCATCGAGATGGTTAAGAATCAGTGCATTCTTTATATGATATGACGAGAATTTCAAAGGAAGTTTTGTTGCACAGACATGTATTGTGTTAGACAAAAAGATTTGATGGAGTCTTACACTCTGTGTAAACAGGCATTTTTACCATTCGATGGCGGTGCTGATTTAGGCAAGACTCCATCGCATACATATGACCGAATGTAGAATACAACACCTACACTGAAGATCTCTGCGACGTATGATCCGGTTTCAATTCCAATATCATAGCCACTGTCAAGCAGATCATCTAGACCCGTGAATGGGACATTGTCCTTGGCGACAGTTAGAAAGGCAACCAGGTTCCCAGAATACACTGCCGTGATGGGAATACAACACAGCCACCAAAAAGCGAGGAGGGTGCGATTGGACACTGAGTGTGGCAGTGTAGACGACCCTGTAATCGTAAATGTGCATATTCTTGTTGGTAATATAATTGCCGAAAAGTTTGAAGGTGTTTTCCTTTACTATAGATATAACAAGCAAATTATCACAACACGAGAATATCGGCATCTTTGGTATAAACTAATCAGCAATAGGTAATGGGCAATCATTTATTGTGATATCCCTTGACGTATATACTTCTATGTTAGGATAATGGTGTAACAATTTCGTCTAGCAAGGAAATATCATTTTGCATTGAATATACATGGTTATTAATATACATGGAATACCATTAAAGGAAACCCCAGTCATGTTAGCAATAAGAATTGAATGACTAGTTTTGTTGCAAGAGACACAGTTGCTGAACGCGGATAGCACACTCGCTCAACGCTGCACATTGCACACGTAAAACACTTATTCCATAGTGACACATCTTTGTTACATGCATATGCCAATAAACTTTACAACCATATGGCTCATTGATCGGGCACAGCAAAGGAAAATGCCTCCACACGTGTACATGACAGAAAATAAAAAAATCGAGGCATGATTGAAACTGGCCAATCACAGAATTCAATTGACAGGCACATTGGTAAATCTTAAAGTGTGATATCCCGACTGATGTTACGATATCGGCAAACGGGTGGGGCTAATATTAGGGTGGGTAGATGAAGGCCTAGAAAGACAACTCCCAGAGAAGGATCGATATCTACCCACCATAGGGGGGAACACATTCATTAACAGTGTGGGGGCGGTCGGGTAGCCTAGTGGTTAAAGCTTTCGCTCGTCACGCCGAAGACCCGGGTTCGATTCCCGACATGGGTACAATGTGTGAAGCCCATTTCTCGTGTCCCCCGCCGTGATATTGCTGGAATATTGCTAAAAGCGGCGTACAATCAAACTCACTCACTCATTAACTGTGTGACGACTCTCGGGCTGCTTCAATAATCCGACTTTCAATATCAACGACATGAAGAAAATTGAAAACTTCGTATCATAAATCAAACATCCTTTCAGAGGAATTCATCTGATTGCAGCACACAGGCGCCCGAGGAAACAGTGGTCACAGCCGTTAGGTGAAGATGAATGAGGGTGTGATGTATCGAGGGTTTGGGGAAATGAAGGGTTCTTCAGCATTCTTAGAGCTTGATAGGTACGGTGGCTGCAGCATCATGGTCTGGGCTGGCATCACAAAAGGACTGATCTGATGATCATGCAAGTGAATATGCCCACATCCTATTTGCCCAATGGGTAGGTCAGAACTTTGAGTTCCAGGATTACGCTGCACGTCCCCACAGAGCTTGGTTTGCAGTCGACTGTCTGAGACACCAAAGTGTTACAACATGGTCCTGTCCAGCCAGATCTCCGGCCATGTCAGACATTGAACACCTTTGTTATGTCCTGGGATGAAGAGTTCACAAACGACGTCAGCATTTCCAGAATTGTCAACAGCTTGGACAAGCCTTACTCGAAAGGCTGGGGATACCAAGGGAGATGATCCAGGAATGTGGTTACAAATATGCCCAGGAAATGTCTTTGCTCAATCGGCATGAACCATATATTGACTTCACTATGGACAAAGAATTCCGCAACGTTAATTATTACATATCATTTTTAAATAAACTATTGTTCCTATTATATTTGAAAAAATATTATAGCTTTCACTCCGTATACATAAAATCTCTGATCTTATATAACAAAACAGTAGCGTGGTACCTTTACCTTGATTGCATGAAACTCCGATGGTCGACATTATTGTCTCTAGGGTCTGATGGCCATCCTGATTGCTGCGCCCATGTTGATGGACAGAAAATCTCTTGCACATGAGAAAGGAAGTAATCACCCCAACAAGTGTCACCGAAACACATACATAGACCTGCCACTTGAAACAGGATAGCAGTACTGTCCAGTTGACGCGGGAGTCAGGTTTTTTGTAGAGGATGTCTTTATAGGTGTATCTGATTGGATACAGAAATGTCACGAAGTGTGATCTAAGATGACTCGCAACATAAGGCACTGCCGATATGTCAACTGTCTGAAATGATTAAAATGAGAAACATCGGATACGTCAGTGGCTCGTATCGCAAACGAATAATGATCTCTGTGTGGTTATAGTGAGTGAGTGAGTGAGTATGGTTTTACGCCGTTTTTAGCAATATTCCAGCAATATCACGACGGGGGACACCAGAAATGGGCTTCACACATTGTACCCATGTCGGGAATCGAACCCGGGTCTTCGGCGTGACAAGCGAACGCTTTAACCACCAGGCTACCCGACCGCCCCTAGTTATTCCTAAAAGTTTATGGTAATTCAACTGCATCAAACAAGACTTTGTTGTTGCATGTACATGCATATATTAAGAATGGCTTGTGTCATCAACAGCCTATGTAAGTCTAACGAAACCTACTTCTGCTGCCATCATTTCAGTAAATTCCATTAACTGTTTCTGTTTTCTAAGAGTGCACGACCTTCTGAGCTTACCATTGTATCCATTCATTTCAGAAACACAAGCATGATCATTGAAGCCCTCACAATTTAGTTTGCCTGGGAATCACGCAAGATGTACAGTTGATCGAAACACATTTTCGAGAGAATAACAAGCGGCAAGCAGCAATATTAACTACATAAATGACCATCTGTCGATCTTTGCCTTGTCAGTGTGGAACTGACGTAACACATAGGATAAAGGGACACAATTTGAGGGGGACCCGTGCAATATCAGGTGTTATGTTCACTGCAATGAAAATATCACTTTTCTCAACTTCATGAAACTCTTTCTTATATAATTATATACTAAACGGGGTAACTGTGCATAAATATTTCACTTTCACAATGACATAATTAGCCAAAATATTATAGTTTCAAGACTTCTTCGTATTAAGTGGTTTCAGAAGTGACAAACAATATTTTCATGGATATTAAAAAGTAAAACGAGATAACCCAAACGTTTTTCCAGTGTTTGCGTACATTGTTACGTTCCATATACCAAACTGGTTGTAGCAAATGGAAAGTTACAACCGTGTATGCTCTTGAAGTTTATGTTTATTGCTGATTATATATACATGTATGACATAATACGTAAATATCACATATTAGCAACGACAAAGATAAGCAGTACAGAAATCCTTTATCACTAATGTATGACATTAGTTCTGGTAAGTGCCCTCATTTTCACACGTTTTAGATAATTACTGGTTTGTGGGATTGGTTTACCGATCGATAACATTTTCTTATCTACGATATACCACAGTAGGTTGTATGATTGCTAATAGCATGCACGAGCATCATCAGTTGTGATGAAATGTAGTGTTATATATTAGTATTGCTTATTGTGAAGATATTCTAAAGATCCAATACCGCAACTGCATGTTGTCTTGAAACAACTTCATTGGAACAACCGAATCAACGAATGTCTTGTGACGTCGGGTGCCAAATCAATTGGACACCAATATCTAATTTTTATACATTACATTTACCTTGTTTACAATAAGATTGTCTTCATTACTGTCCTGCAAGTTTACTCTAAAACAACATCAAAACACATCATGCGTTTTTGTTATGAAGTGAATCTTATAAAATATGTTATGGAACTCCGTTGAATATTGGCCTGTAGCCTTTCATACAATAAAGAATTGAATTGAATTGACACATATATTATTTCTTTTCACACCCTACCTTGTTTACCAACAGTCCCATGATTCCATCCCATGTTCCCTTGTCATACTTTCCCCATGACTGATCTTCCGGCTCAACATATGTATAGCTGGAAAGAACATAAATAGAACTGAATATTCCATAAAATATTTGAACTGTTCATTATTTCTGCATATATTTGTAAATCACTTCCCTGAATATATACATCAACATTACCCCTTATTTGTTGCCACAAAGAGAAAGAACATATTGGCACATGGCTTTCAAGATTCATCTTTTCGACAACACGTCGTATCACCATAATTTGATAGTGATTCATAAACACCTGCACCTGATATCGTTGGAATCGTACAAAGCGCTGTGAAATATATTTGCCATCTAACGTTTACTGTGAAAACAATGTGTGAAATATTCTACTTCCTCACTGATAACACCTATGTAAAATTTGGTAGGTAAGAAGTAGGCATCCCAAAGGGAACCAGTGGTGCTTCTCTTCCTGCTGCTCTTAGTTTCCTGCTTTTTTGTGCATATAAATCGGAATTTCTGCTCGGTCTGCAAAAGTCAAAACAAGGTAATTGTTTACTAAAAGTCGAGGTATATCGGATACCTGTTGTCAATAAATAACTATCAAATAGCCATTTCCCTTCCACTGATTTACCCACTTTAACTTGAAATAAAGGAAACCAGTGTGACCAGTTATTCATATTTACATCTAAGGATAAAGATTCAGTGTACCAAAATACCTTCCACAAGACTGTAAGATAGAAAGCTGGCTTCAACTTTACGAGAGTAAACTTCCCTTTTCTATTTTCAAGACAATGAAATAGGCATGGTATAATATGCAAACAACTCTTTCGTGTTCCTGTGTCAAAGTTTCGAAAAAACGTTACCTGAAGTTTAACACCCTTGACAGATGAAAGATGATTTTGTTGCAGGGTCCGGAGAAGGTTTTGGTTTCATTATTTAGCCTGCATGAAAACCGCTGAAACAAAACATGAGACATATTGATGAGCTTTGTTTTTATCACTTAAAACCATCATTTAAAATAAAGCATTAAGGAAAACAGTGAAGCGTTAAGATATTGATGAAAAGTACAAGTCGACTGTTGTACACATTTTCTTCCCCAGAGGATATTTGAGAGAGCTGTTTTATGAATATGGTCAAGGTTGAAAGAAACAGCGGACGAAGACCTTGCACTTTGTGCCTAGTTAGTTGCATCTGTTAGTTAGTTTCTTCTTAAATCATGACACTATGCCTTGAAATAACAAACATACTGTTCAAAGCGGCGTTAAACACCACTCACTTACTAACTTATCCCGTGTGCATTTATATTTGCTTTTTATTATCAGGGTGTGACGTTCCTGTAATAAACAGACCAACCGGTAATACTGCTGCCTTCAGGACCCGCCCGTTCAAACCCGTTTCAGTGTTGGGAAAAACACGAGACGAAGGATCTTTTGTAGGTTCTTGTGAAACCAGCTGCAGTTGTCGTGACTCGTTCTTCCACATAACAGTCTGCAGCAAAGAGATGTTCTGAAAACACAATTTTTCCTACATAAATAACATATATAGGACATAGTACCGTGCTATCGTATATCACTTTGAATAAACTGGCCAGGTGTCACAAACGATAGATTCATTTAATGAAACTATTAGTCAGTCAGTCAGTCAGTCGATCCACTAAGCACAGGCATACAGTCAGCTCAACCCAGTTGCCTGGAGCATATAATGCCTACATTTGAGTACAAGACACTAAAGCCAACTTAAAACGTACACTCTGAAATAACACAAACTTAAAGCAAGTTTATGAATTAAAGGCAAAGGTAACAGTGAATGTTTGAAGTTACTGAAAATAATGTGGAACATCTTAACCACTTGTCAAATCATATTTTCACTGATTGCATAGTTATGATCAGTTCAATTCATTGAAATGCTGCTTTGACAAATGTGTGTGTCATTTACCCTGGAACATCTTTTCTTGGGAGTATATTCCAGTGATACACAAATACTGTTATGTTTAATAACCTGTTGTGAGGGTAATGACGAGTATGAAGGCATGCCAAACATACCCTGCATATGCTGCCATTTATGTTGTCTATCGTTGTTACAGCAACGTTGTCCAACACAATGTCGTCGATGATCAATGCATCTACCGCCCCCGTTGTCAACACTACCAGCCATCTGGAGAAGTGTCGAAGAAGTAGGCCTGCTCCAATGTCGCTATCAAGCTGCTGCGCCTGTTCAGGACAGATCGGCGGATTGTTGGAATCAGCTAGATGTATTTGTTGAAACGTCATATTTGCTTTTCATTACCTACTTGAGTTTAAATTATACTCATAGTTAGAACTGCGCAATATTTCTTTCCACCTTGATATTGAGAAATAAAAAAATGTTCTTTTCAGAAATTTCAATTTGCCCTTGCATGCCTCTGACAAAAGGAAATCACTTTTCTAAATCTCTATTTGTGCGTAGTTAAAAATTGAATAATATGCCACAAAGATTACATGTCGTCAAGCTGCGGTTGACTATATGTGTGTAGGAATATATTTGAACAGAAAACAAACGACTGTTAGGTAAAAACTGAATGAGTATAGAGTGTTTCCTAAATTTCAGTGAGACAGAGAAAGTTTGGTTTTGTTGTTATACTCAACAACGGATTGGGCTTCGTGAATATTGCGCCATAATATGAAGTTGTACAATTTGCGGCGTGGTGTTCAGTTATGAGTTGAATTGTTTTAATGGCTTAATGTGAAACCTGATTAAAGGCATGCATCAGGGAGGTATAAGTTCGAATCAACCCCATACTTCAGATCTTCATACATCTTCATTTAAAAATAGCATTCAACATCACTCCCCATCATCGCTGACATTAAAGTCATGTAAGCTTATCATAGTGTAGTGGTCGCGCAGGTTTAAACTCACCTGGAGAGGCATAAGATCAGTGTGACATTAATTACTTACAATGCACCATCTAAATGATAATATATGTAATTGAGTCATGCTTCATGTCCTCCTTGATATTGTTCTCTCAATGTTGCATGTATTCATGTGTTTGAATGTTATGCAGAAATAGCGTGATCAGTCCTACAAATGTATTTATGATTACTTTCATGATATGTTCAATCACAAATCAACATCACGCTTTGCATATATCGAAATACCTTTTGTAGTAAAGGACGAATTGTGTCAACGTCAGAGATAACGAGAAACTTGAGGTTTCTTTTGATAGATTCCAGATTTTCATATAACATGACTGTAGACATATGCGACGATATGGTGCTGGAGAAGGCATCGACATCCAAAATTATGACTTTCCTCTGCCGTGAAACTGTTCGGATGATGTTGTCAATTTGCGAATCTTAAAAAAAATATTCTGAGTGTAATGGGAAAATTTAATCATAATTTAAACAATATTACAAAGTTATGAGAATGTTATGAATCTGAACAATATTAATTCTGGCGTCAATGAAGCCTTTCAATGGTAACTGACATATATCTTGTGTTATCAACTTAAATACAGTACAACTTCAAACATTTTATGCCAACGTTTTCTCAACGAAATATATGGCACACAATTTCTCTCAGAATATCCAAATGTCTGGTTACATGACGGCGGTAATCACCAATTCAAATATGGAACCACCGATTATTACCTAAACATCTCGCGACAAAAATGGGTAGAAAAAACTCAGTACTGAGGTAGACTGGCTCAGTTATGTGGAACAAGTATAATGGATATTTCTTATAAATAGTAACAAAACTATTAAATTTGAACCTGGTGTGTGCCCGACAATGATTGCCGTCGGTGACATGTCCATTTCAAAGGAAAAACTGGTGCGGTTCCCTGTACCGGAGACGGCTTGCGTGACACCAAAATACCCATATGCTGAAAATATAGAAACATTAATTTTTTGTACGGAACAGGAATTCATTATGTATCTTTTTGTTATACCTATTTCATCGAGCTCAAGTTGGTTAACTTTATCTGGTTGTACCAGGGAGTTCAAGAACGTTCTTTGCAATTGCAAATCTCGTTCAATTTTAACCATTTGTCTCCAGCAATTTGATAAAGATGTTCTCTATTTAGACGAAAGTGTGCAGTTTCCAGAACGTCACTCGCAAATAAACTCGGCACAGCGATAGTACACAGGCTATTTTTAGGTGGCAGCCAGAGGGTTAAAGGCATCTGCAGTCATGTGACATAAATGACCCTTAATAGTGTTTAATAGGATGACCAGTGTTAACACTTACCATGACGTAAGTTATTAGAATATCGATGGGCTTGAGTCGGACGTGGACCTCCGAGAAAAAGTTGCAAGTTGTGATATGATGTGTGACTCCATAACCATCTAATCGCTGGGTATGTTATTATATGTGATATTTTGTCGGATTATGCTGTGTGGGGCGACAATTGAACCCCAGACAAGACATGGAAACAGAAGTTTCTAATTTCAATGATGTCTGTGTCCCCTGTTTACTCTATTCAATGTTCTATTCTACTGACTATACTGTTCTTACTGTATAGGTTTGTTCTGTGAGAGCTGGATAAATTGACTTATTAAAACTGACGCTGATAGAAAACAACCATGATTAGTGAGTGAGTATGGTTTTACGCCGCTTTCAGCAATATCACGGCGGGGGACACGAGAAATGGGCTTCACACATTGTACCCATGTCGGGAATCGAACCCGGGTCTTCGGCGTGACGAGCGAACGCTTTAACCACTAGGCTACCCGACCGCCCAACCACCAAAATTATATAAAGCACATGAATGACTTAAGGCTATCGTTATATGATATTGCTAAAAGCGAGGATAGTGTTCTGGTAATTTATCCTGATTATAAGAATATGTCAATTTAGTGTTCATTAATATTATCCTGACCGAATCAATAAGATTGACAGAAATAATGGTCCATAGTGATTAATTGAATTTTCTTCAACGTGTCAAAATCAGGAAAAATAACATCCTACGTACATGTGTTACAGGTGCCTGAGAAACGTGCGAACTATATGATGTATGTCGTTTTTACTTTTTACAGACATAAACGTTCTTGCACAGAAGTTTGGTTGCCACAACTTATCTTTGTTCTGATACTAGGTATTGACATTTATGTTTTATGATACCCTACTTTCATCGAGTTGGTACATTTTAAGTGATGTAGAGTTTCAACCCACAACTCACATATACTTTGATCTGCATGAATAACCCTTTGAGGAGGACCATGTATGATATTATAATGAGGTGTATGGGCGGGGCCTGAAGTACTTGTAAACCCAACCAACTACCACCACCATTCCAAAAAAAACAAACTGTAAATCCATCACGATCCGGGTCTCCTTTGTCATTATCAGGTGTTCAAGATTTTCTCAGAATCTACAAACTCTGACTGAACCACTTGTTTCAGAAATAAGTTAAATTTGGCAAATCCAGTAGCAACTCACAAAAAAACTATTTGTATATTTTCTGCAAATGTTCTTCACGATATGTTAACAATCCAACTACCTTGGCCATCGTGTTACTTATTTTGTAAAGAGACAGAGCAGAATCTAATCCATGTACCCGAGACACAGAGGCCAAACTCATCAAAATTATGTGTATTTCGTCCACAACTGCTCCATGCTATCGTGAAGAGGTACAGTAATACCCATAGATCTTAGCCACAGACCCATGGCATCGCTTATACATTAAAATAAAACAATACCAATTCAATATTTCTTTGAAGCATTGATTGTAACACGAAAACATAAAACTGATATTTGCTATTAAACACTATTACTTTACAAGGCCTTAGAGACTACGGGAAGACTTCAGGCAGCTAAAAGCACCATATAATCATCATTGTAAAAACTAAGGTGTCAGGAATAGCTACTGCTTACAAAGGCATTAACCCACCTTGTATAAACAGAAGAGTAGTTCCTAAGATGTCAGGCATTGCCATGTTAAACGTCTAACTCTTCCAGAACAGTCGGATAGCTCTGACTTCACATGTAGAACCTTTTGTTTGAATGCACAAGCACAACTGCTTCATGACACCTGGAATGTTGATGAGATCTCATTTGAAGTGGTTTGTACACGTCATAATGAAGATGTTAGGTCATCAGTTTGTTCTACACTTGGGACAAACAGCATTTGAAAAGGATCCATTTAATACAAAGCCTTATTACGAAACTTTGATGTCAGCATTCTCTCTGCACACACCACATTATCGACATTTATCACACTCCCAATGGAAAGATAAATACATAGACAAATTGATTTCCGTCTCACCATTAACAGCATAACATATTTCATGCAGATGCATCAGAAGTATATATTTTGCAGATATTTTACAAGCAACAGACCTGAATAATTGTTGGTTTTAAACACAAACTTCTCTTTTCCACCGGAAGTATCAAACTAGCATGTGACAGAAGTATTTACTTACCTCTTTCAACAACACAGACCATTATCGGGATTCGAAGTCACTCGGCGGTCGCAGCTGAATTCAATCTAGAGCAGTCCGTCCTCGCGATCAACACTAACACCTTATGACCACCCACCGTCCACACCAGAGGCATCAATCTCAACCATATCATTTGATAAACAGAAAGACAAATGCCCCTCAAAAAGGACTGAAAAATTCCATCTAAGGTCAACACGAAACAATCACAAGGTCCCCTAATGAACACCTCAACTATCATTTTTATTCAAATATCAATCTCTTTAAAAGTGCAGAAAACCAGCAGAAAAACAGCCCAATGCACCATCTGCCACATTTGTGGACATGCACAATCAAATTGTAAAAATCGAGACAAATGTTCCAAATGCAGCTCCGAGACATCATAGCTCTGAGTGCATTCTACAACTCTACTGTATAAACTGTGAACAGTATGATCATAACACATTTTCAAACTCATGTCCGACAAAACCGAACGTACTTTTACATAAACACTTTCCGGCATCTGACCTCAGTGCCCCCGCAAGAAATCTAAACTCCAAAATCTACAACTGGTACGACAGGGTTTTGACACCCCGACCACGTCGTACGCACCGTCGCATGGCACAATAGGCACAATTGACCTGTATCTCCTCTAAACCTCACTTTGTACGCACAACATGATACCCACCGAGCTATGATTGGACACCACACACCGGCACGCTCTAAAATACACATACTCATACTACTACTCGTAATGCATATAATCCAGTGGGATGCAATGGCATCATACCTAAATCCAAAGAATAAAGTCACCAATAAAACTGAATAAGCTCAACCCACAAATGATAGCTATTCAAGAATCTAAACTATTAAAGAACATACAATTCACCACACGCACTCATTGATATTGACAAATGGGCAAATACCATGGGGTTTCAAAACCAATACTGACAAAACATTGGTCATACGCTTCAAAACACCTTACATGCAAAACTACTCCCCATCCTTAACACTAAATAACTCTAAAATCAACTACAGCACACAAACAAAATTCCTAGGCCACTTAACATACACACCCCATTCAAACACATCATCACAAAATGCAGCCATGATCTCAACCTAAAGCGCAGCACGGGGTACAAGCTGGGGAGCAGACCAACACACGCTACTTACAAATGTACCATCTACAAAACGCTCACCCGACCCATAATAGAATACGCCGCATCCGCATAGGACGCACTCTCACAAAAAGAGATTAGATTCAATACAATACAAAGCGCTTTCAATCTCACTAGGTACAATATCATATCAGGCACTGCATTTAAATCTCCCTTAAAGTTGACTAGGGAAATAGCCCTCCAATTTTGAAAGCAAACAAATTACACTAAACTACAACATTGCACAAACCCATTACGAAGCAGCCTCATAACAACAAAAAATCGACCCCTGAGACAGAAAATAAAGCCAATTAAAAAGAAGACGAAGACTCTGATACACCATTCGGCTACACAACCTTCTAAATGTGCAAATCTAAATCATTATCTCACACGAGACAGACTCACATGAGGAAACGTGTCTGTGATCGTAAAGCTCATGGAGTAGGATACAAGGGCTTACGTTTTACGTTTTTAGCTTCTGTTTTCATTATATGAGAAATGCAACTACAAACACAATCGGACATGGAATTGAACGGATTATCATTACCGTCAATATTCCAAAGAAAATATTGACTTCGTTAATTGATCAGAAATATGTATTTTTACACTAACCTTCCCACAATTATAACAACAAGAAAGATAATGTCGATATGATAAATGTGGTAAATTTACATAACACTTCAGTGTCAGGAAGGGAAAAGAAATGCATGCTGTAGGAATCCATTTCAAATTGAGGTTCTATAAACCAGGATTGTAAAAATCAATATCAGGAAGGGGAGAATCGCCTGCCTGTCTGTCGGACATCTGTGTTGGGCCGCCTCTCTGGGTATATCTAAGTGACGTACAGTGCTTGGTGGTTATGTGCAAGGTTACTTCCCATGATGCTACAACTATCGAAGGGATAACATGAATTGTACTAGCAGACAGGAATCCCTCTGCTCACAGTCACAGCTAACGTACGGAGGACTGAGTCATTTCAAACACACAGTAAATTGTTAATGTGTTGACAGCCAAATCTCGTAAACGTCATGCCACACCAGTCTAGAACGCTTAAAATCGGAATTGCACAAATGTTGTTGATAGGCGTTTTGATTTTCATCATAACTCCATGCTGTCACTGCTAGGTCACTACCAAAACACAAGTCAATCATTGGAAGGGAATTGTCTATTTGCTGTTAATGTCGCGTCCAAGATTATGGCACTTATATAGCCACGTGCATGCACGTGTGTGCGTGTGTGTGTGTGTGTGTGTGTGTATGTTTTGTGTGTGTATGTGTGTGTATGTGCACGTGGGTGGCTGCTTCTACTAGTCCGGAGTGATGCCGATGTAAAGTGCTAGCACGGAGATACCGGGGCCGCAGTTTAACACGAATACCCCACTCAGACACAGTATACTGACTCTGAGCCGACTGGTCCCTGTGTTTGCCCCTGACTGCCGAGCACAAGACAGGGTAACAACAAGTACCATCTCTTAACGTTTCGGTATGCCGGGGATCGAACCCCTTTACATCTCGTCCTGGGTTAAGATGTTTCGGATCCAGGAATATAGGTTTAAACCAATTGTGATTTTGTGATTTGTATTCACTCTAAGACTAATAATTTTAGCCTTACAACTCTGCCAAAAGTTCTTGCTACTCTGGAAAGCCGAAGATACCTTGACAGATGTGGACCGACCAATTTGAAAATTCCTTTCTGGACAATGATCTTGCTGAAGTGTACCAGTCAAAAACGTCAGTTTCGCAGGTAAACATACAGGAGCAAGTTTGCAGTGCGAGGTAAACCTTGATAACAAGCCAGTGACTGTGCATAGAGACCCCAGGGTCACTAGATTCAATACTGAATGAAGCACTCTGCAAATTATCGTTAGAGAACCACACGCTTGTATCTACCAAACATACCCATGCTGGGTGAGATTGACATACATTGCAGTTGCACTTGATTGTAAAAAAACATTACAAACCATGCCAAGTAAAATGAGTCAACAACTGTGCAGAAACGTCGCAGGGTTTGTGATTATCAAGTCACTCCAGTATCTCAACGACTCTGCAGAATGAAGGGGCAACATTGAAAATCAAGAATAATTAAAAGAAGTAACTCGTCGCCCTGGATATCTAATCTAGTCATAGCTTTCGACCTTCTTTCTTTGTTAAGATGTTTTGGCTCCAGGCATAAAACCGATTGCAATCTTGTGATTCGTGGCCAGTTATATACTACAGGGCTGAATGGATGAGCATTGCCACTACCAAGTTGTAGTCAATTGAAGGAGTGAGTTAGAGAGACTGAACGTTCGTTTTGCAAGATTAGACAAGAGTAGACAATGTTCTGTGAATGTTTTATCTCATAAATGTGAGTACATACATGCATTTCAACAGTAAAATGTATAAAGTAAGGGACGATCGCAAGCATTAGAATATTGAGTGAACACTGCGGAGACACAGTAATATTTATGAGGCAGTGATTAAGTGAACGCCCAACGCCATCGACAGCAATATTCCCTCAATCTCGAGTACACCTGTAAATGATTGACTGACTGAAACATGGGCAGCGTTCAATAATATTTTGTAGTGAGAGCCAACTAAAATTCGGATCGGATGGTCTGGCTGCGAAACTTGTCTGATTGCGTCATTGTGCACCGTCGCCGTGAACGTGCTCATGCTATCACCCACTGGGTACAGGCCGCCATGACAACGTTGTTGACTGCTGCGCAAAACACTAACACATCAAAACATACAACAAATGACACTTAGCTCAAAGAAAAACGGACACATATATCAATGTCAAACAACAAATGAGATCGCGAGCATGACCATTTTACAAATATTCAAATTGTTTAAGCTTTTCTAATCCATAGTTTTCTAATTGATTGCATATATTCAACTTCCAGATGGAACACAAGGTGTAAGTGATTCATTAATGGGTTGTGTGGGAAAGCTACTGAATGTGAACATATGGTCGTATGTATCAGTCTCATCTGCTTAGTTTACTTTGTTCGTCTTATTACCTCCCTTTGCTTCATATCGTTTTACACGTGATACTGTCACGTTGTTTTTTTTTAACAAATAAGCATCCAATAACTCAAATACACTTCATGACCCCACACAGCATAAAAAGGAGCGTCTGTAATACCACAGCATCAATACAGACAAAACTGTGGTATTCTTAGCATACAACATGCATAACATGTGATCAAGTTTAATACAATAATCATGAACTACGATATTGATTTGATATAACACATAAACACACAATAATTATATTAATACCACATGTAATAATAATAATATCAATTTGAATGGCAAATCTGTATGTAATATATATACACATACAGATGACATGAATCATATCACTAATTTCTTTCTTTATACATGTACACCAACGCCGAGGGAAAATATAAAAGCAACTGTCATACACATAATATCAAACCATTTACATAAGAGATAAGTATGTCCGTACGTAGGCATCAACGAAAACCTATCAGTTCAATGCTTTTTAATGATAAAATAATGCACTGACTTTGCAGAAGAACATTCAATGGATGTAATATACTGACACACACATATAACATATAATCCACTTAAACTAAAAAATAATGACAATAAAACAATATTGGCAGTACATCTCGATACACATCGAATGAGATTCGAACACGCACGACGACCAAGAACAATTTAGTTTCATTTTCGTTGACAATATTCCTGTTCAAAGTGTGTCCGTATGTTTTGCAGTTTGTTCGGACACGAGTTGTTGTCTGTCTAGGTTTTGTTGTTCATTCAGGTAATCTTGACAGCCACCATGCTGAATGCATTATCTGGAATAACAACATACGACGTACATCTTAAACGTCCACATTAACGACCGTGAATGTGTGTCGGCGCGGCAGTCTTCAATATGTCCTCGTATGTCTCGGGAGCCTGTAATAGTGGTGTTTGGACATATGGAACGACTGACTAAAAGTATGAACGACAACCAGCGCCGCCGATCGCCACATCTACCCAATCCGCATCTATTCTGCTGTTTCGACAGTTGGGCGCACGCTGTGCAGAGTTGCGCGCCAGAAACCTATGATTGTGGGTTTGAATCCCTGTTCGCCCCGATTATGTTTCTAGGTTTGTCAGCGCCATACCCGTGCTCGTGGGTTTCACCGAAGTGGTAAACGTCTGAGACCTGCATCACTTCGGGCTTTCTCCCGAATTAAGCTGACACGCCGTGATATAACTGGAATACTGTTAACAGAGGCGTTAAACCCATGTCACTCACTCTAACGACAGGTGAAGGATAGCAGAGATCCACGTTTTTCCCTTGAAATCCGCAGAAGAGAAAATTCCCTTGGATCAAAATATCAACGACCAAAAACGCATATTCATGCTTATTTGTTATGCCAACCAGTGTCTGTATAATGGCAGCATTCAGTGTGTCGGCATGTCGGATGGGAAGGCTCCGAATAGTAGAGGATAGCGACTATCAGTACATATTGCTCCAATGATACACACATATTTCAGTCTGATGGTAGTGATTATGATCCGTCCATATACTCACTATTCCTTGTTGTCAGATCCAGCACGCTCATCAGCGGGGCCGTTGTACTGTCAACACAAAGAATGTAGGACGTGCCTGAGAGATGGAGAAATATAGAATACTAAACGAGCTCTCGTGTAATACCAATTTTATGAAACGAGTGAATAGTTGTGGTATCTGACGAGCGAAAGCGAGTCAGATACCACAACTATTCACGAGTTTCATAAAATTGGTTTTACACGGAAGCGAGTTTAGTATTTTATTTATTACTTGCCATTTATAACGTTTTAAGAATTATACTGTTGAGTGTGAATAGGCTGACACCTACGCGATCCACGGCATAACCCAATTGAGTTTAACACAATAATACTTCACACATGTCAAAAGTTGAAACGTATGAATTTAATACCATACAACGGCCCACCTTTAGAATTCAGGCGTCCGTTCTACAAAATTATCGTACCGTTAAGGTTATCGCAACTCACATACTTTAACTTAGACCAACGACTGTCGTTGCGCTACAGTACTATCGCCTTGTGGAACGGGGCCTTGCACCTCAAAGTTAACAATCACGTCACAATACCCGATGACGTAATTTGTGGAATTTTGTTGCAAGATCCTTCGGCGAAACAATGCCATGTGACGTCAGCCTAGCAACACGGTTGCTGGGGTCATCGAGTGTGCTTGAGCTCCTCTCAGTGATCTATCATCTCCACACGCAATGTCGTTGAATAAGCCAAGGGATGTTGAGAGCTTTCAATATTTATTCTAGAAACGTGTTCCGAGAGTACATAAGCACGCGTTTTGGTATTACACAATGTGTAATACAGCTCTATGTTTATTAAACGGGTGATCTCTTCACGGGCAAGTAATAATACAGTTTACATTAGTTATAGAACATCTAGATTGTATGACAACGTGATGGATTATTAATTGTTATAACATTAACTGCTATCGACAAATAAATAGCTTAAATTTGAGAAGTTAAAGGAAAATAACTAACAAACACGTTACTTGCACAAATTTAGATATATATATGCTTCGTTCCTATTTCAGTGTTGGCAATTTGAATCTGTAACAAATACATGTATGGAGTGGGAAGACGACGAGTACCATCCGCCTACCTCCCAGTACGAGGTGTCCGAGACGTCGCTGTCCGAATACCCATGATAACAGACGTTGTCGACCATTACTAAAACAATTGAAGTGAGTGAGTTATAAAATTGGCTTAAAGCCGCTTTTAACACACATATCAGGAAGTGTCACCTTGATGTGGGAAGAATGCCAACAGCAATGCAGTGATTAGACGTTTACCTCTTGGGTGAAACCACAAACACGGGCATGTTGCTGACAAACATAGAAACATAATCAGGGTGAACCGAGATTCGAGCCAAGATATCAGGTTCCTGGCACACTTAAGGGACGAAACAGGTAACTGTGTTACCTTAGATGACTGGGACACCCGTGTCTCTCGCCGTTGAAGCTATATCAACTACCTTGGATAGAGATCTCTCTGCACACACCCCAAACACCTAGGGGACACAACTCTGTACAATGAATTAAGTCTTCTCAGATGACTGGACAACCGTTGCCCCGGGGACAATAAGGCGACACAATGACACACCATTACACAGTTAGGGGCGGTCGGGTAGCCTAGTGGTTAAAGCGTTCGCTCGTCACGCCGAAGACCCGGGTTCGATTCCCGACATGGGTACAATGTGTGAAGCCCATTTCTGGTGTCCCCCGCCGTGATATTGCTGGAATATTGCTAAAAGCGGCGTAAAACCAAACTCACTCACCATTACACAGTTAAACTCTACCAAATCGCTCTCACATGTGATTGCATCTACCCCACAGTTTCTCTTGACATGGCTTGTCTTCACATTGTGTACCATATAGGAATTATGTTTAAGTCATATATTGATATTGTGATGTTCACGAGCATGGGTGTTCCACGTGACAAATGAACCAGACTTATTTTACGTTAGTCAAGCGCTAAACACGTTCACATTGCAATATATTTGGAATAAGAGTTGAATGAGAGATTATATGGTTGTTCTCGTGTTGAGCTAGACAATACTCGACGTATCAAGCTTTAACTTAATGTTAATAAACTAAAATTAGTTTCATCATTAGTGTGCGATTTTAATTTGACGCTCAGACCACAGACACTCATCACTGCCCACCACTAATATTCTACACTAATCAATCTGGTTTTGAAAAGGACATTACATAGTATTAAACTACTAGAACTATTGTGCTCTTTAACTGTTAGCAATATCAAAAGTACAATTATTTATCAGTAACCTTAACATGAAGGCGTCATTGCATCTTGATAATTTGACATAACCGTTTGGTATTATGAAAGGTTCCCATGTTATGGTAAAATCGGAATAAATTACCTGAACAAGATTTAATCATGACTCGTTAATTCTGTTGTTAAATGTGCACTTCTACCTGCAGGTTCTCTTTCATACTGCACATCACAACTGTTTGTATCTTCAATGTAGGCATATTGAACATAAGCTTCATTGTCGACCATCACTGCAACGAAACGTTTATTAGAATGTACATGACATATATAGAAATGGACAAGAAATATATAGAAATGTCACGGAGTATATAGAAATGTACACGAAGTATATAGAAATATACATGAAGTATATACAAATGTATACAACATACATAGAAATGTACACGAAGTATATACAAATGTACACAACATATATAGAAATGTACACATCATATAGAGAAATGTACACATCATATATAGGAATGTACACAACATATATAGATATGTACACGAAGTATATAGAAATGTACACGAAGTATATAGAAATGTACAAGACATATATAGAAATGTACACGAAGTAAAAAGAAATGTACACGAAGTATATAGAAATGTACACATCATAATAGAAATGTAAACGAAGTATATAGAAATGTACACAAGGTATATAGAAATGTACAAGAAGTATTTAGAAATTTACACGAAGTATGTAGAAATGTACAAGAAGTATATAGAAATGTACACAGAGTATATAGAATATACACGT
Organism: Haliotis rufescens; assembly: GCF_023055435.1. Lineage (NCBI taxonomy): Eukaryota > Metazoa > Mollusca > Gastropoda > Lepetellida > Haliotidae > Haliotis > Haliotis rufescens. The sequence goes on from NW_025964354.1 coordinate 222,728, forward strand.
AGTATATAGAAATGTACAAGAAGTTTTTAAAAATGTACACGAAATATATAGAAATGTACAAGAAGTATATAGAAATGTACAAGATGTATATAGAAATGTACACGAAGTAGATAGAAATGTACAAGAAGTATATAGAAATGTACAAGAAGTATATAGAAATGTACAAGCAGTATATGGAAATGTACACGAAGTATATAGAACTGTACACAGAATATATAGAAATGTACATGAAGTGTATAGAAATGTACATGAAGTATATAGAAATGTACATGAACTGTATAGAAATGTACATGAAGTATATAGAAATGTACAAGAAGTATATAGAAATTACACAAAGTATATAGAATTGTACACGAGGTAGATAAAAATGTACAAGAAGTATATAGAAATGTACATGACGTGTATAGAAATGTACATGAAGTATATAGCAATGTACATGAACTGTATAGAAATGTACATGAAGTATATACAAATGTACAAGAAGTATATAGAAATGTACAAGAAGTATATAGAATTGTACACGAGGTAGATAAAAATGTACAAGACGTATATAGAAATGTACATGAAGTGTATAGAAATGTACATGAAGTATATAGCAATGTACAAGAAGAATATAGAAATTACACGAAGTATATACAAATGTACGTGAAGTATATAGAAATGTACACAAAGAATATAGAAATGTAGACGACATATATCGAAATGTACACAACATATATAGACATGTACACGAAGTAAATAGAAATGTACACGAAGTGAATAGAAATGTACACGAAGTATATAGAAATGTACAAGAAGTATATAGAAATGTACACAACATATATAAACATGTACACGAAGTATATAGAAATGTACAAGAAGTATATAGAAATGTACACAAAGTATATAGAAATGTACAAGAAGTATATAGAAATGTACACAACATATATAAACATGTACACGAAGTATATAGAAATGTACAAGAAGTATATAGAAATGTACACAAAGTATATAGAAATGTACACGAGGTAGATAAAAATGTACAAGAAGAATTTAGAAATGTACACGAAGTATATAAAAATGTACGTGAAGTATTTAGAAATGTACACAATGAATATAGAAATGTACACAACATATAAAGACATGTACACGAAGTAAAAAGAAATGTACACGAAGTGAATAGAAATGTACACGAAGTATATAGAAATGTACAAGAAGTATATAGAAATGTACACAACATATATAAACATGTACACGAAGTATATAGAAATGTACAAGAAGTATATAGAAATGTACACAAAGTATATAGAAATGTACACGAGGTAGATAAAAATGTACAAGAAGAATTTAGAAATGTACACGAAGTATATAAAAATGTACGTAAAGTATTTAGAAATGTACACAATGAATATAGAAATGTAGACGACATATATAGAAATATACACAACATATATAGACATGTACACGAAGTATATAGATATTTACACGACATATATAGAAATGTACACAACATATATGGAAATTTACACGACATATATAGAAATGTACACAACATATATGGAAATGTACACGAAGTACATACAAATGTACGTGAAGTATACAGAAATGTACACGAAGAATATAGAAATGTACACGAAGTAAATAGAAATGTACACGAAGTATATAGAAATGAGAATACAAACCATCCATGTTTACATCTCCATGGTTACCTTCCGGTGTGCCCTTATCAATTCTGAAAATGAATGTTCAGACACATAATGGAACCGTGGACTAAAAGCTAGACGTAGATCATTTACAGAAGTACGGAGCACAGAAGTTAACACTTTCTAAATGAGAGCAATGTCGGTCACTTTGGCCGAACACATTTTACACTTCAGAGATGTTCGAGATGAATGGACTGAGACACGTGCTCCAACACATTAGACTGTAACAAATATCTTTGACACGGATTGCACCTTATGGTAAAACACTATCTTTGATAACTTATTATTTTCTTGAGTTTTTGTTGAGCTTACATCCGGAGTATATACAAGCGTATCCGTCATTAATTGCATGGTGATATCCAGGAGTGTATTCTTACTACATTAAATCACACTATCGTCTTAATTAATGAAGATACGGACGATATAATGTAAGTTATTCATGTGTTGTACATACGTATGTTTGTCAGTGTCCTTACGACCTGAAACGATGAAGTTAAACATCAATGGCAAACATTCATAGAAGGCAAAGTGCATCACGTAACAGTGAATTATATAACATATTTTTTTTAAATATAACCATCTTTAAACTAATTAGCAAAGAGTACATGCATATGTTCCTTGTCTTCGAATGCTTAAAGCTCAAAGTCAACAATATTAGCATCATAGTTATTATCTTGCAAATTCAGTTTGTATGTAGTGTCTCTGTGATACTAACCGCCTACCATCTATTTTATTGTTTTTTATTGCCGTATAGCTTGGGATGCTTTTGATAAATGGCTTATGGAACAGAATATAATGTTCTTTCCTTTATATACGCATATACTATAACACTGCTGTAGTATTTACCTATCATTTTCTTGACACAGACAATACACACAGTCACAGCCACAGTTGTCATCACTACAACAGCAACCGCTGATCCAATTACAGCATACAGGATAATCTCTGTAAAGAACAAAGATTCAGCAATTTTAGACGTTTTCATACGTATAATTATTTGCCAAATTAGTGATGTAATGTTAAACATGAAGTATTCCTCGTTTCCTAATTCCGCCAGCGGTATAAATCATACAGACGCTTGTCGAGTCTTTATTCAAAGCTTTCGGATGTGGTTAGGGCATTGAACTCTGATTGGTGTCATATTTACGGCTGCATATTTGTTTTGGTTCTTGTTTAACGCTGCACTCAGCAATATATTTACAATTAAATCGGTCTTACGTGTACTGTACATGTGTGTGGAATTTCTTTCCCCCATGTATGCGTGCAATGATGATATTTCACTTGCACCTTCAGGGTCATCAGGGGTAATAAGGAAAAAGTGTGTTAACATGTGATCATCATGCATGGTTCTGAAACATCCGTGTCAATTGTTATTAATGTGAATGTGTTTTTCCCGCATGTTTACACAAAATGAGAATCGAAACATGGAATCATGTAACAATATATCAGGTTGTACTTCTGAACCAAACATTCACTGTCTTCTAGACAATGAAAACGCTTCATGATGTTGCCAAGGGAATACAAATCAAAGTCTAGAATTAACACGAATGTTTTCAAGTCCAATTAACACAACCATAAAAGTACCATTCTGTGGTTTTTGTACTGATATTACCGTTCTTGGTTCCTGCAGAACTTGACACGGGCTGAGAAAGTGTCGTCAAATGCACAGCTGGTTGATGAGAAGTAGATTTTCTGCTGCCTGTGAAATAAGCATATTCAAATCTAGAACTGCAATATGCACGTTTAATTCATCTGTATTGGTGTCATCACTTGACTGGCGCTACGCCTGCGACACGGAGGATTGTGTAATGCAGTCAAATGTGTAAGGTTAATATGTTATTTATTGTTTACAGATCGCCTCACTCAGCAATGAGATGTTGACAGACTGCCTTTATATAATTGAGTCCCTATGCATCAATGAGAAGCAAACAACCGAATTACCGAGCCAGGATCTATCCGATCTATTGAAGAAAAATTCAACAACTGCTAACCCGGGATCCTTACTGGGCTAATATCTCTAAAACTAAAAATCCAATCTGACTTTGCTCCAGAAGTATTCCACTGGAATCACTGAGTCATGAGGTCAATGAACTTTCAATGTCCAACGATACAAGACGGTGTTTCCTTTTCCCTCTTGAACAGCAAAGACACACTTTCGGTAGACATGGGACATGGTCTATAACGTCTTTAATATTTACTGAATAAGCAAATTTGAAACTTGCTTTTGAACGTGGATGTTGTCAGTGTTGAGGCACTTGAGGTCCTTTTGTCACTGCTTGCTGGAAATAGAGAGTTATGGATTTTCAAACATATCGATCGGCATCAACATGACCTTCGCATCTTATTAACTGTTATTATGAGTTTGTTGTTTTATTCCACAGTCAGCTATGGTCCTGGTATACCGAATCTGGCAAACTAGTAGTTGATAGCATGAACAACGACCAACATTGTCGGGATACGATGACAGTAATTGGGATCTAATGTGAACTGGAATCGGCATATGGAGTTTCAATGATTACCTGTTGAAGAATTTAGAAACACGTCCAAGCAAACATGACTTCACGCGAATTGAAGTTTAAGAATAATTTTGATAACTTTACTGTTCTGGAAATCTCCTAATCTCAAAATCTGATATCAACGGCAAAGTTCAAGACTCCGCCACCACGTAAGCTTATGCAGGTGCTCTTGAAATAGATGATAATAACCATCCTCTGATAGCATAAATACTACAGTCACAAACATTTCTTTTATCGAAGAAAAATATTTAAACTACCGACAGACTCTGGTCATGTGAATTATTCACAATATTGAGAGAACTCATTATTTGAATAAGCATGGCGATGTGTTTTATCGTATCACTGTGTTATTATTACTTTCTACTTTAAGACAAAATCTTCCTGAGGTACAACACTTACAGTCATCCTTGGTTGTTTGTGTTGTCACAGAACGTGTGCTTGGTTGTGAAGTTGTTGCTGAAAAGAGCAGATTATTTACATGAAAACGGTCCGGATTGAAAGACTCCAGACCACAGGTGAAACGAATTGACGAAAATGTACCAGTGGCTTACGTTGCCTACCCAGATATTACTTGAGTGTACACATGGCGTACTTGAGTGTACACATGGCGTTCTTAAAATGAGAGCACTTACCATATTCTTCAGTGGTTGGTTTAGTTATTCCCATGGCATACTTACGATGAGAGCACTTACCGTATTCTTCTGTTGTTGGTTTAGTTATTCCCATGGCATACTTACGATGAGAGCACTTACCGTATTCTTCGGTGGTTGGTTTAGTTATTCCCATGGCATACTTACGATGAGAGCACTTACCGTATTCTTCTGTTGTTGGTTTAGTTATTCCCATGGCATACTTACGATGAGAGCTCTTCGGTGGTTGGTTTAGTTATTCCCATGGCATACTTACGATGAGAGCACTTACCGTATTCTTCTGTTGTTGGTTTAGTTATTCCCATGGCATACTTACGATGAGAGCACTTACCGTATTCTTCGGTTGTTGGTTTAGTTATTCCCAGGGTGGTGGTGGTTTTCTTACTATCAACTGAAACAAGATAGAAATCACGTGTCACTTCCAAATTATTGTCCATATATAATCCATTTGTCAACGCTTCAAACAATCTGATTATAAGTAAAATGTTATTATGAACACAAAGAGTTTGCAGTGTTAGGGTGTCAAAATTCCTTGTCTGGAGCCGCGTCCGCTAGGAGTTCCAGAATCTTGTTCCAGGGTCGATTCTTTTATGAACACCATATCAGTGCTCGTGCGTTTAAGATCTATGAAGGTCCGGGTTAGAACAATCCATCTTCAACAACCCGCGCTAGTCGTAAGAGACGACGAATGGGATCAGGCGTTAAGGCTCACAGACTTGGTTGATGAATATCATCATATCCCAACTGCGTAGAAAGATGCTCATGAGGTAAAACACTGGATTATTTGGTCCAGAGTCGAGCATTTACAGACCGCCGCCTTAAAGCTGGAATATTGTTGATTGCGGTGTAAAACACACAAACATATACAAATACCTGGAATTTTGCAACACTGGTCAAACAACGTTATAGTTACAGTCAAATGTATGAAAGTTGAAGTCATCCCTCGTTTTATACAGTCATGTAGAGAGTTTTGTCACTCTGAATCTGTACGCATAGAGCCACATATGAAACAGATGAGGTGTTTCACTAGTCTTGTTTATTTCTTGCTCAGAAGGGTCAATCAGAGAAAAGGAATTGGCTATTTGACCATTATTGAACGATATCGGATCTCCCATATACCTGAAGCTTATTAAATTAAACGTCTTGACCAAATTCCCAGCAGAGATACGAGCAGACATACCGACTCTGAAATTATGCCCGTTATCACTTATTCCTTGTGTGGTTTTAGAATGTACCTTTCAAGTACGAATGTATAATATATCTCTGTTACTTCACACATTACCGTTCCCGTAAGTTGTTGGTGTCGATGACAGAGGAAAGGCGGTTGATTCAGAACCGTCAGCTGTTATAAGAAGATGATGATGATTATCATGATGTGAAATCAATCAGCCAAAGCAGATAAGTATGTAAGTTACATACCACTTGAAAAGCACATCTTTATATAAACTGATGAGGCATATTAATATCGTCATATGAAATATATAGATATATCGCGCTGTCGATACATATACAGATTAAAGGAGTTATCTCCCTCTTACCTCTTTTTGCCTCGATCACCAAGTCATCACTGAACTTCTGATTATCATCACAAGTCCACACAGATTCCGCATCAAGCGAAGAGTTCATTTGGAGGCTCACATTGTGAACGGCAAAGTTGGCGTTAACTAAAATACGCCCATCCACAGCCCGGTAGTCGTCTTTGTCCGACTGCTTGTCTTGTACTATTTCCGGTTTGTGGGTGGACGTTTGGAATATATAAACATAGTTCCGATACCACAGCACTGTTGTAATATTGCGACCTGCTCCGTGTCTACAGGAAAGGGTGACATTGTTGCCATCTAGTGCTTCCTTTGATTCTGATGTGAGATTCGGCCGTGTACATTCATCTGTAACATTCAAAACATGTTACAGCAATAAAACGTGACATGCGTTAACTACGCCGAATCTGCTTACAAATTGTAAAGTTAACAAACTGACTTTAATCTTTCATCATTGTCAGATAATGTGTAATGGGTCTTCCAAATTGAGTTGACAGGAGGTTGGTGCCATCAAATGTGAATCTTCATATTGTAAATATGTTTTATTTCTTTGTTATTTTAATCAAATTTCTTTGTGTCAGTATCATCCCACTTCTACATTGTCTCCTTACCAATATGCTCCGAACAAAGTGTCATGTTGTAACTTGATTCATCGCCGTTTCTACACCACCACACAGATCGTTCGTCAAGAGTGGTGTTGAACGGGAGAATGATGTCATGTCGCCTTATAGTTGCGTCCACAGTAATTCGCCCATATACAGAAGTGTTCCTGTTTTCATCAAGCGCCTGGTTTGGCAGGAGGTGACTTGTTTGGAAGATGATCACATTGTTTCTGTACCACTGTGCTGTTGTGATATTATTCCCCCCAGTATCTCTGCACGATATAGTAACAGACGCTCCGTCCTTGGCAAACATTGGGTCACATGACTTTCAAAGATTTTTGTTTGTTGTTCATATGTATGTATTTTCAATACATAGTTGTGTTGTTATAACCATGACCAATTACTCAAATAAGATCAATGATGATGGCATTAGTGGCTGACGTATATCCCGTCGTTATATTGAGGCGAGTGGCTGACATATAGTTAATTGTCATGCCGATATGATTGACAGCCATATTATTTATATTTAGTTTAATCTTCAATTTTATTTTGTAGGCAAAAAATGAGTGAGTATTTTGCGGGAAAGGTGCTGGAATCAACATGTTGGGTTCGTTCATACATCATCACCAGAGTGTACCATGGATTCAAATGAAAAACATCAATATCCACAATCATGAAACATTTCTACTAAAAGCAGAGTACAGTATACTGTTCTGAGTATACCATAAGCAGAAGTTCATAAAACACTACAAATGATCATGATGCAAGATGTTCGTGGAAAAGGGAGCGTGTTCTGCCCCGCCGGTGGTACCCGTCACAAACACACGCAAAGCAAGTCAAGTGTTCACGGAAGCACGTGGTAGTATAATGGTACAAGTCCAAATGGGGAAGTGCATCGGACAGCGTGTTGGTTATTGATAGGTCAATTTTGCAAATATCCTCCATCACATATTTTGAATATCGTACTAAGGCTTATGCCAGTTTGAAATCTTAGTGGAAAGAGTATGTTCGATTGTACTTAGAAGGGTATGACATGAAGCCACCAAGGGTTGGAGCTGCTGGAATATTGTTCGACATAAAGGGACAGTTTATATCACACCCTTTTGTCACACAGTCTCTATGACTTATTTGTCACTCTAAATCTTTATACGGATTTAAATATGAAACATTATCAGAAACTCAATGGTCTGTGAATATATGTTACTCTATGGAACTAGAGGAACTACGACAATAAGGCGAACATCTACATAGCAAATACCTACCTACATTTTGTAGTCCAAGCACTCCACAGATCAACACTACTGCAGTGTACAGCTTCAAAGGAGACAGCAGCTTGGCATTCCCCTAATATATGACAGATCCATAGACAGCAATTACGAACTAATGTGTTTCCAAAGTTGCACACACATCTCTTTTACATATATGTAAGTTTGTGCGTAACTATTCTAAGCACTTCACACTTTTTACATTTTGCATCATATTTCAGGTGCAGGTCGCCGACAGTGGCATCATTTTCCCTCTCAACATAAGAAGACGATCGAAAGCTTGTGTTCAAATGACCTTTCAAAGCCGACCGTACACCTATTTTCTGCCCGTGCTTCTCAATGTCAATGTCCTCGGTTACGGTCACTGTGACGGTGCTTGACCATCCATTGCGTTACAAACCTTTATAGCTAAAATGGATAGAATTATCATAAAAACGCCCGCATGTTATCAGAAATGAGCGGGCCACTGTAACTTGATAATGCCCTCATATTACTTGACGACGGGCCATTATCACGCCCGTTGTTAGGTGACGTCATAGGATAGGGAAAGGTGACGTAACGTTATATAGTGACGTCATCTGGTTTGTTCTATGACGTTTCCATATTTGTAAAAGTGGGTCAGTGACATTCGTGTTGATTGCAGTAAATGTTTCAAAATCGACATTGCTGTTTCAATTTATTTGATAACAAATTCCATCCATTTTAGATATAATAACGGTAACGCTATTTTTCAGGGCATTATCATTTGCTGAAGCCCTCGGTCTTTTCGGCAGTTAATGGAAGACCATGGGCTTCTGCAAATGATAATGCCCTGAAAAATAGCGTTACCCTTATAGTAATGTTCTCTCTGCTACGGTCAATGTGACGGTACTTGACCATCCATTGAGTTACATACATGTAATGTTCTCTCGGCTACGGTCACTGTGACGGTACTTGACCATCCATTGCGTTACATACATGTAATGTTCTCTCGGCTACGGTCACTGTGACGGTGCTTGACCATCCATTGAGTTACATACATGTAATGTTCTCTCGGCTACGGTCACTGTGACGGTACTTGACCATCCATTGCGTTACATACATGTAATGTTCTCTCGGCTACGGTCACTGTGACGGTGCTTGACCATCCATTGAGTTACATACATGTAATGTTCTCCAGGCTACAGTCACTGTGACGGTGCTTGACCATCCATTGCGTTACATACATGTAATGTTCTCCAGGCTACGATCACTGTGACGGTGCTTGACCATCCATTGCGTTACATACCTGTAATGTTCTCCAGGCTACGATCACTGTGACGGTGCTTGACCATCCATTGCGTTACATACCTGTAATGTTCTCTCTGCTACAGTCACTGTGACGGTGCTTGACCAGCCATTGAGTTACATACATGTAATGTTCTCTCTGCTACGGTCACTGTGACGGTGCTTGACCATCCATTGCGTTACATAAATGTAATGTTCTCTCTGCTACAGTCACTGTGGCGGTGCTTGACCAGCCATTGCGTTACATACATGTAATGTTCTCTCTGCTACGGTCACTGTGACGGTGCTTGACCATCCAATGCGTTACATACATGTAATGTTCTCTCTGCTACAGTCACTGTGACGGTGCTTGACCATCCATTGCGTTACATACATGTAATGTTCTCTCTGCTACGGTCACTGTGACGGTGCTTGACCATCCATTGCGTTACATACATGTAATGTTCTCTCTGCTACGGTCACTGTGACGGTGCTTGACCATCCATTGCGTTACATACATGTAATGTTCTCTCTGCTACGGTCACTGTGACGGTGTTTGACCATCCATTGAGTTACATATATGTAATGTTCTCTCTGCTACAGTCACTGTGACGGTGCTTGACCATCCATTGCGTTACATACATGTAATGTTCTCTCGGCTACGGTCACTGTGACGGTGCTTGACCATCCATTGAGTTACATACATGTAATGTTCTCTCGGCTACGGTCACTGTGACGGTGCTTGACCATCCATTGCGTTACATACATGTAATGTTCTCTCTGCTACGGTCACTGTGACGGTGCTTGACCATCCATTGAGTTACATACATGTAATGTTCTCTCTGCTACAGTCACTGTGACGGTGCTTGACCATCCATTGAGTTACATACATGTAATGTTCTCTCTGCTACAGTCAATGTGGCGCTGCTTGACCAGCCATTGAGTTACATACCTGTAATGTTCTCCAGGCTACGATCACTGTGACGGTGCTTGACCATCCATTGCGTTACATACCTGTAATGTTCTCCAGGCTACAGTCACTGTGACGGTGCTTGACCATCCATTGCGTTACAAACCTGTAATGTTCTCTCTGCTACAGTCACTGTGACGGTGCTTGACCAGCCATTGAGTTACATACTTGTTATGTTCTCTCTGCTACAGTCACTGTGACGGTGCTTGACCATCCATTGAGTTACATACATGTAATGTTCTCTCTGCTACAGTCACTGTGGCGGTGCTTGACCAGCCATTGCGTTACATACATGTAATGTTCTCTCTGCTACGGTCACTGTGACGGTGCTTGACCATCCATTGCGTTACATACATGTAATGTTCTCTCTGCTACGGTCACTGTGACGGTGCTTGACCATCCATTGAGTTACATACATGTAATGTTCTTTCTGCTACAGTCACTGTTACGGTGTTTGACCATCCATTGAGTTACATACATGTAATGTTATCTCTGCTACAGTCACTGTGATGGTGCTTGACCATCCATTGAGTTACATACATGTAATGTTCTCTCTGCTACGGTCACTGTGACGGTGCTTGACCATCCATTGAGTTACATACATGTAATGTTATCTCTGCTACAGTCACTGTGACGGTGCTTGACCATCCATTGAGTTACATACATGTAATGTTCTCTCTGCTACAGTCACTGTGACGGTGTTTGACCATCCATTGAGTTACATACATGTAATGTTCTCTCTGCTACAGTCACTGTGACGGTGCTTGACCATCCATTGAGTTACATACATGTAATGTTCTCTCTGCTACAGTCACTGTGACGGTGTTTGACCAGCCATTGCGTTACATACATGTAATGTTCTCTCTGCTACGGTCACTGTGACGGTGCTTGACCATCCATTGCGTTACATACATGTAATGTGTTCTCTGCTACAGTCACTGTGACGGTGCTTGACCATCCATTGCGTTACATACATGTAATGTTCTCTCTGCTACGGTCACTGTGACGGTGCTTGACCATCCATTGCGTTACATACATGTAATGTTCTCTCTGCTACGGTCACTGTGACGGTGCTTGACCATCCATTGCGTTACATACATGTAATGTTCTCTCTGCTACGGTCACTGTGACGGTGCTTGACCATCCATTGAGTTACATACATGCAATGTTCTCTCTGCTACGGTCACTGTGACGGTGCTTGACCATCCATTGAGTTACATGCATGTAATGTTCTCTCTGCTACGGTCACTATGACGGTGCTTGACCATCCATTGAGTTACATACATGTAATGTTCTCTCTGCTACAGTCACTGTTACGGTGTTTGACCATCCATTGAGTTACATACATGTAATGTTCTCTCTGCTACAGTCACTGTGACGGTGCTTGACCATCCATTGCGTAACATACATGTAATGTTCTCTCTGCTACAGTCACTGTGACGGTGTTTGACCAGCCATTGCGTTACATACATGTAATGTTCTCTCTGCTACGGTCACTGTGACGGTGCTTGACCATCCATTGCGTTACATACATGTAATGTTCTCTCTGCTACGGTCACTGTGACGGTGCTTGACCATCCATTGCGTTACATACATGTAATGTTCTCTCTGCTACGGTCACTGTGACGGTGTTTGACCATCCATTGAGTTACATACATGTAATGTTCTATCTGCTACAGTCACTGTGACGGTGCTTGACCATCCATTGCGTTACATACATGTAATGTTCTCTCGGCTACGGTCACTGTGACGGTGCTTGACCATCCATTGAGTTACATACATGTAATGTTCTTTCTGCTACGGTCACTGTGACGGTGCTTGACCATCCATTGCGTTACATACATGTAATGTTCTCTCTGCTACAGTCACTGTGACGGTGCTTGACCATCCATTGAGTTACATACATGTAATGTTCTCTCTGCTACAGTCACTGTGACGGTGCTTGACCATCCATTGAGTTACATACATGTAATGTTCTCTCTGCTACGGTCAATGTGGCGCTGCTTGACCATCCATTGAGTTACATACCTGTAATGTTCTCCAGGCTACGATCACTGTGACGGTGCTTGACCATCCATTGCGTTACAAACCTGTAATGTTCTCTCTGCTACAGTCACTGTGACGGTGCTTGACCAGCCATTGAGTTACATACTTGTAATGTTCTCTCTGCTACAGTCACTGTGACGGTGCTTGACCATCCATTGAGTTACATACCTGTAATGTTCTCTCTGCTACAGTCACTGTGGCGGTGCTTGACCAGCCATTGCGTTACATACATGTAATGTTCTCTCTGCTACGGTCACTGTGACGGTGCTTGACCATCCATTGCGTTACATACATGTAATGTTCTCTCTGCTACGGTCACTGTGACGGTGCTTGACCATCCATTGAGTTACATACATGTAATGTTCTTTCTGCTACAGTCACTGTTACGGTGTTTGACCATCCATTGAGTTACATACATGTAATGTTATCTCTGCTACAGTCACTGTGATGGTGCTTGACCATCCATTGCGTTACATACATGTAATGTTCTCTCTGCTACGGTCACTGTGACGGTGCTTGACCATCCATTGAGTTACATACATGTAATGTTATCTCTGCTACAGTCACTGTGACGGTGCTTGACCATCCATTGAGTTACATAGATGTAATGTTCTCTCTGCTACAGTCACTGTGACGGTGTTTGACCATCCATTGAGTTACATACATGTAATGTTCTCTCTGCTACAGTCACTGTGACGGTGTTTGACCATCCATTGCGTTACATACATGTAATGTTCTCTCTGCTACGGTCACTGTGACGGTGCTTGACCATCCATTGCGTTACATACATGTAATGTGTTCTCTGCTACAGTCACTGTGACGGTGCTTGACCATCCATTGCGTTACATACATGTAATGTTCTCTCTGCTACGGTCACTGTGACGGTGCTTGACCATCCATTGCGTTACATACATGTAATGTTCTCTCTGCTACGGTCACTGTGACGGTGCTTGACCATCCATTGCGTTACATACATGTAATGTTCTCTCTGCTACGGTCACTGTGACGGTGCTTGACCATCCATTGAGTTACATACATGTAATGTTCTCTCTGCTACGGTCACTGTGACGGTGCTTGACCATCCATTGCGTTACATACATGTAATGTTCTCTCTGCTACGGTCACTGTGACGGTGCTTGACCATCCATTGAGTTACATACATGTAATGTTCTCTCTGCTACAGTCACTGTTACGGTGTTTGACCATCCATTGAGTTACATACCTGTAATGTTCTCTCTGCTACAGTCACTGTGACGGTGCTTGACCATCCATTGCGTAACATACATGTAATGTTCTCTCTGCTACAGTCACTGTGACGGTGTTTGACCAGCCATTGCGTTACATACATGTAATGTTCTCTCTGCTACGGTCACTGTGACGGTGCTTGACCATCCATTGAGTTACATAGATGTAATGTTCTCTCTGCTACAGTCACTGTGACGGTGTTTGACCATCCATTGAGTTACATACATGTAATGTTCTCTCTGCTACAGTCACTGTGACGGTGTTTGACCATCCATTGCGTTACATACATGTAATGTTCTCTCTGCTACGGTCACTGTGACGGTGCTTGACCATCCATTGCGTTACATACATGTAATGTTCTCTCTGCTACGGTCACTGTGACGGTGCTTGACCATCCATTGAGTTACATACATGTAATGTTCTTTCTGCTACAGTCACTGTTACGGTGTTTGACCATCCATTGAGTTACATACATGTAATGTTATCTCTGCTACAGTCACTGTGATGGTGCTTGACCATCCATTGCGTTACATACATGTAATGTTCTCTCTGCTACGGTCACTGTGACGGTGCTTGACCATCCATTGAGTTACATACATGTAATGTTATCTCTGCTACAGTCACTGTGACGGTGCTTGACCATCCATTGAGTTACATAGATGTAATGTTCTCTCTGCTACAGTCACTGTGACGGTGTTTGACCATCCATTGAGTTACATACATGTAATGTTCTCTCTGCTACAGTCACTGTGACGGTGTTTGACCATCCATTGCGTTACATACATGTAATGTTCTCTCTGCTACGGTCACTGTGACGGTGCTTGACCATCCATTGCGTTACATACATGTAATGTGTTCTCTGCTACAGTCACTGTGACGGTGCTTGACCATCCATTGCGTTACATACATGTAATGTTCTCTCTGCTACGGTCACTGTGACGGTGCTTGACCATCCATTGCGTTACATACATGTAATGTTCTCTCTGCTACGGTCACTGTGACGGTGCTTGACCATCCATTGCGTTACATACATGTAATGTTCTCTCTGCTACGGTCACTGTGACGGTGCTTGACCATCCATTGAGTTACATACATGTAATGTTCTCTCTGCTACGGTCACTGTGACGGTGCTTGACCATCCATTGCGTTACATACATGTAATGTTCTCTCTGCTACGGTCACTGTGACGGTGCTTGACCATCCATTGAGTTACATACATGTAATGTTCTCTCTGCTACAGTCACTGTTACGGTGTTTGACCATCCATTGAGTTACATACCTGTAATGTTCTCTCTGCTACAGTCACTGTGACGGTGCTTGACCATCCATTGCGTAACATACATGTAATGTTCTCTCTGCTACAGTCACTGTGACGGTGTTTGACCAGCCATTGCGTTACATACATGTAATGTTCTTTCTGCTACGGTCACTGTGACGGTGCTTGACCATCCATTGCGTTACATACATGTAATGTGTTCTCTGCTACAGTCACTGTGACGGTGCTTGACCATCCATTGCGTTACATACATGTAATGTTCTCTCTGCTACGGTCACTGTGACGGTGCTTGACCATCCATTGCGTTACATACATGTAATGTTCTCTCTGCTACGGTCACTGTGGCGGTGCTTGACCATCCATTGAGTTACATACATGTAATGTTATCTCTGCTACAGTCACTGTGATGGTGCTTGACCATCCATTGAGTTACATACATGTACTGTTATCTCTGCTACAGTCACTGTGACGGTGCTTGATCATCCATTGAGTTACATACATGTAATGTTCTCTCTGCTACAGTCACTGTGACGGTGCTTGACCATCCATTGAGTTACATACATGTAATGTTCTCTCTGCTACGGTCAATGTGGCGCTGCTTGACCATTGCGTTTCAAACCTGTAATGTTCTCTCTGCTACGGTCAATGTGGCGCTGCTTGACCATTGCGTTACAAACCTGTAATGTTCTCTCTGCTACGGTCAATGTGGCGCTGCTTGACCATTGCGTTACATACATGTAATGTTCTCTCTGCTACGGTCAATGTGGCGCTGCTTGACCATTGCGTTACAAACCTGTAATGTTCTCTCTGCTACGGTCAATGTGGCGCTGCTTGACCATTGCGTTACATACATGTAATGTTCTCTCTGCTACGGTCAATGTGGCGCTGCTTGACCATTGCGTTACAAACCTGTAATGTTCTCTCTGCTACGGTCAATGTGGCGCTGCTTGACCATTGCGTTACAAACCTGTAATGTTCTCTCTGCTACGGTCAATGTGGCGCTGCTTGACAATTGCGTTACATACATGTAATGTTCTCTCTGCTACGGTCAATGTGGCGCTGCTTGACCATTGCGTTACATACATGTAATGTTCTGAGCTATACAATTTCTTGAACAAGTCCGAACATGTGGAATTCATAATCGAAACACATACTGTTAGGGAAACATTGTATATGAAACTCTTGAACATTGGGTATGGTGTTTACAGATCGAGTATCTTAAAAGGAGCAAAGTCTGACATCAGAAATAATGATCAGCAGATCCCGCTTAGGGGTGAGGAACACAACCATATCATTGAAATAACCTTGAACGTGATAATGAACACCATCTCTCTTAATGACATTCTCCTGTGTGGGTGTTCGAAAGAACAAAATACCAATATCGATGAATACATATTCGTGTTGAACCTTCACACGATAGTATTATATAACTTTATCTCAATAATGAACGCGGGGCGTTAGGAAATCTTAGTGGTTAAGACGTTCGCTCCCCACAGCCAAATGGTCCCGCGACATGATATTGCGGAAATATTCCTTTAAGTTAACATCACTCACTCACTCACTGTTATGAACATTGTGTATTTACTTACAGTATCAGCCGCCATTTCGTCTGACAAGAGGCCCGTGGATGACTTCACTACGCAGCACGGGTAACATTAAAATCACCTCGTTTACCCGGCAAATGAAAGCCCGAAAACAAAGTTTCCTCTTTAACCTCGTGTGTTGATTTCGTGTGCTGATTCATAAAAATGATATTTGTTCATTCACCAAGCTGCATATATCTCCTTTACCATGTGTTTCACCTCCTGACCACACCTCACACTTCCGTAACGCGTACACACCAGCTCGCTTGTTATGTTAATCATGAATGTGTATGAGGAAAGTTGGAGTAAAATGAAACTCAAACATACACAGTAATAAAACCAACAACAATAGCTTTCGTGAGGGAAATATATACCAACCGAAACAAGGACGCTAACACCATTAACAAAAGGTTTATCCTATACAGCACTTGCCAAATAGGTTCCTTCAAGTATTTATCTATTTTGCCCTAACATTTAATGAAGCTACTTGACTTAATGGGTGCATGTGGGTGGAGTGTTGGGGTCATTCCTGGCACGGGTGCTACTGACAAGTAACCAAGCTAACTCCATGTACCCTTACCAAGATGAATATTAACGGATTTGAGTGAGTGAGTGAGTGAGTTGGGTTTAACGCCGCTTTTAACATTATTCCAGTCATATCACGGCGTGTCAGCTTAAAGTGGGAGGAAAGGCGGAAGTGATGCAGGTCTCAGACGTTTACCACTTCGGTGAAACCAACGAGCACGGGTATGGTGCTGACAAACCTAGAAACATAATCGGGGCGAACCGGGATTCGAATCCATAACCCTAGATTTATGGCGTGCCCAAGAGACGCAACAGCAAATCGCGGCGCCTTAGACGACTGGACCTAACGGATTTGAAGTCAGGAGGTGTCCATTTCCCAATGCGCCAAACAGGTTGTTGTGTGGCAAACCCCGGCAACTTCAGTCATGGCAGTATTTCAGAACATGCATACTGCTGCATGGCATTAATGAACAGATGAGATAATACTATTATAACTATTTCTGATATGTGATAAAGTCTTAATTTCAGATTCTGTATTTCTGCTCGAACTGGCCAATGTAAACAGGGGATTTGTGCCAATACATGATCGTTCGATAATGGTTAAATAGGCAATTCCCTACAATTGATTTACCCACCTGAGCTATAAATAAATAAAGTCAGTCAAAACGCCTCATCTTTTTAATATGTGGACGTTTCAGTAAGACAAAAAACATCACAAGACTGTATGACAAAAGGGATGACTTAACATTTATACATTCAACCCTTGTGGTGTGCATGTGTTTGTGACGGGTGCCACTGTTGTGCTTCATAAACTCATGCTTATGATATCGTCGAAAATGTACACTGGATACTGCTGTTAGAAGTTTCATATGAAAATGTAAAGGGTTTTGTCGCTGTTATTACCACTTTGGTGAAACCCACAAGCACAAGTATGATGCTTACATTACAGTAGTACTCGAAGGTAGTTGTGTCTTTTTTACATATGTTTAATCCCCCCCCAAAATATAATATTAAAAACGTAATAACTGTCAGTGCAGTAACTTAGAATTAGTGTATTCGCCGAGCAGCTTACATCTATCTATTAACTCGTGGTTCTAAGTTCATCGGTTCTGCTTATCGCTTCTACAGCGCTACTCTTTATATGACAACTAATAAGATCCTTATTCCACTCATGATTGAATATTCCACTTATTTCACATATCATTTTATAATCCACCTCCAAAGGCATTCTAACTTGAACGTTAACATTCAGGTGTAATAAATACGTCGCCTGCTGTTCAGTCAGTTGAGTGTTTCGTTTTCATCTTCCGCACTGCTGAAAAGTAAAAACTGATTATAACATGACTCAGAAAATTCATAAAGGCCCCACCCTAAGCACACATAGACATATTATCAACGATATTATCCTTACTGATGTGAAATCCTTGTGTCATATTTCTCTCACTTCCTCGATTCATGTCACAGTTGACTAACGTGTGACTAAGCCACGATTGCAGTCGGTAACTGAGGAAAGTATTTCACTAACAGCAGAATTGGGTGTGAGCATAATGCATATGGGTGTGGTTTAACGCTGCTTTAACAATGTTCCAGCAAAATCACGGCGAGGGACACCAGACATTGTACCCATGTCGGGAATCGAACCCTGGTCTTCGACCTGACGGCGAGGGACACCAGACATTGTACCCATGTCGGGAATCGAACCCTGGTCTTCGACCTGACGGCGAGGGACACTAGACATTGTACCCATGTCGGGAATCGAACCCTGGTCTTCGACCTGACGGCGAGGGACACCAGACATTGTACCTATGTCTCGGAATCGAACCCTGGTCTTCGACCTGACGGCGAGGGACACCAGACATTGTACCCATGTCGGGAATCGAACCCTGGTCTTCGACCTGACGGCGAGGGACACCAGGCATTGTACCCATGTCGGGAATCGAACCCTGGTCTTCGACCTGACGGCGAGAGACACCAGACATTGTACCCATGTCGGGAATCGAACCCTGGTCTTCGACCTGACGGCGAGAGACACCAGACATTGTACCTATGTCTCGGAATCGAACCCTGGTCTTCGACCTGACGGCGAGGGACACCAGACATTGTACCCATGTCGGGAATCGAACCCTGGTCTTCGACCTGACGGCGAGAGACACCAGACATTGTACCCATGTCGGGAATCGAACCCTGGTCTTCGACCTGACGGCGAGAGACACCAGACATTGTACCCATGTCTCGGAATCGAACCCTGGTCTTCGACCTGACGGCGAGGGACACCAGACATTGTACCCATGTCGGGAATCGAACCCTGGTCTTCGACCTGACGGCGAGGGACACCAGACATTGTACCTATGTCTCGGAATCGAACCCTGGTCTTGACGAGCGAACGCTTTAACCACTAGGCTACCCCACCACCCTGCAGAGGGTTGACAACTACAGGCAGTGTCATCTTCTTGCAGTACTCCCAAATAATAGAAGCGGCCATACACGGTTGGCGACTGTCAGAGCTGCTTGATCAACTTGTGTAGGGGAACTGACGGCACTTGACATTGTATTGTTGTGTGAGACGTGACATCTTTCCCTCATTTGTATTGTTTACTGGGTGCATTGTCATGTACGTCATTGTTTCTTATATGCGCCCCGATAATAATGCGCCACTATATTAATGGTCATTTTTAGCTCTCTGATGAATAAAAGTCTTCTATAAGGAACACAATTTAAATGTCTATGCTGCGTATCAAGCGTATTATGATGTGTTCATTACACCAGATTGAGGATTGTAATGTGCGATGACTATGTCATACTAAACATACTTGGGTTTAATCATTATACATACTGATGCCATCGCAAAATTCAACTACTGCCAAGGAGTTGTATGACTCACAGGAACAATGTCCTCAGCAGGCTATCGTGTCATCTCAGGTTCCTTGTTCATGTCAAAGTGCCATGTCAGTGTGACCTAACATCCCAGCACCACCAGATCTTCGTTAGAATCTCACAGTTCAGGATGTTCCCCCATTGATATCTGAGCTTCAACGATTGTAATTTGGTGTAGAGAAAAGGTCTTGTGGTCTTTGGTGAGTGTGTATGTTTGCGATGCTTGTTAGAGTATGTTCTACTTAATTGTACGTAGAGTGACAACAACTGATATAACATGAATGTACACATATTTACAGACCTTTTGCATATTGCTGGACTATTGCTGAGTGCGACGTTAAATGAAAAACACTTAACAATTAATTAGCTGAACATCTTCATAGTGAATGGACCTGAACAGAATCAATAGATTACAGTTTCACCACAAGGAAGTAAGTCATTCCATAAAGTCACAAGTGACTGCATAGTGCTTGTTCCGCTGGCGGAAGGATGCGGGTGATGGGGCCTCACTCGATGATGAGGATGCACTTCGCTAAGTATAGTCTTAGGGTCAAATGTCTCGGTACTTGTCTGACACTATCACTGCACCATGGGATATGAAACACATGTAGTATTCTGGTACGGACTAGTTATGCATTTTTACACACATGTGGTGCATGGAGAACAACAAGGTATGTATAATACCACATATGTGTACAATTGTGTTCATTCTGGCTATCGTCAGAATATATAGCGATACTGCTCAACGTGATTGAGATTTATCAAGTAGTATATCTACAGATAAACCAGTGGTTAATGTTATGAGCGACAATCCGCAATCAACCAAGTCACCATGCCTGATCACAGTGTCTGACAGACACACACACAGAGAATCAGCGATGGTAAGAATATACAGAGAGCGAGCCAAGTCTTCAGTATCACTGGTCTGCAGTCTAAGTAATCCAATCTGGACAAGGCAAACTGTTTGAAAACAATACAGAACGATCCACGCAATCATTATTTGTTTATTGTTACCTTTTGTTCCATTGTGTGTACACTCATGTGTGCATTGGTATTTATCAAGTCTAATGGATGAAGGCATATAACTCAGATGAACCACCTACTCAGCCTCTGGTCATACATTCTGTAACGCCCTGTGCCTTGTTGGTCCTCGTTATTCATGCTACCGTGAGTGTTTGTGATGTTATTAGGGTTAGGGTCACGTTTACCTGGTGCCATGTGCCTTGTTGGTCCTCGTTATCCATGCTACCGTGAGTGTGTGATGTTATTAGGGTTAGGGTTACGTTTACCTGGCGCCATGTGCCTTGTTGGTCCTCGTTATCCATGCTACCGTGAGTGTGTGATTTTATTAGGGTTAGGGTTACGTTTACCTGGCGCCATGTGCCTTGTTGGTCCTCGTTATTCATGCTACCGTGAGTGTGTGATGTTATTAGGGTTAGGGTTACGTTTACCTGGCGCCATGTGCCTTGTTGGTCCTCGTTATTCATGCTACCGTGAGTGTGTGATGTTATTAGGGTTAGGGTTACGTTTACCTGGTGCCATGTGCCTTGTTGGTCCTCGTTATCCATGCTACCGTGAGTGTGTGATGTTATTAGGGTTAGGGTTACGTTTACCTGGCGCCATGTGCCTTGTTGGTCCTCGTTATTCATGCTACCGTGAGTGTGTGATGTTATTAGGGTTAGGGTTACGTTTACCTGGCGCCATGTGCCTTGTTGGTCCTCGTTATTCATGCTACCGTGAGTGTGTGATTTTATTAGGGTCAATGTTAGGGTTACGTTTACCTGGCGCCATGTGCCTTGTTGGTCCTCGTTATCCATGCTACCGTGAGTGTGTGATGTTATTAGGGTTAGGGTTACGTTTACCTGGTGCCATGTGCCTTGTTGGTCCTCGTTATCCATGCTACCGTGAGTGTGTGATGTTATTAGGGTTAGGGTTACGTTTACCTGGCGCCATGTGCCTTGTTGGTCCTCGTTATTCATGCTACCGTGAGTGTGTGATGTTATTAGGGTTAGGGTTACGTTTACCTGGCGCCATGTGCCTTGTTGGTCCTCGTTATTCATGCTACCGTGAGTGTGTGATTTTATTAGGGTCAATGTTAGGGTTACGTTTACCTGGCGCCATGTGCCTTGTTGGTCCTCGTTATCCATGCTACCGTGAGTGTGTGATGTTATTAGGGTTAGGGTTACGTTTACCTGGTGCCATGTGCCTTGTTGGTCCTCGTTATCCATGCTACCGTGAGTGTGTGATGTTATTAGGGTCAATGTTAGGGTTACGTTTACCTGGCGCCATGTGCCTTGTTGGTCCTCGTTATCCATGCTACCGTGAGTGTGTGATGTTATTAGGGTCAATGTTAGGGTCACGTTTACCTGGTGCCATGTGCCTTGTTGGTCCTCGTTATCCATGCTACCGTGAGTGTGTGATGTTATTAGGGTCAATGTTAGGGTTACGTTTACCTGGCGCCATGTGCCTTGTTGGTCCTCGTTATCCATGCTACCGTGAGTGTGTGATGTTATTAGGGTTAGGGTCACGTTTACCTGGCGCCATGTGCCTTGTTGGTCCTCGTTATCCATGCTACCGTGAGTGTGTTATGTTATTAGGGTCAATGTTAGGGTTACGTTTACCTGGCGCCATGTGCCTTGTTGGTCCTCGTTATCCATGCTACCGTGAGTGTGTGATGTTATTAGGGTTAGGGTCACGTTTACCTGGCGCCATGTGCCTTGTTGGTCCTCGTTATCCATGCTACCGTGAGTGTGTTATGTTATTAGGGTTAGGGTCACGTTTACCTGGCGCCATGTGCCTTGTTGGTCCTCGTTATCCATGCTACCGTGAGTGTGTGATGTTATTAGGGTTAGGGTTACGTTTTCCTGGCGCCATGTGCCTTGTTGGTCCTCGTTATTCATGCTACCGTGAGTGTGTGATGTTATTAGGTTAGGGTTAGGGTCACGTTTACCTGGCGCCATGTGCCTTGTTGGCCCTCGTTATCAATGCTACCGTGAGTGTGTGATGTTATTAGGGTCAATGTTAGGGTTACGTTTACCTGGCGCCATGTGCCTTGTTGGTCCTCGTTATCCATGCTACCGTGAGTGTGTGATGTTATTAGGGTTAGGGTTACGTTTACCTGGCGCCATGTGCCTTGTTGGTCCTCGTTATCCATGCTACCGTGAGTGTGTGATGTTATTAGGGTCAATGTTAGGGTTACGTTTACCTGGCGCCATGTGCCCTGTTGGTACTCGTTATTCATGCTACTGTGAGTGTGTGATGTTATTAGGGTCAATGTTAGGGTCACGTTTACCTGGCGCCATGTGCCCTGTTGGTCCTCGTTATTCATGCTACCGTGAGTGTGTTATGTTATTAGGGTCAATGTTAGGGTTACGTTTACCTGGCGCCATGTGCCTTGTTGGTCCTCGTTATTCATGCTACCGTGAGTGTGTGATGTTATTAGGTTCAGGGTTAGAGTTTCATTTTCCTGGCGCCCTGTGCCCTGTTGGTACTCGTTTTTTCATGCTACCGTGAGTGTGTGATGTTATAAAGGCTGTGAACAAAGGTAGATTGTACATGCACCTTCCTGAATGCGGATTCCATTTTTGTGTCTTTCAGAAATCACATTCGATGCCAACAAAGAAATAATAATATTTGCTAAACCCAGCGACGGTACAAACGAAACGGTCGCAACAGGTCTGAATATTACCTTCGTGTGTCGCACAGAAGCTTTAGATGTTGTCAACGTTGAATGGTACAGAAACTACGAAAGAAATAAAACAGCTGATGTGGAGTTTTTCAACAACAAGTGTCAACTGAGGATGCAAACATTGCCAGGCCTGTATGTACAACAGACGGACTGCAAAAATGGACAATTCACGCTGAGGATAAGACACGTCGATATCCGTTATGAGGCTGACTGGTTCTGTGTCGTCCTAATTGGGAAGAAAAGACATCAAAGCCAGTTCGTTGCTCTTCACGTTCAAAACATAAGTAAGTTTACTATTACTTTCTCTCTTAACATCCTTACAGGCACGTAAGAATTACACACGTATTCATTTTTGAGAGTATAAACCACGCACCGTTAATACCATTGGTCCTCAATGAATGTTATCCACATTGGGTAAATCGTGGAATGAGTTAACTATGTCACTAATTAAGATTGGCTTAAATGTCATGTGCGCGACATGACCAAAATGTTTCGGATGTAAGAAGGTTTTCTTTCAGTTTGATAATTTTCAAAGACATGGTGGGGCGGTCGGGTAGCCTAGTGGTTAATTTATATAAAGTGTTCGCTCGTCATGCCGAAGACCCGGGTTCGATTCCCGCCATGGGTACAATGTGTTGAGCCCTTTTCTGGTGTCCCCCGCCGTGAAATTGCTGGAATATTGCTAAAAGCGGCGTAAAACCATACTCACTCACTCACTCACTCAAAGACATGGTCACTGCTCTATAGGCCGGCCAGTATTAGCCCAAACCTTGATGTGGGCATCGTGATCAACATTGAAGCCAGCATGTCAATCCCCCACCCCCTTGCACACACACGTACTCTTCTGAAATGTTATTAGTTTGAGAAGTCCAGCTTAATTGTTTAATACATGTACATGTATATATTAAACAGTCTTTCCAAAAGTTAGTTTTACTCTTTCCAGGTTTTTTCTGACAATCACATCTCATTTTGAGAAAAAATATTATAATTTTCGTGAAACGAAAAGATTTGTTTTCATACATTCTCCAGATTCACATCAGCCAATTTTCTTATCCATATCAATTTCAGGGACTGAACAAAAGTAGCACTATCAGTTATGCCAAGACCTCCCTCTTAAACTGATTTGCATATTGTACTTCGATTTATTTTATCTGTTTTTTTATTCCACAAGAATTTAAACAATATGTTATGTTACTATTCAGAAAATCTTTTGTGAGGTTGGTAAAGTCACAAAAAGATAATTCAACTGTATGTAGAGAATACCACTTTTGCGAGGTCATATACCATAGAAAGTTCACGTAAAAAATGGTATCTAACGAGAATGAGTGTAGTAGTTTATTACTTACCCACATTAATTCTGTATTCATTTGAAAATACATGAAACAACTTTCGTTCGTTAACAAACTAAACTGAAACCGGTTTGCAAATCATATTAATATATGCCCACATATGGGCATTTTTGACATTTCTATGCATACACATTAACAACATGTTCCTGTTGTGTGTGCAAACATGACAGCACTTTGTAAAGAATTTAGTCAACTTATAGTAATTCTGAGCAATGTTGTTAGTACGCAGGACAAGTATAAGGAAACGTTAAAAGTCAATGAATCTCGGCGCAACACTCGGTCACTCGCTCCGACGAGGTCCCGGCTGTGCAATCAAAATCGTTCGGTTTCCTTGATCTATCAGCTGAATTTGTATCCTGTCCGTACCATTTCTGAAGAGGAAATCAGAGTGCACGCCAAAGACTTAACTTTACGACCTTGTACTGAAGACGTGAAAATCGACAAACGCAAATCTTCTTGCATGTCAGTGACAGGGCAAGATCACCTTCGGAAGAAGAAAAGACAACCGTGATCTACTCACAGCGTTATTGTTAACCTTTTGGGTGTTTGGGGGTCACGAAATCAGAAGTCAGACACATTTCCGCGGAGTTTTCGAAAGACTTGTATCGGAACTGTTGACTTTTAGTTATCTGGTCGTGCAGTCGTGTACTTTCATTCACCCTCGGAAGCAGTCCCACATAATACGTTTCGAAGGGGACACTAACGGCGCACGTCGGAGCTTCCAACGTGAGTCTAGATAACTGTCCGGATTGTTTAAACTGACTTCAATTCACCCCTTTTACGTAAAATCAAATTGAAAGTCGCGAGACTGGTCGGGTGCGTCACGCTCAGTGGGACCCTGGATCTATCGGTAATCGTACATTGCAAATGGATATAGCTCGATTGTGTAATGTCTGTATTAGCAGCATGCATAACTAATATAGAATGCAAAGTGAATTTGAAGCGTGTGATTATCTTGTTTGGTTTACTAAAGTGTCTCTCTATGCATAAATGTCTCTCGCATTCATGCGATTCCTAAAGTTCTGCCTTGCAGTTGTAAAAGTGAACGACGTCTCGTGTTGTTGTTTTTTGGGGTTTTTTTTGGTGGTTTTTGTGAATGAAACAAGTAGTTCCGTTATGATAGACGTCACGGTTATCCAATCAAAACGAATAAAACGAGCTCAACCTTGTACGGAACATGCGTGACATGACGTATTTCACCACCTGCATCTGCATCACGTGGGTAATAAAAGCCATTATAGCAATACTGCGAAGGGGCGTAATAGTTCTCTTCATCAATCTATGAGTTATTTGTTCAGTTTCAAATAACTTTCCAGAAAGGTTAAGACCTCGATGAGCAATTTCTTCCATATTAGTAGATAACTTTACACCCAAAACCTTAAAAACATCAGGATTCCAAAGTACACCATTTAAACTTTGGCAAATGTATTACTGCCCCTTCATTTTATAATCCAAATATTAACGTTGGCAGATTCGCAACACAAATGGGAGCATACATTTAGATAAAACACCAGACTGGTAACAGATATATGTGAAGCCTTTTTTCAACAACGAGATATACAAGGCTGAGATGGATTCAATACAGAACAAGGGGCGTTGGGAAAGCTTGTGGTTAAAGGCTTTGGCGCGTCCCGCCGCCGATCTTCTATTCCCTACATGGGTGCAATGTGTGAAGCCGGTGTCCCCAGCCGTGATATTGCTAAAAACGGCATAAAACCATACTCACTCACTCACCCAATACAGAATTAGTCATAGAATCCATACAACAAACTTTGTAAATTCAGAATTCTTTGTAAAGTAAAACATGCGATCACTCACTCACTCACTCACTCACTCACTCACTCACTCACTCACTCACCACCCACCCACCCACCCACCCACCCACCCACCTACTCACTCACTCACTCACTCACTCACTCAAAAATTGCGATCAAATGATCTATGTAGTTTTTGCATGTTAAAAACCGAATCTAGTATACATTTGTTATGTGAATATGAAAAAGAAAACATATTTTGGAAATCCCTGATGGATGGTTAAAAACAAGCTAAATGTTCTCATGTATACATAGGAGCTTATTATACATGACCAATAGTTTATATTGTACGGATGTAAAAATACTGTTTACACTGACAAAGTCTTTGAATTCATTATATTTTTTGTCAAATATTTCATTTATAGATGCAAGGATAAGGCTATTACTCTTAACTTAAACCTTTACAATATTGACAATTGTACTCATTTTAATTGAAGTACTCAGCGCAAGTATTATTCACAACAGATGTTGTATTATTGTCTGTTTGAGAACATCGATGTATTTCTCACGTTCCTGACCTGGTACATACGTGTATACATTCTTCTGTGTGAATGGTGTGTGGATGCGATGAGCATATCCTTTAATTTCATAACACTTCACAAGACCATTGTTTGAAATTTTTCCATTTAAAGAATAAGGTAATTGAGGTTCATGTATACCCTTGACATGGATCTCCATACTATAAGAGGGGTTTCTGCGCCACATATTAGATTGGCATGTCTTTGCAAGCGTGTCTTTTGTGCTAAACTCTTCGGGTATATTACCCATTCCCTTCGAACTAAGGGGCCATGTGTTAGAGATTGCGTAAGTGATTGCGAGTCAGTCAGTCAATCAGTCAGTAAAGTATCGTTTTAACCCGCTCTGTGTGTGCGTGCATGCGTGCGTGCGTGTGTGTGTGTATGTGTGTGTGTGTGTGTGTGTGTGTGTGTGTTGGCAGCTCATTGAAGGGTGATTGTAGAGATGTGTCAAATTAAAACTAATAAGGTAAATTCAGAGATTGCTGCAGACTGTCACTGTCAGGCTAGACACAGGTCGAGTCGATACAATAGCTTGGATGTCACTCGCTTCGTTTGTTCACAAAGATAGGTCATAGCGAGGATAGTCGTGGGCGAATACGCTGTGTTCAAGATTAAATGGTTTAAATGATCAGACAGAACGCATCTTTATGTATCCGTTTGTGAGAACTCCTCGGGGTATCCCAAGGAATGTCGAAGTAGTCCGTAAGTGTTTACGTCCTTTCAAGAATACAGTTTCGTGAAAAACGTATGAGCGTCAAATTGCGTCGTTCATTTTCTTATGAACGTCAGTATTGCTGTCATGTGACCGACCTCTCGTCCAGTGAAAAAGGGTAAAATTGTTAAAACAAATATATATATTTGTCGTTCAAATATTCTGATTTCATGAATGGGGATGTTCACAAAAAAGTTAAGTAAGAGGTACCCAACTAGAATATCTCTCATGTAATCTTCAGGTGTTGGCAATGGAGAAGAGATTACAGACTCCACACCTCAGCTTATAGGTGCAGCAGCGAGTGGCGCCTTGGTTCTACTTGCCGTTGTTGCTACCGTGGTTGGCCTTCTCAGGTCAAGGCGAGCAAGGAACACTGCAAATGGTATGGTTTTTTTGAAGGGTCTAATGTAGTAACAACACCCCAAAATGGCGTTGTATTTTGCAACCATAGTGAAGTCGTATTGCTTCTGTGCATTTGGTATCAATGTTGTCCCCCAATAATGTTATGCCGTAATGACAATGTATCACACCTAGAGTGGATGCAATTAAGCTTCGGTGCCCTAAAACATGCTCAGCAAGTCACTCTTGCATAACGTGGCCGATGGGGTAGCCTTGTGCTTAAATAGAACACACGTCACGCCAACGCCCTGGTTTGATTCCCACGTTTGTACAATGTGTGAGTCCGGTTTCTTTTGTCCATCATGGTATTGCTGCACTATTGCTAAGAGCCATTAAAACTCTTAAACAAGTTATGTATTTGCCCATAATGGTGTACGCACAGGAATTTAAATGATTTTTTTGTATACATGAAATTGTTAAAAATACGGATGAGATCATTCTCAGGGTTGATGATTATTTTATTTTCATTTCTCGCCGTGAATAAAGTATGTTTACAAATTATACTTCAGCTGGACCGAAATCAAAACAGAGTGAACAGTAAGTAGTAACTTTATTTACATGTTTGTACCATCAAAATACGTGCAGTTAAAAATAATATCTCTTGACAATTATAATTTAAAAAAAATATTATTTACTTTGTCGTACAAGCTCTATTCTAAAACGTAAACAAAATATGAAATCTTTTATTCAAGTATATGAAAGAAAGAATGTTCATCTAATTAAACCTGAAGATTATATGCTTAGTTTGTTTGTTATTTTAGCATCGGTTCCAAGGGGA
This sequence comes from Haliotis rufescens, assembly GCF_023055435.1. Lineage (NCBI taxonomy): Eukaryota > Metazoa > Mollusca > Gastropoda > Lepetellida > Haliotidae > Haliotis > Haliotis rufescens. Next base: position 252,003 of record NW_025964354.1, read on the forward strand.
ATAGTTAAGTATGTTGTACACTGTACTGTTGTGTTTGTTCCACAGAGACCAAGGATCATATGAGTCTGTGGGTAAGTGACATGTCTGGGTGTGCAACCTTTAGCATCTCGTGTGACGGTTTACTTGTCAATAAGGCGTTACTAGCCCCGAGGGGATTTGGGGCTAGAAGAGGCGACTTTATGGATCGGGTGGTCAAACGTCCACTTATGTGATGGCGTGTCAACGTACCCAAACAGGGTGGATTGCTGCTCATAATGTCAATCACTGTATTGTCTTGTCCAGACACGATACAGACAGACGTCAGATAGACATAGAACGTGGGATGAATTCACAGAGAGGAGGCAGGAATTAAACTATCTAGTTCTACACGCAGTTACAAAGCATGATATGTCCTTGATATGTACTGCTTGAACGTTAATATTTTATATCAGACCCTAATTAACCTAAGTTGGACATTTGTTTAAAGATAAAACAATAAGCATATCATTTGTGTGTAATAGGATACTATTTTAGCTTTGATCTACCACGTTTTCCTTTCGAATTACTTAACATTTTGGACTGATATTTATAAATATTTAGTACATCAAAAATAATGGAAAGGTTGTCGATGGAGGATCATTTCAAATTTTATTGATAACATTAGGGATAAAGAGGTTTGTTCTCCAACTAATGTCTGGAGTATTCTGCAGCGTGTGCACATATAAGTGTCGTAAAGTCTTCAGGGCGGCGTAAATCCCAACACACACACATCTAGATGGGTGATACAATAGGACCCGGTTTATCTTTTGTTTTATAATTTGTTAGCACGTATTTGAATGTACACACATGTGTTAGAGACAGAATACGTTTCACAGTGTGCGCTATAAAACAGTAACGATGATGTGCCAATTCTCGACCCAAAACACATCACGTCGAAAATGAATTAATTCTTCTCTTCTTCTAATCACAGTGATGGAGGACAACCCGATCTACAGCTCCCATGACGAAAAAAACAGTGTCAATGCTCACCCACCTGCTCTGTCAGTTCGTTCGGATGCTTCATGTGACCATGTTCCAATCTTTTGAAACATGTGGTGACCATGCTGAGCCTGCTTTGCTAACCCCATGATATTGTATCATACGTTCACTGTAAGCCTTCCACATCGGGCTGTGCACCTAGTTTATGCTTCATTGTAAATGTTGTTGTCATTAACCATAGTTAATCTGTGGATTATTGCTTTGGCTATGTAAGCCTTCCACGTCGGGCTGTGCACCTAGTTTATACTTCATTGTAAATTTTGTTGTTAATCATAAGTTAATCTGTGTAGTATTGCTTTGACTATGTACGCCTTCCACATCGGGCTGTGCAGCTAGTTTATACTTCATTGTAAATTTTTTTGTTATTAATCATTAGTTAATCTGTGTAGAATTGCTTTGGCTTTGTAAGCCTACCACGTGGGGCTGTGCACCTAGTTTATACTTCATTGTAATTTTTTTTATTACTCATTAGTTAATCTGTGGATTATTGCTTTGGCTATGTAAACCTTCAACAAGGGGTGGGGATTTTGGGTGGTAGGGATTTGTTCTCCCACTTAGCCAAGGGTAAGGCTAGGTGTTTTATTACACTGGACCCATGTGTAAGTTGACCTAAGACAATGACGCTCCTGTACATAACTACTTTCAACTGTATAAAAAAAACTTGTATATACGGCAAACAACCGAGTCAGTGCTCATTTATTTCGTATGATGGCCCTTTGACAATATTCCAGTTTTGGGAGGTTACTGTTGGATTTACCGTTTACCTCTTTAGTGAAATCCACGAGCGGGGCGTAGTGCTGACCACCCTTGAAGCATAATCGGGGCGAACCGGAATTTGAACCCCAGAACACAGAATCACAAGGGACGCAACTCTGCACGACCATCCCTTCCTCCGTATCCTCCAACAAAGGCCTGTACACAGAAACCTTTGGAAAATGCATGAAAATCATGATTAATGTAATTTAAGAGTGTTTATATATCACGACAGGTCTATATTGAGCCATCTGAATACTTGTTTGCCTGTTTCCCTGTATAGGACATTTAGGAAATGGACATTTTGAATAAGGTAAACTCAATTTCAACTCACATCACCAACGGGTGGAGGGATTGAAATTGATTGATAAAAGATTATCGGTGGGAAAACGTTGGGCGAAGCTGGGATTTTCATCCATCAGTCTGGACTCTAAGGAAATGTGCACAGTACATGGCTACATAGCCCACCTATACTAACCAGACAATTGCGATTTTGGTACTTCAGAATGGTGCGATAGAATTATTGGAACAAACACAACGACTTTCCTATATTTAGTATTATTTAAAATGTAATATAATGGCGTAACACATTGCTTGTAAAATGAATATGTCAAAGTATGTTTTAGCTATAAATTTGGTTTAACGTGAATGAGTTGTGCTCATAGAGTATATTTATGAAAAGTATCAAGCACAATTGTTAAAACGCCTTGAAATCCAACATTTCTACTAAAAGGATACATTTCGCACTAACAGCCACTTTTTGCGAGGATGTTCCTGGGTATATTTTACAAACGCTTTGGTGAATATTGAAGCCAGAGCCTGCCTTCCAGTACAATGCACACGGGTTCGAAACACTGGGCAGTGATCGTATGGTGGTCGGCGGTCAGTAGACAGTGGGCAGTGATCGTGTGGTGGTCCGCAGTCAGTAGACAGTGGGCAGTGATCGTGTGGTTGTCAGCTGTCAGTAGACAGTGGGCAGTGATCGTGTGGTGGTCGGCGGTCAGTAGACAGTGGGCAGTGATCGTGTGGTGGTCCACAGTCAGTAGACAGTGGGCAGTGATCGTGTGGTGGTCCGCAGTCAGTAGACAGTGGGCAGTGATCGCATGGTGGTCAGCAGTCAGAAGACAGTGGGCAGTGATCAGTTGATGTCAGCAGTCAGTAGATAGTGGTCAGTGGTCAGTCGGTGGTCCGCAGTCAGTAGACAGTGGTTGGTGATCGCTTCGTGGTCTGCAGTCAGTAGACTGTGGTCAGTGATCACTCGATGGACCGCAGTCAGTCATCGGACAGTTGTCAGTAATCAGTTGTCAGTGGTCAGTAGACAGTGGTCATCGACAGAGCTGGATTTGTATCGAAATGACCATTGTAACATTTATTTAATCTAAAGGTGCAGTTGGATCCAGCTGTATCAATAGCTCGTCTCTGAGGTCTATAGTCTAAGGTGGATGCCTCTGTTTGGTTTAATGTTTCCATATCCTAATTTCGGCAGATCTCCTTCTATGGCAACGGTAATTTTATAATCGTAATTCTTGGAAAACAATGTGCATTGCTTCAATTCTGCTGCTGGTCAACGTAGGTCAATGACGGCTGTCATGTTGCAGACGTAACATTCTGGACGCACAAATCAGGTGGTATGTTATGTTGTAAAATTGAATTTTAAAAGGTAATGTAAATAAATGTCTTAACATCCGATATGCGAAGTGAAATGGGGTTTTACGTCGCCTTCATTGTATTTCAGCTACCCCAACTTTCTAGACAGACGCGTTATCCACTCCAGAGGCGGTCGCATCTTGAACACCTGATGCGGAGTAAGGGGTGTTTGTGGACCTTCGTATTGGTGTTATATCTTGATTGAAACATGCCACAATGGTCTAACCACTGGGAGTATTCATATGCATGTAGAAGTTATATTAGATATATTGTACACAAACAATGTTTCAGGGTTATTTCCTGCATATGACATTTGATTTAACTTCAATATACTTATCAATTCATTTAATTCACTGTATACGATAGATAGTAAATACATTGCCTTTTTTTCTCCTCTAACAACTGTCCTTCCTGGCTTCTTTGAGGGGCATTTAGAAGTTGGAGTACTAGTATCAGGGAGGATACGGAAACGTCTTTGTTACAATAAGGAACGACGTGGCGGTGGCGGGTCTAACTCCATTATCCATCGAAAAAAATATATTGTCCCTGATTTTAATGAAAATAATAATTACACTTCATACCTTTGAAGTATGAAGCAATTACTTGTCACAAAAATGACATCGTTGCAAGTTGTGTATCTCATAAAATCAGGCTGATAGTTTTATATAACAAAAAATGTGATTTTTCTGCTGAAGCTGAAAAAAATATCTACTCTCGACACAGATTCCCAGCCCCCTAAAGGGAGTATCAAATGGTCGCTCCCTTGGTTGCATACCGTTTGAAAAGAAATGTTTAATACCAAAAGGAACATAGCCAAAAACTGTATGTTCGTTGCCTAGCGCCACGGCACTCAGCAATATTCCACTCTGTCCAGGCAGGACACTGAGCATGACTACCCAATCCACTCGCCTCACACAATAAGCTCACATTGCTGGGGATACCTTCTAACTGACCAGTCCTTGCTCTATACCTTTAATGCCGAGCACCAAGCAGGCAGGATAACAATAAGTACCATATTCTAACGTCTTTTGATATGACACTGCCATAGGATCGACATCGACTTACAACTCTCAGGCATGCGCCAGGTCACTGTGACAAACCTGCTCCAGTAGAGCCGACCAGCTGTTAGCATAACATTCATTCACTTATTTGGTATTACAAGTATAATTTAGATATGTTCCTTGACAATAATAATAATCCAAAGCAATCCAATCATGTTATTGGAAACGTGTTGACGAAAACGATTTGTGGGCGTCAAGGGGGGATCGTTCATCAGAAAATAATAACGACATTATGAATCGATCTAAGAATATTGAAGTTTGAATAACAATGTTGATGTCTCCATAATCACCAACATGGAGACAGTTACGAATAGGTACCCTAGGCGCCTGACTAATATCGGGTGATCAAGCTCTGTGACCTGGCTGACGGCCTATTGTCATCGTACTCCGGTGGCATTGATCGCTGTGTTCTGAAACTAGATTGGCTTGTATTGACTGTATTATTACCGAGACGCTGTGGTGCAGATGGGACATGATGAATGCAGCCACGTACATCGTTCCCCGTTCATTTCTTAACAACTAGCTTATGATGGAAAGTCCCCATGTAGTTGTGCCTTTGTGTACAGTTATAGACACCTATAAGTGGCCTGATATACTACTCTACATGGTCTACACCCATAGCTGGAAACAGGAATGCCGTTTGATCGTGGATAGTCTGACAGAAAGGCTACCTGAAGTGTTTGTTTTGGTTTTTTTGTTTATTGTTTAACGTCGCACTCAGCAATATCCATTCGGTGCAGGTTCAAACATTTGCTTGATAACGGTCTTTGAACCTTCACAGAAAAGTCGCTCCTAATTGTAATGAAGCAGTTTATCCATATAGCTTATCCTTGCTGACTACGTGATGGTGACAAGATAGACACAATTTTATGGATAACAACTTCTTTAATACTGTAAAAAGCGACGTTTCGGTATAGATCCTTATACCGTTGTCAAGCAAGACTGAATGAGGGACTGACTGACTGACTGATATAGAAGATTTAACGTGCGCTTTCCGACTGTAGCGTATTTCGCACACGGGCCTGGCCAGACCATTTAGTGTATTCCAAAAAGGGTGAAAGTGGTGTGTGCAACCCAAGAGGGGGCTTTTAGGGGTTCCTTAATTATATTGAACTTTTGGAATTTTTAAATTTGGAATAAATGCCGAGGTGGGTGGGGTGATTTGCTGTCGGATTTGATGGTGGAGGTTTTATGCTCTTTGATTCTAGTGTTGATTGGGCGGGATGTTTCACCTACGTAAGATTGCCCGCAGTTGCAGTCAATTTTGTAGACTACACCTTTAACCTTGGGGTGTAGATGTGTTCCTGCCGTTGGCTCTTGTTATCCCACTCATGTATGCCCTTGTTGTTACTGTTAATCCTCCACTTGCTATATATATTCTGCACTATGTCCCTCATTCAGTCTTGCATGACAACGGTATAAGGATCTATACCGAAACGTCGCTTTTTACAGTATTAAAGAAGTTGTTATCCATAAAATTGTGTCTATCTTGTCATCCGCCAACTTCTAAGTAATGCCTATCAAACAAGTTACGTGATGGTGTATGAAGCATTCAGTAAAGCTATGTTGCAATACGTTGATGGGAACAATATAGGTGTACTATGTATATCCTGGCATAACTATTTCAGTGTTTTGGGAAAACCGATCCATAAACAGCAAGTGTTTAACAGTCTTCAATCTCCCGACAGTCATTTCGGACCGGTACATGTTGAATAACTGAGTGTTAATTCCATGTATGATGATCATGTACATGTCTCTCAGACAGATCTGTACCGGGCCATGAACGTTGTAGACAACTGCCTCCTAATTGTGTTATAAGAACACAGTTAATGGTACCGAATGTTTGGCTGCTGCCAGGTTCCGTAGCAAGTATAAAATCTCACATGTCATGCCGATTTTATAATGCTAGCCCACTAACATACCATGCAGTTTAACATGAATATTTTACTCAGACACATTATACTGACTCTGAGCCAAACAGTCCTTCTTTTAGCCCCTTAATGCCGAGCGGCAATGACAGGGTAACAACAAGTACTTTCTTTTAACGTCGTTTGCGCACGCCGGTCGGACGCTCTACCACTAGACCACGCAGGCGGTACTGCGATCTGAAGACGAGCGTTCATGACCACTGAGGTGTGCGAAAACAATTATTACTCGGGGATGAAATGTTTTGAGACAAATCAATTAAACTGATTGCCTTGAAGAAGTATTGACTGAAAAACATAATTCTGTCTCAAAAACAACAAACAAGCAACTTATCCCCGAATATTTAATGGTCCGTAAAACATGTTCCCGTTTTGTTGTTGTTTAGATCACAGTGTATCAAAGGAAGATGTACAAAGTGAAAAAAGACTATTCACGGTGTTGACCTCGCTGTTGTACCACGTTCCCTCTAAGGAATCGCAGCTTATTGTTGGAGGGAAGTCACGGCACAGTTAGTAGATGTGTACCAGTGTTGTTTTCATAAACAGAAACATTAACAATTAAAGGTACTTGCTCGTGGTTGTCTAGTGGTGTAAACACAGAATAGCACTGAAGATATACTATACTGATAATGGTAGAAGATGTTCAGCATTTTAAAGTGGAGAACTACAAAGTGACTACAAACAATGTAACAACATGCCTGTAATTGAGTTCCTTACGTCATTGTTATAGCTATGCGTCGTCCCAACTTACTACACAGGAAGGTATATTGATTATTGTGTTAATCAATATAAGTAAACACACAACTTAAATAACTGAGCCACTGACATCTCTCATATGCTGGTTGGCAGGCAGGATTAACTGAAGTATTCCACAAAGAGCAATAATTGATTTGCTCAGTTTCTTCTTGGCATCAACTGTCACCGACGGTTCTGACTGATATTGACGGGAACAATCGCAGTTGACTCTGACACCTCTTCCTATTGCTCTAATACCTCTTCCTATTGCTCTGATACCTCTTCCTATTGCTCTATTACCTCTTCATATTGCTCTAATACCTCTTCCTATTGCTCTAATACCTCTTCCTGTTGCTCTAATACCTCTTCTATTGCCCTTATACCCCCTCCCAATGCTCTAATACCTCTTCCTATTGTTCAAATACCTCTTCCTATTGCTCTGATACCTCTTCCTGTTGCTCTAATACCTCTTCCTATTGCTCTAATACCTCTTCCTATTGTTCAAATACCTCTTCCTATTGCTCTGATACCTCTTCCTGTTGCTCTAATACCTCTTCCTACTGCTCTAATACCTCTTACTATTGCACATTGAATAGGGCGTTGAACATGTTACTGATGATTCCGTGCATGCTGGTGATGGTCGCTCAAGGACATGGACAGAATGTCATCTCTGGACAACTCGTGTCTGGTGTTTTCAAAGAGACTCGCGTCCCCAGCTTCACATTGTGTCAGTCTCTGTGTTGGTACTCCACTCCGTGCAGGTCCTCCACGTTTGCTACAGGGACAGGCTTGTGTCAGCTCAGCAGAGACACCAGGAACACCTCACCTGGCTCCTTCTCTGTCAGCCAGCATCATGTATACTCGGACGCCCTGGCTCCACTTGGACTGGTATGTGACTTCCTGTTATCTATCAGTTAGATGTACCCTTGTTTCTCAGTTGCTACAAACTCCATTGGCAGGAGTGGTGTCAGTCTGTCAGTACAATGCCCTGATACTGAAATGATTTTGTTTGTTTGTTGTTTTACGCCGCACTCAGAAATATTCCAGCTATATGACGGCGGTCTGTAAATAATCCAGTCTTGACCAGAAAATCCAGTGATTTATATTATGAGCATTGATCCACGCAATTGGGATCGATAACATGCATCTACCAAGTCAGCGAGCCTGACCACCCGATCCCGTTAGTCGCCTCTTACGACTGACATGAGGATACATTGCAAACAATTATAACAATGTCCACCTGTACATTTTAATGTTTTCCGTGGGTAGTTTTATGTGATAATGCTACGACCTTTTATATGCACACGCCCTTTAATTTTAGAGCAAACGCATTTTTACTCTGCAACCACAGAGATAAGAAAGTTAATATTAATAAATCCATATATCATAACGGTTCATCAACCTAAAACAATTCGGAGTCACAATAGCAATGACTCAACCAATGACCTCATTTCCAAGTTCATTTCCGTATGTCTTTACACCTGGTGCCATCACATGCTCATGATATTTCTATTGGATATGGAAAGGGTTTTGTCGTTATAATTATAAACTATAATTATAGAAAACCATGAACACCTGTTGGACCACAATACCCATAGTCGTTGTTCAAGGTACATATTTGCACGGGTGTCATGATATTATTACCCCTTTGTATACGGGTCTTGGATGACGGGTTATGTCTTTCTTTTGTACCACAGAAAACACATCTGAATGACACACATTGTATATGTTCAGACGTTTAAAACAAGATTGAAAAGTTTCTCATTTCTGTGAATATCAACCATGATGAGTGTCGGTCATCTGTCTTTGCATTTCAACCTCGAATATGACTGGATGAATGTAGACGTCCAGAAATAGCGAATACGCTGGTCTGTTCAGTCTGGGTATACGTTAGACCTTTCAGTCTTATTATACATTATATGTTCAAGGTCTCGCATGGTACAGTAGAGGCAATGTGGATGTGGATACTATGGAAACAAAATGGTCATGTACGAAATTGAAGACTCGTAAGAATAGAAAGTATTAACACTTAATGAGTGAAACTAAAAATAAACTTCATTTTGGGGCAAGGGAGGCCATCATTGTTACAAAATACTGCAGCATCCAAGATGTATCCCATTTGCGTGGATCGATGCTCATGATGTCAATCGCTTGGTTGTCTTGTCCAGACTCAACTATTGATAGACTAACGTCATATACCTGCGATATTGCTGAGTGCGGTGTCAAACAATAAACAAAAATATACAAATATATTCGATGTCACGTCAATAAATATTAAAAAACGCAACTCCCGGAATATCAAACAGATGCTTCCTAATGCACCTTCATCTATGAAACATGTAATGGCACAAAACAAGTCCTGTAGGGGTATAGATTATTGTAAATTGTCACTCAGAAATTTTGACCAAAAAATATCTGAATTGTCACTTAACATCACAGCACTCGCTGAACTTGGACTCTTCACTTAAGTGCAACGAAAGAAGTGCATTTCATGATCATGTATTCCGATCGATCTTCTGTGAAGCAATGCTGTAATGTTATGCTCTGATACCCAAACTCATGCGACAACATTTGATGTGGGGGGTAAGTAAGTATCATCTCCCCATTTTCCAAGTGCTGAGTAAATTACATTCTAAAACTTGAAGTGCTGTATGGTATTAACACAGTAAATAATATGTATCTTTTTAACATAAAACAAACAAATACAAATTACGGATAACTTTTCAAAGCAATAGTTTATTTATCCATCTTCTCATTTACAGATAAAGCTGTATGACTCTACTACAAATCAGTTGAAAAACTTCTTTATTATGACGAGACACGTTTCGGAGTACACGCTTACTCCTTCATCAGGTGAATAAATGCTATGGGTCAGAGAGCATATAAATGTACATGTGAGGACCATATATTTTATACAATATATTGATATAGATTTTTAAATTGAGTTCTTCTCTTTTGTTTTGCTCAAAAATATAACAAGAAGCAAGATGAACAGATAACGAACGATTACCTCTATAATTTCATTCAAATAAAACCACACGTTCAAGAGAAAGACAGTTAGCCTGCTATTTGGATTCTTGATGCACAGTGTTTCTTAATCATAAAAGAACGCACGGATGTTCAAGTCATGCACGCTTTTATTTTTACTAACAAAATACGGGTATCAATGTCTATTTTGCATAAGCACTCATAACATCATTAGATTCTTAAAAAAATGAAAACAGGCTGGATACTAATTTAAATGTTTGTTTTTTTATAAAAGATATTGAGTGTTTCCAAACACGAGGCATTTATCGGCAGATAAACAATATAGCGGTCTCAGCAGTACTCAAATCACATGAGGAAAACAACGTGCATATGTGTGCGTGCAAGCAAAACCACTCAGAACATTCGTATCGGCATGTACACTTAACGACACATTTATTTCTGTTAAAGTTAGATGGAAAGCATGCCGAAACAAAACAGTAAAGGCTAAAAGCTTATCAGTTTAATATACTCTTGAAAACAGCAACGCAAAGCTAGATTTGTGTGAGGTTTATACAGATATAAACCGTACAAGGCACATCGGAAAAGTACACGATGAAGGTAAGCAACTACCAATAAGCATATGTCCCCCGTTGGAATCGATAGTGGCCTGACATCTGCTGCCCATGAAAGAGACGAGTATGCGAATCACATCCTGGGGAATGGTAGCCCACTCGGCCTGCAACTCAAAAACTAACTGCTGCAACGTCTGGGGTTGTGGTTGACGTCGGTGTAGCCGTCTATCCGATTCATCCCACAGGTGCTCTATCGAGTTCAAATCCGGGGATCTGGAGGGAGGGGAAAACATCAACGTTGTTGTTGTGTGCACAGGCTCTTGTGATGCGGTCAAGCGTTGTCCTGCTTGAATACACCGTTGCCATTGTCTGCTATTGGGAGGACGTGTGGTAGGAGAATTCGTTTATGTATCGTTTAGCCGTCAGATTGGCCTGCAAATGGACCAAATCTGTTCTGCCATAATGAGAGATAGCCGCCCACATCAAAAGGCTACCCCTACCAAACCTGTCTCCTTCCTGTACGCAGTTTCCGCCGTAACATTCTCCACGATATCTGTAGACCAGTGCTCTTCTATCCCCTCAACAGAGGAGAAATCTTCATTCGTCGCTGGACCAGACATCTCTTCATCGCAGTTAAGGCCATACCCTGCGTTGACGACATCAATGCAATCGTCTTTGACGATGTTGTCGACTCAATATGATGCGTCAAACAGGACGTCTTGCTCGTAGACCTACTGCTATTAGACGGTTTCGTACGGTTTGGTTGGAGATTATTCTGCGCAGTCCAGGTATCTGCGATGCGGTTGAGATGGCTGTGGTCGGATGTAGGGACGGTTACCCTTGGTCTTCCTGACCTTGGCCGATCACATGTTAGCCCACGCTGTTAAACCGATCCTATAACCTTGTTGTGGTTCTGGGCACTACATTGAAAACCTACAGCTGATCGGGATTCCTCCGCCTGCAAGAAACCTATGAGGGTGTTTCTTTGCACTTCTGCTAATCTTGTTGAACTGTCATTGTTCGATTAACGCAGATGCCAGGCAATCAAAAACCCTGCACTTAAACACCGTGTATAGTGCTGCTGCACTTTCAGTGCGTGCAGCACCATGACCCTTTTAAAAAGCACTGGTTGCGTTTTTCCGAATCCATGCGATGATGTAAAGCTACGTAAGATTTTAAAAAAATGCACTTTCCGGGGTAATATTATTTGTAGGATAATACCTAAGAAATAACATTTACTCTGTCCACATGTGTAGTGTATATACGAATAGTTTTGCCCATTATAGTTAGAGCACAGTGAAGCAAGCATCAAGGCGCTTTGACGTTAGAAAAGTTTCGTTAAAACTATGGGGGTGGAGCCGTTTCTAAGAAGCCACATCTGGGACTAACCTTATATTTTCTATTACATCTGATTACTGAAAACATTTTTTGCAGAATTTTGACCACCCCTGCGCGAGTCGACCATGTCCTGTAGATGAGGTGTGTGTGCCAACTGAGGCAGCGACGAGCTTCTTGTGTCTGTACGGAGGTAAGACATTTAGATAGATACCTATTTGAAAATAGATTTTAGGTTCGTTTTCATTTGTTTAATACTAATAAATTTACTCTGGCATGGTGCATGTATAATAAATAGGTATTAAATTGCAGTATACTTCAAAATATTCACAATACGTTTATCTCTATTCTTCGAATAATACAAACATTATGTATAGTACTACAGTCTTAAGTTCCTTTCAGCATCCCGGACCATTAAACCATCGTGCAGTGATATAACTACTACTGACCCCCACACACTCATCCACTTGAGATAGTGTCCAAGCTACCGGTGGTAACTTGCTCATGTTCCTGCTACAGTAACTTACATTAGTATTTTAAAAGTGGGACAGCTCATTTTCCTGCTACGGCAGCTTACATTAGTATTTTAAAAGTTGGACAGCTCATGTTCTTGCTACAGAAGCTGACATCAGTATGTTAAAACTGATACAGCTCATGTTCCTGCTAAAGTGGCTGACATTAGTATTTTAAAATTGATACAGCCCATGTTCCTGCTACAGTAGCTTACATTAGTATTGTAAAAGTGGGACAGCTCATGTTCCTGCTACAGTAGCTTACATTAGTATTTTAAAAGTTGGACAGCTCATGTTCTTGCTACAGAAGCTGACATCAGTATGTTAAAACTGATACAGCTCATGTTCCTGCTAAAGTGGCTGACATTAGTATTTTAAAAGTAGGAAAGCTCATGTTTCTGCTACGGAAGCTTACATTAGTATTTTAAAATTGATACAGCCCATGTTCCTGCTACAGTAGCTTACATTAGTATTGTAAAAGTGGGACAGCTCATGTTCCTGCTACAGTAGCTTACATTAGTATTTTAAAATTGGGACAGCTCATTTTCCTGCTACGGCAGCTTACATTAGTATTTTAAAAGTTGGACAGCTCATGTTCTTGCTACAGAAGCTGACATCAGTATGTTAAAACTGATACAGCTCATGTTCCTGCTAAAGTGGCTGACATTAGTATTTTAAAAGTAGGAAAGCTCATGTTTCTGCTACGGAAGCTTACATTAGTATTTTAAAATTGATACAGCCCATGTTCCTGCTACAGTAACTTACATTAGTATTTTAAAAGTGGGACAGCTCATTTTCCTGCTACGGCAGCTTACATTAGTATTTTAAAAGTTGGACAGCTCATGTTCTTGCTACAGAAGCTGACATCAGTATGTTAAAACTGATACAGCTCATGTTCCTGCTAAAGTGGCTGACATTAGTATTTTAAAAGTAGGAAAGCTCATGTTTCTGCTACGGAAGCTTACATTAGTATTGTAAAATTGATACAGCTCATGTTCCTGCTACAGTAACTTACATTAGTATTTTAAAAGTGGGACAGCTCATTTTCCTGCTACGGCAGCTTACATTAGTATTTTAAAAGTTGGACAGCTCATGTTCTTGCTACAGAAGCTGACATCAGTATGTTAAAACTGATACAGCTCATGTTCCTGCTAAAGTGGCTGACATTAGTATTTTAAAAGTAGGAAAGCTCATGTTTCTGCTACGTGAGCTTACATTAGTATTTTAAAATTGATACAGCCCATGTTCCTGCTACAGTAGCTTACATTAGTATTGTAAAAGTGGGACAGCTCATGTTCCTGCTACAGTAGCTTACATTAGTATTTTAAAATTGGGACAGCTCATGTTCCTGCTACAGTAGCTTACATTGGTATTTTAAAAGTGGGAAAGCTCATGTTCATGCCACAGTAGCTTACATTGGTATTTTAAAAGTGGGACAGCTCATGTTCCTGCTACAGTAGCTTACATTAGTATTTTAAAAGTGGGACAGCTCATGTTCCTGCTACAGTAGCTGACATTAGTATTTTAAAAGCGGGACAGCTCATGTTCCTGCTACAGTAGCTTACATAGGTATTTAAAAAGTTGGACAGCACATGTTCCTGCTACAGTAGCTTACATTAGTATTTTAAAATTGATACAGCTCATGTTCCTGCTACAGTAGCTTACATTAGTATTTTAAAAGAGGGAAAGCTCATGTTCCTGCTAGAGTAGCTTACATTAGTATTTTAAATGTCGGACAGCTCATGTTCCTGCTACAGAAGCTGACATTAGTATTTTAAAACTGACACAGCTCATGTTCCTGCTACAGTAGCTTACATTAGTATTTTAAAACTGATACAGCACATGCTCCTGCTACAGTAGCCTACATTAGTATTTTAAAATTGATACAGCTCATGTTCCTGCCACAGTAGCTTACATTAGTATTTTAAAATTTATAAGCTCATGTTCTTGCCACAGTAGCTTACATTGGTATTTTAAAAGTGGGACAGCTCATGTTCCTGCCACAGTAGCTTACATTAGTATTTTAAAAGTGGGAAAGCTCATGTTCCTGCTACAGTAGCTAACATTAGTATTTTAAAAGTGGGACAGCTCATGTTCCTGCTACAGTAGCTTACATTAGTATTTTAAAAGTGGGAAAGCTCATGTTCCTGCTACAGTAGCCTACATTAGTGTTCTAAAATTGATAAGCTCATGTTCCTGCCACAGTAGCTAACATTAGTATTTTAAAATTGATAAGCTCATGTTCCTGCCACAGTAGCTTACATTGGCATTTTAAAAGTGTGAGAGCTCATGTTCCTGCTACAGTAGCTTACATTGGTATTTTAAAAGTGGGACAGCTCATGTTGAATGTGGAACACAGGTTTTAGAATAACATATGTATCTTGTTATAATTGTATTGTTATGTGATTTGAATAATTGTATTTACTATTGTACTTACTACGTTTTACGTGAGACGTTTTATGTTTACATGCCACCATATATATTACCATTATTGCTTGTTAGCTAAACAGACTTGACAAATATTCAAAAACAAATGACTAGAAAACTAATAATGTACGTTGAAAATAATATATTGTTAATGCCAAAATGATGTATCAAGGATCAAGTAGAAGCTAAATTGACTGTAGCGCTGGGAAACTATTCAACAACGCGTGAAAACAAAAGTGCTTTAGCTCAATGTTTATCTCTCCTGACGGCCATTATGCAACGGCCATCTTATCTACAGGTCTCTTCCTGTGGTAGGGTAATTAGTAGAACCCTCTCCCTCAAGTGTATCTTCCATGATATAACCTACTCTCATTAACTAAATGCTGCACTTTTCAAGCGTCATAAAGTAATTAGGGTCCAATAAAAACAATGCCCCGCCAAGCCTCATAAACACTGAAAGTCGTGCTACAGACATTTAATGTCAAATAAAAAAAACCCCATTTGAATGGCATTAACTAGGATCGTGTATTCTCTTGACACCATCGCAAAACATCATGTAGAAGCCACACCAATACTCATATTTTCCTACAAAATCACACATCTAAAAATGAGACATCAGCAAGTACAGAAAATAACATGTGTATCAGCATTTTTGGTCAGGATGTCTCTCCTTGTTACCACCACCAAGTTCAACTTAACATGGGTCCTCCTTTGGTCAAACGTTTGTTCCCAATCTAATGAGTGTGTCTCGCGTTGCACACGAGTGACGAACGAGGTGCTCACCCGCGTTCAACGCGTGGCGGACGGGTTCCACACCAGTGACCAACGGGGTGCACACGGGTTGCGTAACGTGTAAGGTGCCCATGCGTGTAAGGGGAATGAACTTCGAGCCAGTAATGCACATAACTACATTGTCGGCAGTCAGTAAGTCCTGACTCGGATACTTTTGTTCTGAAAAGGCCTTGAAGTAACCTGTCGCGTTATCTGGACAAAAATATTATTATTCACAATTGTCTTTGTTGGTTACTGGTTGTATGGCAAACACTTGTGTTTTAAATGATTCCCGAAGCATTGATGGAGATGTCAGTCGAGGGCATTTACGAGTCCAGGTCAATATGTTTCGTAACAGAGAAGCGTTTGCACAACATGTCACTCACATATGATGTCTCCCTTTACTTTATATATTGGTCCGGAAATACTCAAATTTGGGATGTACATTTGAATTGTGAAACGTCTACTCCACATATATTATCTTGTACACATGGCATTAAACACATGCAAGACATGTTTACTTATGAACTGGGGGCACGGATGGCCCAGTCGTCCAAGGCGACGCGATTCGCTGTACAGAGTTGCGTCCCTTGGGCACGCCAGAAACCTATGATTGTGGGAATCCCCGTTCGCCCCGATTATGTTTCTAACTTTGTGCCCATACCCCCGTGCTCGTGGGTTTCACCGAATTGGTAAACGTTTGAGACCTGCATCCCGTTGGGCTTCCCTCCCACATTAAGCCGACACGCCGTGATATAACTGGTATACTGTTAAAAGCGTCGTTAAACACAACTCACTCTCTCACTCACTACTTATGAACTCGTTGACATGTGTTTCATTCCCAACAGAAGTGAATTTGTTTTGTTATTCAATCGAAATGTGTTTAGAACTTAACCACGTGAAATGTTACCAGTACCGATTACATTAAACTAAACACAACCTACCTATGTTCTAAACACGTTTAGATTCCCAAACATTATGAGAACACATTAATTCGGCATTGAGTTCTGTGTGGACAATGACATTTGTAATATTCTGGAATACAGCAATATTGTTTCAATGACGATCGTCATGATAATCATCAATATATGGTAGTTAATTATATGCGGTCTTTGTAATGCATGATTCGAGTTGAAATTTTGCTGCTCATATCACAATTTAGCTCGTTTATTTTGATGATGGGGTTCAGGTCGAGTCAGTAACTTTGCATCTGTGTAACACTCAGTAATAATACATTTTGCACACCAGACCTGTATCTGAAGAAATGGATATAGTTAGAGGTTTTGCTTACACGAGAAGTGAAAAACACTTTCATCAAGAGCAATGGCTAATTCTGGATTTACTGAGACCTATTATGCAGTGGTACATGTAGGTATGGCCTGGAGCTCATTCCGGGAGAGTCCCTAACGGAAAGAAGCACACTGTCAGCACATCTGACATCCTGATCTGAGTTGTTTAACTGACGCGGTGAAGCATAAAAGGTGGTATTGATATCCAATGGTGGCATTCAGCGAATTATCTCCCTTCTAGTAGATACTTTAATAGACACATTGCCATTGTCGTTTATTGTTTTTGTTCATTTGGTGTTTGTAAAACAGAATAATAAAATCATGTAGATCGGCATGAAGAATGTAATAGTATGCTTATATTGGTTTATTTGACTCCTTGATCAATTGAAACCGTTATTAGTTTCACTGACACACAGTTTTTGATTGAAAACATATGCTTAGATCCTAAAACTCCAAGCTAAGCACATAATGGTCCATAATTGTAACGCATTTGGCCTAAACATGATTAGATGCCAAACATGTCTGGAACCTTAACTTGCTCTGATGTGATTGCGATTTAAACATGTTAAGGACGCTGTTACAATTATTGGAAAAGGAAAATGATTAATTTTGTGTTAAGCTTTTGTTTTGACAGAACACAAACACTAACACGTTCACAATGTGATACGTGACCTCACCCACCCTGTAAGGGACGCTAAAGTCGCTCTGCAATAGTGTCCATAAATGGTACTCAACACACTTTTCATTTTTCTCATCAGCTTTGATAAGTCCCTGTTTGATAACATGGGGCATACATACACTGTCAATACTGAAATGAAAGCAACTTGAATCTGATTCTGTTTCTGTACTTACATCAGCACTATCTACTGATATACCATCTGCTTCAACAACACCTGACGCAGTACCTACGACGGTAACAACAGATGCACCACCAACCATTGCAACAACTACTGCAGCAACTTCGACTGTAACAACTACTGCAGCACCTACCACTGTGACAACTACTGCAGCACCTACCACTGTAACAACTACTGCAGCACCTACCACTTTAACGACTACTGCAGCAACCACCACTGTTACGACTACTGCAGCACAAACGACGGCAACAACTACTGCAACTACCACTGTGTCAACTACTGCAGCAACTACCACTGTAACAACTACTGCAGCAACTACCACTGTAACGACTACTGCAGCACCCACCACTGTAACGACTACTGCAGCACCTACCACTGTAACAACTACTGCAACTACCACTGTAACAACTACTGCAGCACCCACCACTGTAACGACTACTGCAGCACCTACCACTGTAACAACTACTGCAACTACTACTGTAACAACTACTGCAGCACCCACCACTGTAACGACTACTGCAGCACCTACCACTGTAATGACTGCCTCGACTACTACTGAAACAAGTAAGCATTTCAAGTCGTTGATTACTGATATATGTTTTTAGATTTGTAAATTTATTTTCATTATTTGTAAAAGGTATATTGAATCATTTATTGATTTAGTTGAAATAATCATAAACGTTTTTGAAATAAGGTATTCCGAATTCTAAGGTTTTAAGTATATCCATATTTGGATTTCATTGTTATGATTAGATCGTATTAGTAACATATATCCAGATGACAAATGAATTATAATTTTCACTTCTTGCAAACATCACATGTTGAGTCATTACTATAAGGTCTGTACGTGACATTTCTTGTTAGGATAGCACTTTCAACACTAGTGTGTAGCAACTTTCCATTTGACCTTAAAAGATCAGAAATGAATTCAGCGAATAACACATGTTATATGCAGATATACATGACTAAATATGTCTGATAATGTGGAATAACATTTATATTCAGAGTGAAAATACATGTAGATACTGTATTGTTTCAGATTCATGTGTGTCGGAGTGTGTTGATCTCATCGGAAGCTTTCACTCCTGCTCAGGAGGCTGCGATGAATATGTGGTGTGTTCAGTTAACGGTATGTTTCCAAAAACCTGCCCGCCAGGTACAGTGTGGGATGATAATAGCAAGTTATGTAATTTTCCACCATCCCCAACATGCAGTTAGATGCTCTAATTCTAGTTATGCTGCAGTATTAAACTCACAGCTATATCACAGCACCAAGGCAAACACCGTGTCTTCATCCAAAAATAACCTACCTACAAGGATGTAAAATCAAAGTACACTAGATAGTGGCAGGCTTTGCAAGCGCGAGAATACATCAGTATCAACTCAAAATTGGAAATTGTGCTTGTGCCAAGAGAATAACTTCCTGTATTTTTGGAAACAATTTTAGCCACCAACATTCTCCGTGCTTGAAGGACTCAATTCATCTGATAGATACAGATTCAAATACACCCACATATAATTGGCATTTACAGGTGTAACTGAATAAAAGGAAATGTGACTGGAGATTTGATGAGCCAAAGCGGTGTGTTCCCGAGACGGGGTTGACTGTCAGTTATGAAACGCCACATTCTGCAATGTTCTAGTTATATAATCCAATCTTTTTTAAAACCTTGTCCAGCTAACCCTTGTGGTGAGCAATGATGCAACCATGTCGTGGCACGTTGACACACAATCAACCAAATCAACCAGTTTGACCACTCAACCAATTTAATCGCCTCTTGTAACCAGTAAAGGTTGCTGGGGACAAGTTAGAAGCTGGAATCTCTAAAGTGATGGTGTCACTTAATCACTAACTAGGGCCATGGGGTAGCCTGGTTGGTAAAGGGTTCAGTCGTTGCGTTCAAGACCCGGGTTCGACTCCCTAAATGTGAAGCCAATTTCCAGCGTCTCACCATAAGCCATATGAATATGAGAATGTACCTCTCTGTAAAGTAATGTACTGTGACTTTCATCAATATGTCTGAGCTTTTTAGATTAATAAAACAGTTGCAGACATTCGTGATTGCTTTCTTTTATGCAATGAATTCAAATGCTTTGCTTTAACATACATGTATTACGTCAGGTTAGATCTGTGACCAACATGTTATTATTTGAAGAAATACGTAACCTGCTGTGAGATTGGTCACCATAGAGGAGGCTTCGCTCATTACGTTGTACAATACACCAACCTCTGAAACAGATTTAGACATGTTTGAACACTATAAATATTGTTAAAACACGGATATATCAACAGGACAATGTAAGTATATCGTACAACATTTATTGTTCAAATATTTTGTAGCAAGCAACATCATATACTGCGGTTTGCTATTCAGAATTTTGTTTTCATTGTAGAATAATGTATAACAAAATTACTTGGATTGATGTCTAAAAAATATCAACAACTAAAAGGTTTGTGGGAAAACAAATGAATAAATAGTTTAACTGAACCCGGGAAAACAATCAATCGGGTCACGGCCACATATACACAAACACAATGTCAATCTGAACAGGTAAACAAGCAAAATTCGATAATGTTTTTTTCATATTGTAAAACCATGAAATATCTGTTGAAAGGTCGGAATTGATTCAGGTTAAAATCGATCCAATCACTCAATACATTGGCCCCCTGAACACATATAACATTAATTCAATATCCATGTTTTGCACGATAAGACACGTACTCTGAAAGAAACTATTGATGAATACACACTCGACACAGATGTAATATTGATGATCAACTGCTATGGAGACGTAGTTATTGATGGTTAAAGGCAAGTCTACAAGGTATTCAACACGAAATAAAAGTGTACGTGATACAGATGAAGACAGTATAATTACATAGTAGACGAACTAGAAGCAGAACTATATTAAACTGACATTGTTAATAACAAACGCTAAAGGTAGTCAAGCACGTCAAAACACAATCACAACTTGGGAAATATTTCTCTTATTTATAACAAACTGGAAACGAGAGAGATAGTCTAGCGAAGTTCATTTCAACACCAGAATCCAGAATTAATTTTCAATAAAGCAATGACCAAATCAGAGACAAAATAACCCCAACAAAAGAAAACAATCATACAATCAATGCACTCACACCATTCTACGAAACACTTTGCCATAGAAGATCGAAATCACATCTGCATACAATGTTCAAACATTTAAAAGAAGGTATCGATTGAAGATAGTGATAACCCACACATCAAGAATATCTGACATATATTCTGTGTGGGTTGCCAGATGGAGAAGTATTATCCAAAATGTATTGTCCCCCTTACGAGTTCATGTATTGCATCATCCCCATATTTATGACAAACCATAGTCCTTTGCTACCATTTCAAAATGAATGTGCTAGCCCACAAAAACATGGCCATGAACATGTTTACAGGAGAAGACATTCTGTGGGAAATAGCGTCACAAGGTGTTATATGTTCAAGCAATATGCCGGCAAGGGGACTCTATAAATGAGCCTCACATGTTATAATCATGTGGAGAATCGGACCCGGGCCGTCGGCGTGACGAGGGAACGGTTTACCCACTATGTGGCCCCATCGCCTCTCACAAAGTGATGATGGGGACAGCACAAAAACTCCAACTTCTGTTGTAAAAATAGCATGATTTAGAGCCTTTTCGACTTCAAGTGGGTTATCATGTTATTTCCCAAATCCATATGGGATCGGCTAGATTAGTCCCCTCAACTATCCTCATCTTTCATGCATGAAGATCAAACAGGGTTTATGTCAAATAGTTTGTAAAGCGAGGAAACAAGATTAATCAATAGTATTATACACTACACTGATTGTATCGGATATACCAGGGTTTACTGATCATTAATTTTGAAGTTAACATTTCCTACATCATCGATTGTAGCCTTGTGTGCCCTGGCATATTTACAGCACTGATGGGATGTAGGCAAGGCGATCAATTAATCCCTCACTTATTGCTAATCTGTGCTTCGAAATGATAAGAAAAGTAATAGTATCAGAATAATGTATACTTCATATCAGGAATTTTGTTGATAACAGCAGACGAAACTGACACCGTCTTCACGCTGCAAAACCTACCACCGCTCAGATATATTCTGGATTACACATAAACACATACATGTAACTTTTTCATATCACACAACGCATATCATACCTTTTTCGAGAAACAGTCATTACTGGCCAAGTGTTTCCGTATGGTAAATATCATTTATTAGGATCATTTATTGTATTGGAAAGACATGGGTTTTCTTCCTAACATACGACAATTATGATACGGAACCATACACATAAGAAACATGAAATGTCATTCTTAAAATATTTGATGTTAAATACATGTAACTCTAGAAACCACATTTGACTACATATTTCAGGAAACTGTCTTTTGCACATACCGTGACTATTGATTTACCGCCATGTATGTCTTTAGAAAGTCAACAAGAATGCTCTGACGAAACGATAGTTAATAACTATTAAGCAAGCAGACATTGAAAAGTTGTATGTACCTTAAATATAGTTCCTGCCACGTGCCCTAATTTGCATATCTATCGGATCTTGATACCAAATGTATCGGGTTTGTCTATTGAAGCCATAACACAATGTATAATATTAAACATATGTTCCATGATACCAATATCCTAAGAACAAAGGTACACAGTGGGTGTTTGGGAAACTCTGACTTAGAAAGGTAAATAACTACAGCGCGTGAATAGATTCAGGAGACTTTTAGCGGGGGCCTTTAAGGAATTTTCACTCACGTGTTTTTATCAGTGGTTTCTGTTTGTGTTCTATTGGGGATAATGGTAATGTTCTGCCGTATCGGTAGCACAACTACTCGCGCAATTTGTGTAAAAAGTAAATGTGTGTTGCACGACTCCGCACAGTAGTACCCGGGCAAGGGACGACGGTCTGCGAACAAACAAGACAATCAGCTGATTGACCAAACGGAACATTTAGTGACACGATAGCGGATTTACTGATTAAACTATAAAACGATTTGCTAAGTTTGAATTGAGTAAACTGTGACGACCAACATGTTTTGATTCATTCTCTTCATTCCCTTGTTCTGTGGGACAATGTTTAAACGTTTCTTCAAACGACAAGCGAGGTTTTTATCACATTTTATCACAGTTGTTTACAAGGCGAAACAGGTATCAATCATTCATAGGTGAAAGTGAAGACGGTCCTAAGCTAATTATTATCTTGAAGGTAAAATCGATAGGCAGGAACAAAAACGTACTTTCAAGCCAAGACGCAGTGGCTGCATCCATGGCAACAGCACAACATCGACAAAGTTGGCAACAGGCTAAAGAGAAAACTGTTTTCACTAAAATATGTCCGATTCATGTTTGATTTTCGTGATCTGATTCAGCCTTCGTGGTGCCATGGAACGACGTATGGTCCCTCACTTTTCACATCCCCTTAGAGCCACGGGACCAAAATGGTCCTTTTCAACTGTAAATTAAGATGTCAAACACTGAGTGCGCAAAATTATTTAATTAGAAAGACAGACAGACAGACAGACAGACAGTTTATTCATTAAGCAGGCCATTGGCCCATACTACAGACAATGGTTGATTGCATGAACTACGCATGCCAAGGAAGTAGTCGATTTAAGTTTATCTTAACTGTTGGACTTTATATAGATATAAACATGTGTTATATACAACATCAAAGTTTTCTGATGATATAATTTCAGTAAAAGATTTTACAGTTTGAAACTTGGTATACTGTTTAAGATACATATTTCTTAGGGCTGAATAACGCTCACATACAAGTAAAACATGAAATTCATCTTCAATAAAAGATATACCATTTTCTATACAATATTTACATAATCGTTCAGTGTATGGGACATTTGTGTATCTCCCCAAGTCAACTGCACGTTTAAACTTGCTACATCTGAAACGAGTCAGACATATTCTTAGACGTACTGGTATGAAGAGTGTAAGATATTTTTCTACATTTAACGGGGATTTAAAATGTTTCTAATAAAAGGTATCAGATATACTTTTGATAGAACTACACCATGATTGTTGAAGGTTATCAAATAATCTTTGTTTAAAAAGATGAATAAATATCTTCACATTGCCAACATCTTGTGTTAACCATACATATCCAAAACCTAATTTATACAAAATATTCTTGATGTAAGTAGCCCATGTGGTGCGACCAGAATGGTCCAGTGATTTGAGCATTAAATAACATTGGCGAGGCAGTCTGTGCTCGTCCAAACGCAGTAGCCTGCACCAATACTTGATGGCTCTTGTGGTATACACAAGCTGGAGAGGGGCTCTTCCGCACCTAAAACCATTGCATTGTTTGTTGTTTTACCTGTATTTAGAAACCATTTACACATTTTATTCTGTACATCTTCAATAATTTTACAATATGAGGTGCCCCATATTTCTGCGCCGTAACAGACGATAGGCACAATCATAGCATCAACTATCTTGAATAAATCTTGATAGGGTATATTACCAACTTTCTTTTGATATCTATATAATGGCCTTGTTACTCTGTGCAGCAAGAGTATTTAGTGCCTTAGTCCAAACAAGTTTGGGCGTGAACACAATACCCAAATATCTATAAAAAGACACAGTTTCAATATATACACTATTAAATTTCCATTTTTGCATAATGTCTAAGGGGTCCGCCATTTCTGAATACCATAACTTTAGTTTTCTTCAAGTTTACCTTCATGCCTGTGGTATTGCAAAAATGTTCCAAGGCTTATTTTGTAAATTTAAAGGTGTATCAGTAATAGATGACACGTCATCAGCAAACATAAGTGCATATATTGCTGGTCAGTCTTCAGTAATAAAGACGGTTTGTCCTCAATAAGTTTATTTATGAATATTAAAAACATCTGAGGGCTGAGGATGCATCCTTGACGGGTACCTATATTACACTTAAAGTATTTGGATAACCCAGTAGATGTTCTAACACAGGCACACAGTTTATCATACATTGATGTGATAATAGACAAAAACCTTCCGCAGACACCAATATCAGCCAAACTCTGTAACAACATATTGTGATCAACATTATCAAAAGCTTTTGAGAAATCTACAAATAAGCAGTAGAACCTTCCTTTCTTTTTACATGCATACTTTTGGATAATGGCCTGTAGTGAAAATATATGATCCGTCGTGGAATAGTTGAGTATAAATCCAGCTTGAGATTCGTCAATGATATTGTTATCATCACACCACCTCTGTAGGCTAGCATTAAGAATAGATGTAAATACTTTGCATATGGTATCAATGAGTGATATGCCTCTATAATTGTTGGCATCAGTCATATCACCAGACTTGAACAGAGGACAGATGATACTTTTTCCCCACACATCTGGAAAGTTATCACTCTCAAAGATTTTGTTAAATATAATAACTAAAATTGGTGTAATTTGTTTTTCTGAAGACTTTAAAAATTCAGCAGCAATACCATCAGGCCCAGGGGATTTATTATTCCAAGCTGGTTTATGTGACTTGATATTTTTTTGTGCTAGGATAGGAATGTTAATTGTTAGATCATTATTGTCAGGGATATGGTACATACTGCTATCAAGTTCAAGATCCTGCCTAAAAAGAAGAGACATAAAATGGTTAGTCCATTGCTCAGTATTAATTGATTGAGTGACTGCATTAAATGGTTTACTATCCTTGAGCAGTTTCCAGAACAACTTTTGGTTGTCTCTTGTAACTATCAGTTCTTCTCTCAAGATATGAGTTTTTCTTTCTACTAAAGGCATTTTTAAACATTGATCTTAAGTGTCTAAAAAGTGCAAAATCTTTCCCATGATCTCTGTGAGCTCTCAGGGCTTTGTATTTGTCATGTTTAATAAATTCAAGTTCAACATCCCACCAGGGAGGCTGCTGATTTCTCCTGAAATTAGAATTTAAACCATACACTTTTTTTATGTGTTCTGCAGCTTCTTGATAATAACTGACTATACAAGATACTGCTGTATTACAATTATTATTAGCTAGTTGTAAGATATAATCATAATGCTCTGCTAATATTCCCGCAAGCTTGTGCAAGAAGGTTTCGTTAGCACCTACATTCCACACATATTTCTCCCAACTGCTTCCACCTTCCTTTTCCAGATTACAGTTGGAGTTACTCCTTGTACTACCTGGGGTTGGGGGTTGACTATATTTACCAGATGAGGTACCCTGAATATTGAGTGAGCAATATAAGGGGAAGTGATTGGAGTAATCCTGTGTACCAACCCCAAAGTTAGAGAAATATGGAAAGAGAGAAGAGGAGGCAATCATGTAGTCCACAGCACTTGATCCATTATGAGTGAAACATGTGAATTCACCACTTGTATCATTAAACAATCTCCCATTCAATGTGTGAATACCAAAGGTCCTACACAATTCAAAAAGTCTTTTGTAAAAATTATTATGTGTCACTGAGTCTCTGTTTTTTCTTGGCATATCAAATGTATCAGAGGGATAATCATCAACATCTCTCTGAATAAAGTCAATATTGTCATCAGGGATATAGTCAAGGAAGTCATTTGTCCTTACATTGAGATCACCAGCAAGAAAAATATGCTTGTGTGGGTGTTCCCCAACAATAATGTTCAAATAGTTTTCAAGATGAGTAAATCCATCACTATCTATATTGTCGTTAACTGGTGAATTTTCGGGTGAGATATAAGTAAATATCAAAACACAGTCAGAGTCCCATGATAAACTTGATGTTTTGAATAAAAGTACAACAGTATTTTCAAAGTTATCGTAAAGCCTACATAACAGTCCACTATCTAACCAGTGAGAGCGTATCAAAACAATGATACCACAACTATATCGCCCGAACGTGTGTGTCTTGGGACGGACACAGTTTACCGCACGAATACCGGACAAGAAGTCCGAGAATTCATCGGACCGTCTCACAAATGACTCACAAAACGCGATCAAGTCAAAGTGTTCACAAAGACTTTTTACCTGGGATGTCGAGTTTTCATATTTTCGCAGTCCTTCTATATTCCACGAGAGAATATCAAATGTTGGGCCGTGGCCGTCACATCACCTACCAAAATTGTCAACATTGGGAGTTACCTCCCCTGAAGGAGGCGTGTCTCGGTTGCTGTTGCTTCCGGGTCCAAACAAATCACTCCATGAACGATCGCAAAAAGAGGGTCTTGCATCACGATGCGTACCCCCACCTGTAGACATCTTCTTCACACACTTGTCTTGTCGGTCGTACATAAATACCTGCCCTTCCACAATAAGCTTGAAAATATCACTCTTGTCTTTTGTCAGTAGGAATTTAGCTATGATAGGAGAATCACTTTTGCCAGGGTTGAGGCGGTGAGCACGAATAATAACAATATCATTTGCCTTCTCCATGTGTAAACTCTCTCACATTTGACTCGGACTGATCCCATGTTTCGCCCCTCCCTCTAGATATTCCATGGACTATTAAGTTGTTTCGCCGCTCACGACACTCTAGCTCCTCGAGTTTTTCTGCCAAACCAGAAAGAGAAAGTCTCAGTTGTTTATTTTCATGTTGAAGCGAGGCTAGCTTCTCGTTGAAATCAGACGCCATTTTTGTTACCTTGTCATCGAGTCTCTCAAACTTATTGTTTATGTCCGTGGTGTTAGATTTAATGTCCTTTAAAATCGCCATCAAGTCGCTGTTTTCATTTTCCGTTGCCGATATCTGTATCGATCCTGTTTCAGACACGGACAAAGTTGACTGATTTCGGGTATTGTGTGCGGGGCCGGACTTAGGTGGGCCTGGGTTCGTCTCGACACAACCATCTGGTACAAGTAGCAAACTCAGACAGATCAGAAGCCGTAGGCACATCGAGTAACACTTTTTGCTAATTTTGATACCTTTCATGCTTCTTCTCGCTTTGTTTGGTTGTACAAACAGTCCTATTTTAGCTCTGTATTGGGAAAGAGAGATCCCATGGTGGGAGTTATGAAAAACACGTCCACTCTTTTCAAACTCACGCAAATTAGACTTATAACCATCATCACAGCAATCAGATCAGCTTTAACATGGTGTAAGATACACGTAATACAGTCATACTGATTGCGCAATATGACATTAGTAAAGTAGTTCCTGTGCTTGTCGACTTTTTTCGGCAATGTTTAAACCTTTGAACAAATGGTTGCGAATTTTGATTGTGCACCCATGTCACATACACACAACTAATTTAGTATCAGACAGCCAATTGAAAATGAACTCAGATCACACTTGTCAGAAAGGTTTACTTTCCCCACTGTACAGTAACTGGCTTAAGACTTCTGACATTTAAACCTCATAGGATTTGATGTGTATTTTATGTATTTCATATTGTTTTTGTCTGTGTGTCATGGCGATTTCGTACGGCGTTAGAGATGAAACGACAGTTCTGTTTATGATGCTGATTGACAAAACATAATTAAATATAAATTATAGACAGATAGCTGTGATCGTCAATATCAAGTAGCATATTCATATTTGTGGGGAGAAGGTTCATAATCAACACGTCAATATGCAATCACGTGTGATTGGTCAAATTACCCGACCGTGTGAATGAATTACCCTATCTGTTTCACATTTTGTCGCAAGAGGAGATTTCAAAAGTGTGGCCACGACATCTTAACGCGAGTTGACGCCATATTGTAAAAAAATTGTGTCAAGGTTGGTTTCGAATGCGGTACCTCGGCCCCAGTTTCTGTCGATGGTACACGCGATAAAAACATAATACAACTACTAAAACAATAAACATAACGTCTAAATGATGACAGCAATACCTTTTAGCATTTGAGTTAACTGCTTACGGATGGATACGATGTGCTGTAAAGTTCGGTTTTAATTTGTTTTTCCTTTCATTGAAACTTACAGTGTATACCTTTGGGACTTGATGAATTTAGATACTGTTGGAGAGACAATCAACTCAAGTTGAATGTTTAGTAACACTGTGTATAGAAATGAGAACGTCGTAACAGTTACTTTCGATGCAATGTATACGTTTGTGAAACCGCTAGGTCACCACAGTGCTGCACTGAGCGGTGTACAAAGCCAGCTGACAGCCAGGCACCATGAGGGTTAAACTTTTGATATCGAAAATCAATTATTAGGCCGACAAGAAACACAATTAATTAACTTATACTCCTCAACAAAGTACTGTTGCTGGATTGGTAGATAACGATCTACAGCCCGTTTATACTGTGGACCGCCTCCGTGGTCCAGTTGTAGAGCGTCCCCCTGAGAACGGAAAGTCAGGGGTTCTATCCCCGGCCGCGTCATACCAAAAGACGTTAAAAGCTGTCCTTAGTGGTCATGAACCCTCGTCTTCAGATCTCGGTACCGCCTCCGTGGTCCAGTTGTAGAGCGTCCGCCCAATGTCAAGTTTTTCATATTTTTATCGTCTGTGTGTCATGGCGATTTAGCAAGGCGCTTAAGACGAAACATAATTGTGGGCAGGAAGTTCATAATGGTTAACTGTTCGATATCGAAAATCACATATTAGGCCGACAAGAAACACAATTAATTATCTTATTCTCGTCAACAAAATACTTAAACTGCACAGAAATGCATAGCGTATTGCTCTAAAATGAAGTATACAAAACTACATTCGACACCTATAACCTATAACGGTCGTCAGGAATATCCTGGTGCTATATCATGCGCGGTAAGATGATGCAAATCCTGCCAGAGAACCGTGCATGTAGCCCGTAACCCCCCACGGTTACTGGGTTGGTAGATAACGGTCTATTACTGAGTGAGTGAGTGAGTTAATATTTAAAGTCCCTTCGGCATTGTTTCAGCCATATCGTGACTTGAGCAAGTTATGCATTTGTTTAATATCTTAAGACCTGTCGTCGAAGGACAGTATAAGAACTAGCAAAATGACACATATTCTAATTGTTAAACTAGTTTTAGAACAATAAAATAATCAGATTATAACAGACGACACAATATAAAAACGGGCTGTAGATCGTCAGCAACTGACGGCAGACCACCATCCCCCACGGTTACTGGGTTGGTCTTTTGCCCGTTTATACATTGTGTTCCTGAGCAATAGTTTTCTTTATGCAATGTTCTCAGTCTTGTTTTAAGGACATGAAAATCTGAATGTGATATATTGCTAGATATAGTACAGTGCACCGTTCAGAAATTTTCATATACTATTATCAATGTATAACATTGGACTAACATATGGTCTATGAAATCTTTTATTACATAATACATTTCTCTCCTCTAAAATTAAACAGATAATTTTTCTGATGTTCATTTTACTTACATGACTGTTGAAATGAGCAGGCTAGAGCTTGGTAGACTTGCTTTTGTACATGTATCTGGACTTGTTTTGTTTTAAAAAATAAATATTTTTTAACAAGTTTTAGTCAATATATGGCTGCAGTACTGACAACTCACTCACTCACTCACTCTCTCAACAATTTATCTGGCTTCTCAACAATGTTGGTAGCATTTTTTTATCAGCGTTGTTAAGCAAAGAGTGTTTAATGCAAACTTATAACTTAAAGTGACAGATATAAAAATGTCCTTACTGTGAACTACATACTAGTGATTATATTGGAGATGAAATTCAAGTAAATGCTCTCTCTAAAAAAATAAGACAACAAATGAGTGAGTGGGTCGCTGTTACCATCAATCAGACCATATCGGAGGGGGACAGAATGGTCAAAGTACATTACATGTGTTGTACTGGACTATCCTATATCTCCTGGCTAACATTATTGGGAGTTCATAGCACAAGACAGATTGTTTGTGTGTTTGTTTGTTTAGTTGCTCGACCCCACAGTCAACAGTATTGATGGGAACCAGGTTCAGGGGGTGAATCAAAGACGATGACATAAAACAGAAGTAGGAACAAAAGAAAATAAAGTTTAATGCAGTAATACGGAATTATAGGGCGCACAACCATGAATTACAAACACACAATCAACGTACTGTATTTAAACATTCCTAATAGCACACTGGGTTCACTTTGCTTCATACAAAACATCAATTGACTGTAGACAAAGGCAAATAGAGCAGTCAAAAACCTCCCAAGGGCTGTGTTTTGTGTTTTGCTTGTTTTTATTTTTTTGTTCTTTAACGCCGAACTCATCAATATGCCAGCTATATAACGGCGTTCTGTAAATAATCAGGTATCGATCCACGCAATTGGGACAGGATGACATGCATCAACCAAGTCGGCGAGTCTGACCTGCAATCCTGATTGTCGCCTCTTACGACAAGTACTGTCCCCTGTTAAATCATTGGTTGCTGAAGAGCTATTCTTACCCGGTTCTTCAAGGGTCTAATATCAGCATGATCGAGAGTTACCTCCCTAAACTGCTTTCTAAAAACCACAATGTAAACGCTGTCAAAATACGACCAAAGCCATAAAATGACAAATGGATATTTTTCTGATATTAGTGGGAGAGTGTGGTTTTACGCCGCTTTTACCACGATTCGAGCAATATCACGGCAGGAGACTCACCGGAAACATTGTACCCTGGCCTTCAACGAACGCTTTAACCACCAGGCTACCCCACTTCCCCCTTTTTATGGTGACAAGATAGATCAGTAAAAAATAAATTGATGATTTTACTCATGATACTGACATAATATGCTACACCAACAGATACTGAATATTCCAACAGTTATTTCATGTCATGCAGTGTATTATACACATGATAGCAGTTTTTCCTTTTTAGAGAAAATTCTCTTTAGAATACTAAAATTATATATAATTTTGATGTGGCTATTCTAATGCATCTGCATGAAAGTTATAATGCCATAAATGAATCAAACGGAAATCAATAGTCTTTGTAAATAGTTCCCCGAGGGGAATGTGTTTGTTTGTTATTTAATGCCGCACTCAGCAATATTCAGCAATATTCCAGCTAAATGACGATGGTCTGTAAATAATCGAGTCTTGACCAGACAAACCAGTGACTGACATTTTGAACATCGATCCATGCAATTGAGAGGGCTGACATGCATCAACTAAGTCAGCGAGCCTGACCATCCATTCCCGTTAGTCGCCTCAAGGGACATGTGATAAAAGTCGATAATGTGATGTTGGCAGAAACAAGCGATGTGTTTACCATTCCATATCCCTAAATATGGTAGTTGTTGTAGCATTACAATATGGCCTTGCTAAATGATAGCAATCGGGTTTTGTTTTACAAGGATTCATTTAACATATTTTAAGTCGCCAGTGAAGAGCAAATAGAAGGCGTAATATCTTCATTAACATGTTTACAAATCACTTCAAGTGTTGTCACGAAGCCGCACTTCGTCCAAATTAATCATTCCAAGTGTTGTGAACCAATTGTACATGTGCATTCAAATAAAAGGATCAACATGTAAAGTCATAGCTTTCGGACTGTGTTGGAACTGTTTGACGTCTGAACATGGCAATTCCTGACATTTTAGAAACTTCTCTTCTGTTCATACAAGGTGGGTTCGTGTCACTATAAGCATCCACTATAACTTCCAAGAACAACTGCTGGTTTTATATTTGCCAAATAGTTAATGCTTCAACAAAACATTAAATTGTATGTCTAATATCAGCGGCTCGGATGTAGGAGATTGATTTGGCATATCCAAAATAGCTACAATAATTGACAAGGTAACTGTACTGTTAACACTTCAGGGGGAGCAAAAGCGACAGAAATACAAATCAGCTTGATGTGTTATCACGGACCTTAGTACCTCGGGTATATGGGTTTGATTTTGTTCGCTTTGCCTATTCCAAATGTCTAGCATAATGGACAAGGTAATTGTACTGTTAAATCTGCAAGATGATCAATTGCAGAATAAGAACGAATCGTCTTGATGAATTACTACTGTATTTGCCAAAGTGCAAAGCACAAAGTTCCATATTAAACAGTTTCCTAAAACACTAGGCGTATTTGAGTCTAAGCCTTGTTTGTTGTCCAGAAAACATATTTTAGTGATACTGAAACATCAAGAATGACTTATTCAGCAAGTGTTTGAAACATACAAAGTTTCAGAATAAAATCTTAAACGGTTTCCGAGTTATACTCCGGAAACGGAACGTGACGAACATACGAACGGGCTTTGGAGTGGGGGATAATAACTCATTTCTTAATCATTCACTTATATATTCTTATTGTCAGGATGATCTACCTTTGAGTTTGTGTTAACAGTGACCATCCTAAACTTATGTCCAAATAAACGACACAAACTATTATAATTTCTTTATTTTATATTAAAACATTTTTAAACATAT
This sequence comes from Haliotis rufescens, assembly GCF_023055435.1. NCBI lineage: Eukaryota > Metazoa > Mollusca > Gastropoda > Lepetellida > Haliotidae > Haliotis > Haliotis rufescens. Next base: position 285,117 of record NW_025964354.1, read on the forward strand.
CCCACGAATCGGTAAGAAAATTTGACAATTCGTGTCAAAAAGTGCACTTGCACAAAGATCTACTGCTACCTCGACACGTTAGGAACACGTTTAACTGCGATAGAGAGGGAGAGAGCCGTTGGAATGGCCCAACAGGGAGCAACGCACGCCGTCATTGGCAGGACGTTTGGATGCGCCCGTATAACCATCACAAGGTTATGTCAGACAGGTCCGACAACAGACAGGCCGAGAAGCGGAAGACCACGGGCGACCATTCAAGACATCTGCATTCGGACAATTCACCTCTCAAACCGCTTCGTCACGGCGACATAAACGGCAGCAGAAGGCACTGCGACACAGGATCAGTCGTCAAACCGCGTGCAAGAGAAAACGAGCACATGGTATCAGAGCACATCGACCCTACCTACGTTTGACGTCATCGGCCTGTCGACGTGCTCTGGCGTGCTTTAATGCTGCAGGTGGACATACCCGATATTAACGTGACATTATGATGCGTATTCTGACATTTTACACACTTGCCTCGTCATGTGTTAGTACTGTGACTTTCACCGTTGACCTCACGCGTATTTATTGGCCTGTCCTGAATGCAATCAATGCTTGTACACATGACGTTTAAACGATTGCTCTAATGAGATATACCAGTATGGATTTTCTATATTTCTTCCTTAACCATTCAAACACTGGGTATCGTTTCTTTTGGACAGTGGTTTTACTTATGAATTATGAAACAGAAATAGAGGGCATCTTTTGCCTTAGGCTGGAAGAAAATGCCTAACATTTGAATGGGATTTGCACATTTCAAAGAAGGTACAATCAGGGAGTCTACATAAACACTCCCTGTTACAACTAGATAACGTTAAAACAAATGTTTATTAAATAAGCAATAATCAAGGATGAACATTAAAAAGACTGTGTACATGTAAGGAAAATATTTCTTTGTATGAACAAATGAAGGTGAGGTATTTCAGAACCATCCACCAACCGCGTTTAGAAATTACGAGACAAATCCCCTTAAAGGTATGGTGTAAGGTTTAAACAGATAAATGCATAGGTGGATGGATGGATGGATGGATGGAAAGAGAAAGATACCCCAACGACTATGTTGGGTGTGTTGCAATCATGTTTCCTTAAACGTTTCTTTATTTTCAGCATGTTGGTTTCTTGGGTACTCGCAAGCTGTCTCTGATACAGGGAACCTCAGCGGTTTCCTCTGTGAGATGGACATGTTACCGACGGCTATCATTATTGGACCAAAAACAGGTTAACACTTTAAATGGTTTGTTCCTGTATGTAGGCTAAAGCTTTGTATGCTTGTGCCACATTACTGGGCGATGCTATCTCAAAACTTAGTACTTTTTATCAATCTATCTCTACATACTATATGTTATCTCAATACTTTTTATCCATTAATGTCTACATACTATAATAATATACTGCCTTTAGCAAGTTCCATATTTTAATTGGTGCCGCCCGTCTGACAGGTTATTAGACATGTTGATAACCTGACAGAAACTGAGAGACATGCTTATCGTTAAAAATACGATCAGCATACCATGTTTGTATTTGTGCTGCATTTGTGTATTAATGTTGATAATACAACATATTTACCACTTACAAGTGAAAGACCCAGAATAAATATTGTTTATTCGCTGTGGAATCGGTTTTAAATACAAACGACATTTTCTCATTTAAGACGGAATATGTTTTTTAGATTCGCGAATAGACGACATCATCAGAACAACTTCACGACAGACGAAAGCCAAAATTGTGGATCTCGATGCCTTTCCAAACATGATATCGTGGCATATGTCTACAGTCATGTTGTATGAAAATCGGGAATCTGTCAAAAGGAACCTCAAGTTTCTCGTTCTCGCTGACATTGAAACAATTCGTCCTCTGCTACAAAAGGTATTACTATGTATGCAATGCATGATGCTGATTTACGCTATTACATATTATGTCCTAAGAAGCCAGTAACGGGATCGGGTGTTCATGCTCGCTGACTTGGTTCATTCATGTCATCGTATCCGAAAGGCGTTGATCGATGCTTATGATGTCAATCACTGGATTATCTGGTCCCGCCCGATTATTTTCAGACTGCCGTCATATAGCTCGAATATTGCTGAGTGCGGCGTTAAACAACGAACAAAATGGTTATGACATTGGGTGTTATCATAAGTACACTTGTATGATCGACTCCGCGACTATTCCAAAACGCTAAAGAGCTAATATTGTCTGATGAGAAAATAATATCAAGGAAAACATTAACCAGCAATTTATGACAGCTTTCTCTGTGCAATTGAAATTTATGAAACCCTTTATATTCTCCGAGTTTTTATCGACCCGTTTGTTCTTCTGATCAAAATATATTCACACACAGCACTTTCATACATTCATTGCTTGATATCGTTCTACCTATCTGGCATATGCTTTCGTTCTTTAACTACCCCCAAATAGAGATTTTAAAAAGTGCTTTCTTTTTCTCCGGGGTATGTTAGGCGAATTGGAAACCTGATTACCTGAGTTGTTTATATCAAGGTAGAATAGAATATGGTGCAACCTAACTATGATTATTATTCAAAGAGAATGCATGTAAGCTGTCATCCCAAGTAGGGAAAGAGGAGAAATGTCTGATGTTCTTGCCAATATATCCAGCTTATATACACTGTCCAGTCATCTGTCATGAACAGGCTCAGCAGATTGATAGCGACCTTGGAGCAGGCCTACTTCTTCGACACTTCTCCAGGTGGCTGGTAGTGTTGTCAACGGGAGCGGTAGATGCACTGATCATTGACGACATTGTGTTTGACAACGTTGCTGTAAACGACAATAGACAACATATATTGCAGCCTATGCAGGGTATGTTTGTCATGGCTTAAAACTCGTCATTCCCCTCCCACCAGGTTGTTAAAAATAACACTATTTGTGTATAACTCGAACATATACCCCAAATATAAAACTGCAGGTTCTTTACCAAAGTAGCATTTTAATGAATTTAAATCATGATTACAACTATGCAAACAGCAAAAATATATATATCATTTTGACAAGTTGTAAAGATCGACAACAATTTTTTCATTTACTTCACAGTCCCACCTTCAACGAAGAAAAGCTGGTCTTGAGGACTTATTTCTTAAACTCATTTAAAGTTTGTGTTACATCGATTCAGAGTGTACATGTCTTCAGTTTGTTACAGTTATATTCCAATGTTGGCTTAATAATCTCTTGTTATCTATGCAACTGGGTTGTACTTACTGAACATGTATGTCTGTGCATAGTGGGTCAACACTTTCATTCAATTCATTTATCGTTTGTGACAGCAAGTAAAGTTCATGAAATACGTGCTATTTGTTATATGAATGTACCATTGTGTTGTCAGAACATCTCCTTGCTGCAGACTATGTTGTGGAAAAACGCTTCAAGAAAACAAGTACCTACAGAGGACCTTTCTTCTCGTATTTTTCCCAACACCAAGACTGGTTTGAATGGCAGGCTACTGAAGGCAGCAGTACTACAGGTCGGTCTGTTAATTACAGGAATGTAACATCTACTTAAGTATCTGGGGTAAACTTACAGTATTTCTGTAATATCAAGACCTGTCAGCATAATTTGAGATGAAAGTTCGAACAGATTGATACGTGTCGCTTTACAAACTAAAACAATATGTTAACCCAGAAATCTGTACAGAAAATAATTTAGTGTGAAAACCAACAAACAAATAACAAATGGTACACAATAAACAATGGCAGTATCAAATATATAAACAGTGGATAAGCTTCCAAGATAGGCCTTGGCTGGTGTCCAGGGTGAATCTTCACACAAAAGCTGGTCTTGAGGACATAATGTGAGATATAATGTGAGATGAGATACGTTTGTCCTTGTTTACTATGTTGTCTTTTTCAGTCTCCTTTCAGAATCGTTCATAACAGGCTTGGTCTATGCTGTTCCTGAATTTTCCAGAAAACACCAGAATCGAAATATAGTAACTTCCACAGCACTGTATACATTATATAGTACTAATTTCTTGAACACGAATTATGATAAAATACGATGCTATGACCGTCTACTGAATTCAACAGAAACAAAGTAATACTCTTGCAACATTGTTTGATAATACATTACACTGCCATATAGCATGATGCATTTGTAGAACTCATGCGTTAGGTGAATACCGAGAACACAGAAACAAGGAGACTCTCGACAGATCGCCACCTTCTACTGTACCCTGAAAAACTATATTACAACAACGCTAGATAAACTAAGGTGCGATTTAGAATAGACAAACTGAGGACTATATAATTATAATATTTACTTTAGACATGGCAGAGCTGAAACATGTTGGTAAAAAATATTAAGATTAGATATAAAGTCTCCTTCGTTTGGAAGTAGATTGTCAACCCACAACCGACACCCCATACCCATACAAAATACGTTTCTGTCAAGCTCATGCCAATACTTGAATTAATCACAAACTTCCAGTTCTTCCTCCGCTGTTTATTTCTACTTTTTCAATATTCAAAACATAGCTTTCTCAATCTGCCTCATGGGAAGCGTTGTTTATCTTAACAATGAGGGGTTTGACTGGTACAATGAATGCTGATTAATATGTCACACATTCCGTTTCAGTGGCTTTCATGCAAGCTAAATAGTAAAACCAAAACCACCTCCGGGCCATGCAGCAGACTCATATCCCATCTATCAGGAGTATTTAATTTCAGGTAACGTTTTCAAAAACTTTGACACACGAACCAAAAGAGAGGTTCGTATATTAGACCAAGTGCTTTTCATAATCTTTATGACAACGATTTTGCATTGCCATACTACTAAAAGCAATACAACCCCTTTCCATGTTCATATGACATTTCTGCTACAAGCAGAACCGATTGTACGAGTCCAACTATGCCATGGGCATGCGTTTATGAATTACTATCAAATAATGATGACATCAGGTGTTTGCAAAACGGTCGGCGTATCCTGGCCCTCCTTTGGAACTCGTCAGAAACACACGCAGAAGCAAGTAAATTGTTCACTTGAAAAAAAACAAGGGAACGTATGGTACAAATCAAAATAGGGAATTGTATTGTGACATTTATGTTGTGACTAATGCGTACTAAGGATATATATTTTATTTTACGAAAATATGCAGAAATAATGAACACGTTATTTATTTAATTGTACTAAGCAAATGAGCTAGCTTTGTATATATTAAACTCAATTGTGGAATATTCGATATTTTTAATGCTCTTTCCAGCTACACGTACGTTGAGCCCGAGGATCAGTCCTGGGGAAAGTACGACAATGGAACATGGGATGGAATCATGGGACTGTTGGTAAACAAGGTATGTCCAACAGAAACGATACCAAGTGTTTGAGAGCTTATGGAAGAATAACAAAACCATATAGAAAAATCATATTGGATATGTCATCAAAGCAATCTCTTAACATCATGTGTTCACAAATACATTGCAATCAAACTTTAACCTTTAGACGGACAGGCCCAGAAAGACGGGTGTAGGTCACAGTCCTAACACGTGACGAGGCAAGTGTGTATGATGTCAAAATATTCATAATAATGTCACGTTAATATCGGGTATGTCTACCTTGAGAATTAATGCAAGCTAGAACAGGTTCCGCATGAGTGAGGATTTCTCACAATGATGTTGTCTTTAAAGAAGTTAAACACGTGTTTATGGAAACATTTTTCAAATGTTTTGCGAAAAAAGTGTGTTAGTGTGATTGGTCTGTAATTATTGTGCCATATCAATTTAATTTTATAAGATAGATAACAAATTATGTATTCGAAATAATATTTTATATCTTTATCAAATGTCCAGACGAGGGGAAAGTAATACATTTGGCGTGCATTTTTCTCTGAGCATCCTTGCTTACATCTATCCATGCTGTCATGTTGGAGATATGGATGAGATCAAAGTTGTAGTGTAAGCCTACCAAAAGTGTAAACATTTACGTTAACTGTGTATATCTTAGCTAATGATGGACACGTGAAGATCCGGGGTAGAATAGGTCTTCAGCAACCCGTGCTTGCCGTGAAAAGCGACTATGCTTATCGTAAGAGGCGACTAAAAGGATCGGATCGTCAGGCTCGCTGACTTGGTTGATGCATTGCTCATGGTGTCAATCACTTGCTTGTCTAGTCCATACTCGATTATTTACATACCGCCGTCATATAGCAGGAATATTGTGTGCAACGTTAAACAACAAACAATCAAATAAAACAAACAACTATTGATGTTATTAACTCAGCAATGAATAAACATGCTTTGTGCAAAGCATAAGCCCCTGTGGTCTTATTCATAACAATGAATGAACAACACGTTCTACGTGTACCCAAAAGTGTAACAATAATAGTTGAATGTGCAAAAGAATCCAAAATAAATTATATCATGCAATTTGGTGTGACACCGGGTAAAAATATCAATGAATATAATTTGTTTTAAAGTTTAAAACACACCATTAACAGATACAATATAGGCAGTACATTTCAAAGAAATACATTCGCCTTTGCAAATGCATCCCCTAGAACTATAAAATGCACAGGTATCAGCGACATAGCTTGTGTTTTTCAGATACCTGGATATTGCTGTAATTTAGCTTACCTAACATTAACTTCCCCATCATGAGCAAACATAAAATGACAGAAACCAGTAACACATACATGTATGTATTCATCACACACTGTCCACAGCAAATAGTAAGCATGGGATACGATAACATGCATCAACCAAGTCAGCGAGCCTGACCACCCGATCACGCTACTCGCCTCTTACGACAACCATGGGTTGAGGAACACCATGTCTATCCCGGATCTTCACGGGTGCTAGAATTCTTGGTCACGTATGGGTAAGCTAGCTCAGGCGATCGTGCATCTTTTAAGCAGAATTAGTTATTTAATGTGGCTGAAATCCGGGAAGTAGCCTTGTCGGTCTACAGGTATAAGTGCCATAACAAAACCATGTCTTTCATGTAGTCGATGTACTCTGAAAAAGGTAACGCAAAATCAACTCACATGACATCAATGTATCGTTTGTGATAGCAAGTTTCTCATTTTAATCATTTCAGACAGTGGACATATCGGCAGTGCCGTATGCAGTTTCCCTTCGCAGATCAAACTACGTGACATTTCTGTATCCAATCAGATACACCTACAAAGACATCCTCTACAAAAAACCAGACTCCCGCGTCGACTTGGCCGTACTGGTATCATGTTTCAAATGGCAAGTCAATGTATGTGTACTGGTGACAATTGTTGGAGTGACCACTTCCTTCCTCGTGTGCAAGAGATGTTCTGCCCATCAACACGGGCGCAGCAAACAGGTTGACCATCAGATGCTAGAGACAATAATGTCGACTATCGGAGTTACGTGCAAGCAAGGTATCATGCTACTGTTTTGTTATATAAGATCAGGGTTTATTTTGGAGTTCAAGCGATATGACAATTTCAAATATTAATAGCCATGATGATATGTGTGTGCAGGGTTTTATTCGGTCGTCAGCAAATTATTACTTAGAACAGAGAGGCATCTATGTGAAGGTTTATAACAATAAGTGATTGCTGGACAACCTGATTCCGATTAGCTGATAAAATGAAATACCAAAATGTCAGGCAGTGAAAACATCTGCAAACCGTTCAAACAATTGAATTACCAGCACAGATATGTACATTAACGTTTACAGGATCGTCTACACTGCCAAACACAGAGTCTAATCGGATCCTGCTCGCATTTTGGTGGCTGTGTTGTATTCCCATCACGGCGGTGTATTCTGGGAACCTGGTTGCCTTCCTAACTGTCACCAAGGACAATGTCCCATTCACGGGTCTAAATGATCTGCTCGACAGTGGCTATGATATTGGAATTGAAACCGGATCATACGTCGCTGAGATCTTCAGTGTAGGTGTTGTATTCTACATTCGATCATATGTAAGCGTTGGAGTCTTGCCTAAACCAGCACCACGATCGAATGGTAAAAATGCATGTTTACACAGAGTGTCAGACTACTACGTTCTCGTCAATTTCAATTGCTTGGTCCAGAAATATATGCCAGTTTAGAAAGAGTACAGGAGTACTCTGATGCTCAGAATCAACTGTACATTATGTTGTATTGATATTGTTGCTGCAGGGCTCATAGTACATATTAATAAATGATACTGACACATTAGACGTCATTGACATTTTATTGCAGGGGTCGAATGCCTCCGTCAACAAACAAATCTGGAAAAAGAACAGGGAGCACCAACCTGGCAACCTCACTAATGAAGAGGACATTGTTTACCACAGGATCAGACTAGCTGAAGGACGGTATGCTTTGATAACGGACAGTGACATTATCAACAGCTACATGGCTGAAAAATGTGACATGGCTCACACAATGGAACAAAGGTTTCCTGCCACGTCCTCACTAATTGTGCCAAAACATTCTCCTCTTGCTTTGCTGATGGACCCAGAGTGAGTATACATATGCCAATAAAAGCGACAAAACCATTTCCGTAGCTATATGAAATCTTTGCCCAGTGTACCATGTCGGCCAAATGAGTTTATGACTCACTTTCAAATAGCGATGATACACTAGCATAATCAGTCTCGATTATCCGCTGAACTAGATTTCTTTTGGCGTAGAAGAACGTCACACATGGGCATGTGGCTATATGTCAAGATACCAATATCATTCGCGTAGATATATTTGTCCTTAATGAATCGATTCTTTCACAACACATTTCCTTGAAGTCCCGTGTGCCTGAACCATTAAATCAAGCTATTATGACAGGCTGATGGCGGAAGGAATTATTGACAAATGTTTTTAAAATCCAACCAGTTCAAAGAACAAAACCCTTTGAGTACATGGCATGATACTCTTTAGAATATATGCAGTCTGGCCAAGGTGTTCAGTGCCATAACACAGTAGAACCGCGCTGTGTGCCGCACGTCCGGACTAGCTTAACGTTACAAACGAGTAGGCTTGACATCATGAATATCACCTTCATGCTGCTAGTTTGTGTGAAACGATTAAGTGTCTTTGTGCTTCCAATATTTAAATTCACACAACCTAATAATTTCCTCGAAGTTCATTTCAAAGTGCAGCATTCCTCAATCGTTTTAATATTCATTGTTGCAGGCTGATGTTCCTTGTGGAGCGTGGGATTATTGATAAGTGGTATGAACAGCCCAACCTAGACGAGAAGGTGTGTTCATCAAAGGAGGAAGAAGATAATGGCCTGAAACTGAGGAATTTGTTCACAGTTTTATTTGTTGCTGGATGTGGTGTGGGGCTAGCTGCTGTTGTCTTGGTGTTTGAGATATGTAAATATAAAAAGGGATCTCACAGGAAACGGGCTCAGGAGGGAAAATGTCTATGATCTCAAACATCAATATTATCCTGGGAGCAAAACAGTAGAGCCTCACTGTGTGTCCAACATGTGTAGCCTACTTTCCCAACTACAAACGAGTCAACGTGCTAGTACGTGTTAAACGATTCAATGTTTTTTGTTTCCGATATGTAAGTTCCAAAACGCCAAGGAATACTCAGTCTTGATTATCTGCCAAAACATTTCCAGTATAAATCACATGAATGGATCACTGAAAAAGGGACCACACCAGGTAAGCTGGTTTTCTGGATGCACGCGGCACTCACAATTTACATACATACACTCAAATCCATTGAATACGCACTTGTGAAACGAATAATTGCCCAAAACATGTTTTAAACATGACGATAATGCTGGGATGGACATGTGCCCCCTTGTGACAGTTCGAGTTCGAACATCAGACCATCTTGAAGCGACGAGCCTGAAAGTGACGACCGCAACTGTGAACACTGCACAGAAACACAACCACTGCTTATCTTCACATACTGCACGCGAACACGAACTTATCATCCGTTCACACGTTGCAAAAGGAATACATAGTGGGCCTCTACTTGATTTCCTGGTATGTTGGCATCTTTTCATAAACCTCATCTTATTGTATTTGTACCCCTTGCGACTATTATGATTGTTATTCCCATGTGGGTTGATGTGAATGCATGTAACAGCTATAAACCTGCTTTCAGGTGGGCTCCATGTATAAATTCACCTTCTTGTGATTGTACATTCTGTTGATGAGAGGATCCGATGTGACTATTTTGCCTGGTACACTTAATGTAATGAGACCATCTCATTTTGGAGTATTTTTTAAACCTGCCACAACAAGGTGCAATTGCCACACCACCCGTTTAACGGTACTTGTTCCATAGTTCCAATCAGTCGAGATATTACACTTTTTGATTTGACAAACATCGGGTGACTTGGGACATTTACGTCCCCCTCCATAGAACAAATATACTGTCTCCGAGGCGCTTTTAAGTGCGTGCAGTGCTCAACTGCATTCGTTATTTTGAGTTTCCCAATATGTGCACACACTTTGTGTTTCTTTATGCATATCAATAGGAATTTCTGATCGGATTGGAATAATCAAAAAGAGGACATTTGGCCAATAAGTTTAACTTAAGCTTCAGGTATAGAGATTCAATAACCATAAACTAGTCAATTTCCACTGATTTACACACTTGAACTAGAAATATTGAGTGAGTGAGTGTGTGAGTGACTTGGGTTTAATGCCGCTTTAAACAGTATTCACGGCGTGTCAGCTTAATGTGGGAGGAAAGCCCGAAGTGATGCAGGTCTCAGGCGTTTGCCACTTCGGTGAAACCCACGAGCACGGGTATGGTGCTGACAAACCTAGGAACATAATCGGGGCGAACTGGGATTCGCGGCGCCTTAGACGGCTGGGCCATCCGTGCCCTCTAGAAAAATTGAAGACCAGTGAGGTCGCCTCCTTTGATTTATACTTTGATCTGTGCAAAAAGTCTCATACTCATGTATGAAAAAAAACGTAAGAGTGAGTGAATATGCTTTTAAGCCGCTTCCTAGCAATATTCGTGCAACTTCGTGGTGAGGGACGCATTCGGTGAGTGCACTGACTTGTTTTAAAGGGGCCTATTACTTTTGCTGCTGCCAAATATGTCATTCATATTCATGTTAACCTAACCCTGTGTATTTCAGTATAATGTGTCGATTGTACATATATATCTTGTGTGGTTATTTTAGCAGATTTCGCAAGTTAGTCCTGTTTTCTTGTTAGCCTTTGCGGGATTTTTTGGAATCACCACGTAAAAAACGGACCTCGATTTAACTTGGAAATGGCTTTCTGAAGTATTGAGGTGCAGATAAATTACTGCGAACTATGCACGAAAATATGTGTGTATGTCTTATCAAATGGTAGCCTGCAACCTCGGGGTATCAGGGTACTTGTTATGTACGCTAAACAGAACAAAATGCACTCGCTAACCTTTAGTTACTACTGGATACTCATTCACCGCAGGTTAGACATAGGCTTACTTTGAACAAAGACACTTGCCTAAGGAAATGTCACACATGCTTCTGTGTTGGCAAGACCGAAGACCGATCAATTTACTCCGCAGGACCGTTCTTGCTTGACTGTCTCGGATTGTCTTTTGGTGTAATTTAAACATCACAACTGCTTTCAATAATTGACGTCAGCTTTACATTCATCTGTTAAAGGTTTGGGGACAAAACATATTTTGCATTAACAATGATAAAGGGCAAGCATACTTGCTAGAAGATAAGGGAACGGGACACTTAACTGAAATGCACACTTTATACTGCTCCCAAGATACTCATTCAAATGGGGTAATATATATGATATATTTGCTCGGAATCAATACATGTGTACCAAGTTTTGATTGTTAACGTGATAAGGAAGATTTTATCTTATTAATGACACTGACTGCGCCACCCTGACTTACTGCTTGTTATATTCCATGTGGCAGGATGCCTATGTTACACAGAGTGGCGCCTTGTTATTTATTTAAGGATCGTGAAATCGAGTCATTAGTATTGTTGAAAATTAAATACACAGTAACACATAAGCTCTCACTTCTCGCCTACAGTACTTTTTATCAGTTATGGGTGGGTGAGTGAGTTTGGTTTTACGCCCCTTTTAGCAATATTCCAGCAAAATCACGGCGGGGAGCACCTGAAATAGGCTTCACACATTTTACCCATGTCGGGAATCGAACCCGGGTCCTTTGCGTGACGAGCGAACGCTTTAACCACTAGGCTACCCGACCGCCCTTATCAGTTATGGGATGCATCGAGGACAACATCATAATCGTGAAGGGCTATTGGAACTTGGTAGCTAATATGTCCAACGTGTCTCAGTCTTTTATTTACAGACTTTGGAAAAGGCTTCTGCAGACGCAGAAAACTAATGACGAGCCGCGAACAGGGTGAGTGAGGTGAACACGAAAGTCCAAATTTTGTTACAAATATTTATAAGTGATATGCATGAGGAAAGGACTGATTAATCAGAAACCTGCATGCTCGGCGACAGGAACATTAAATATATATCTGTGATATGGTTACTTGTGATATGGTTATTTTACTGTCATTTGATGACAGGATTTTAGAAAATTTAAACGCACTGCTTCTTTTGGAAAGAGTTCCTCTGAAATATTGTCATCGTGGAAGCACTCACCCACTTGATATGTTTGTAATAGCATGCTTTAATGCTGAAGGCTTTTAATAAATGTATTCAGGTGTTTCAAAGTCGTGTGTATTCGTAATTGAAATAACTTCTCACAAGTTGTTGTGCTTATTTTGTTTTTCACAGTGCGTCATACAATTACGTCCTTCTTGAAGTTCACAAGAAAACGTAATGAATAGGTAATATCAAAGAGGTGGATAATCTATACAATCTCTTATCTGAAATAGTGTTTCGATTTTGTATTTCTGTATTTTGTATTTTCATCTTTATATAGATATCAAAGCAACAGAGTAAACGACTTTTTATGGAGCATCTCGTGTAATACTATATTATCTGTCATCCTGAAAGAGTAAACGGCAGCAGAAGCCGTAGAGATTCCCATAGGGTCAGCATTGCCGTGTGACAAGGACGATGGCTCTTGTAGGTGCCGTTTCAGTGATGAAGAGTCAAACCTTTGCCTTCATTCTGGCAGCAACAATTCATCACGGTAGGTAGTGCGATCACACTGTTTCACTTTCGTTGTACGGAGAGTCCCGGCCGCGTCATAACAAACGATGTTATAAGATAGTACTTGTTACCCTGTACTGGTCGGCTCCGAGTCAGTACACTGTCTCTTAGTGGGATATTCACGTTAAACTGCGGCATGGTATCTCAGTGGCAGAGCACTCACACAGGTGCATGCACTTCGGTATATAAGTGTAAAAATCTTGGACGCTATGTTGAACCCCATTTCACCTCACCTCACCCGCATTCGTTGTATTTATTAGATTTGCACATTTATATAAAGGGGGACGTTACATCTAAAAAAGGTGGACGTTATATCAATAAATATCCAGGAGAATCTAGAAGGTCAAAACAACTCAAACTGGGACTTTATTCTAGACACGTTTGACCAAACTGTATTCTGCTGCGATAATAATTATAGAAAGTGATTAATTTATGTTCGTTATTGAATGTTTGTTAGTTTGTTTGTTTGTTGTTTTACGCTACACTCGGCAATATTCCAGCTATATGACGGCGGTCTATAAATAGAGTCTGGACCTGACAATCCAGTGATTGACATCATGAGCATCGATCCACGCAATTGGGATACGATGACATGTGTTATCCGAGTCAGCGATAAGTCGCCTCTTACGACAAGCATAATCGCCTTTGTCGGAAAGCATGGGTTGTTGAAGACCTATTCTAACCCGGACCTTCACGGGTCCGTTATTAAATGTACACATCATGATTGGTCGTTGTGTAGTGGGATGGACAAAGGAGTCTTTACATGTAACGGTAATATAGAAGCTGGTGATATTGATTATATTCTTGGTACTGGAGATATATTTCACATTTGTGAACACTTCAACATAGAGTCTCGTCATGAGTCAAAACAGAGAGAAGCTGGAACATAACATTTCCTCCTCAAAGGAATTCTGCGGAATATTAGGAAAAGTGAACTTTACCAAGGTAGGAAGTAATCGTACAGAAAGAGACGATTGGCTTGAATACTTCAAGACTATTTCAGAGGTACAGATTCTACAGATGCTTCAGGTGATATGAAGTGGAATTTAGGATTTGATAGTGAGTGTTATTTGACCACTGATATTTTAGAACTACCTATAAGTAGTTATGAAATTATAGCTGCTGTTCAGCGTTGGAAAATCAAATAGATGTCCTGTTATGTATTGGTTAAAATCGGATTTTTTATAATATTCTCTAAAGGCAATATTACCATATCTTGAATTATGATTCAACACTATTTTAGAAACTAGTACCTTTCCCAAAGACTGGACACTGGTTGTTATTGTTTCTCTTCAATGAGGTGAATAATTGCAGAGGTATTACACTTTCGAGTATATTTAGCAATTATTATGTTTCAATTATTAATAATCGTTTGATATTTTGGTCCGATTCATTGATAAAAAGTGTCGAAGAGCAAGTTGGATTTAGAATAAGGAACTCAACCATTGATAATATGTTGTTTTTTCTTCAGCAGAGCTCCAGATTACTTTTTGAGCTTTTTACTCTAGGGTTTCTATTTTAATTGGGTTATTACAATTTTCATTGGGTAACCAATATTTTTTCACTCATCTATTCTTGACTCTATTGGTTTTTTTCCCCAAAATGAGTCAACATTTTAAGATTTAAAAAAATATTAAATTATGCTTGTGTTTTAGAAAAAGGTCTCTTTCAACTGTATCTCAGTATACCAAGTAGACCGAGTACCCTGTGCACTAGCAGCATAAATGTTCTGTATTTATGTGGTATTTATATTGCATTGAAAGTTGTAGGCGCTGACAAGCAATTGGGAAAAATATGTTCTGCCTAGCAACTCCAACCACGCCAACTGCATTATTTTAATCAGAAGGTGATTCATCTTATTACCCACTGCCATTGTACTATACGCTTACATAAAATAACATAACAAAAATCCTTGCTTCTTATATATACTTCTCAACCATTTGTACACAACAAAACAATATGCATTCCTCCAGCCATTATACTGGACGCGTTGAGGTAACTGAAGAGGCGTAAAACCTAAACTTACTTATGTTGTGGGGGCACAAGATTGTCAAAGCAACCCTTTCCCGATCAGTCAACACTTGAACATGTTGAGGAGGCAACTCTTCTCATTTTTCTCGAGATTTTCTCCTCCTTTTTCCTGCCAACCAGTGTCGCACAGCATGTGAACAGTCATGTGTATCAATCTGGAGACCAAGCATCTTGATTTTCAGCAAAGTATCAAGCTAATCTGAGAATAGTGAAGACCTGTTATTTGACTTGAGGGGGTTCTGGGCACTAAACGAACGCTCACATTCAACGCTTGTAATTGTCATACATAGCCCAATATTGGCAAGAATGGCACAGTTTGGCATATAGACTGATGAACAAGATGATTTCTCTTACACAATTCCCGGAATTGGAAATGCTCAAATGAACCCATAATAATCGCTTTGAGGCGTGGCCACTCATCAACCAACTGCTATCTGTTCAGGAGAGGCTCAACGATCCTCACATTGTCATCGAAGCCATGTCCCATGTCCCCTTCCACCACACACACTTTCTTCTCACTCTCACATCTCAGCCACATGAGCAAGGACATCATTAGATTCAACATTAGATGAAGCATTTACCGTGAATGGCTCCAAAATTCTACTAAAATCACTGAAAATGTCACGGTCGTCGTTCCTAAAATTTAGCTTTGATATTTTTGCACAGATTCTTCAAATAGTCTCTCCTCAATCTCTCAAACTCTTCATCCATTGTGCATCGATAAGAAAAGTTTCTTTTCATAATAGTGGACACTGACTCCATCATGTTCTTCTCTGGTGATTTTGGATTTGACCTTTGTCAGGGCCTGCCCATCTGTACTCATGAAACACTCAAGTTTCGGCAATGTGGCATCAAGCAGGGGTTGAAGCTCACTGAACAACAGATTCCTCTTCTGTATCACACAGCTCAAAACAGCAAGCTCTGAATGAATATCTAACATAAATGCTATTGTTAAAAAATCTTAGTAGTCACTGAAATACTTAAACAATCCTTTAGCTGAGGCACACTTTTCTTCAGCAAATTTCAACAATGTTGACAGTACGGATGGATAGCATTCATACACTACTATGCAACTGCCGACTTTAAACCTAGCCACCTGATTGAGTGGGCTTCTTTAACAGAAAGTTCCGGAAAGTTTTAGAGTTTCTGTAGCTGTTTCAGTGTGGTTGTTCTGTTGCTAGAACCGTTTATGAAAAAATACAAACTGTTGAATTTATCTCTGAATTTAAGCAGGTAGTCAATCTTCTTGATGGCATCAACACATGCCAAGTTGAGTCTGTGAGTAACACAATGAGTTTGAACATAAAAGGGGGAATATTGTGCTTGCATCTGTTTTCCAACACCTGGTTTTCCCCCATCATCACTGCAGCACCATCTGTGAAGTACATTTGGACAAGTTAAGTCCTAACTTTGCAAACTCTGACACAACACCATTGCCCACTGTATGTGCGTATTGAATAAAAAAGTTGTAATGGCGTCCCCTTGTTTCACGTATCTGACACAAACTGACAGCGTTTTGTCCACTGTAATGTCTGTGCTTTCATCAAGTATGATAGCACATACTGGAGACGACTTGATGTCATCGACAATACTTGTCGTCAGCACAGACGAAATTGACTGTTGAATGCCAGTAACTGTATCCAAGCTCAGATTTTTAACACGACATCAAGGCCATTCAATCTCTGTAAGTTCAGCAAATCATTCACTTTCACAGAAGGAGATTCTGAGTTAGCATCATTATACACTGTGTTGAACAATATTTTCTCATCACTGTTCACATCACCAATGTCGACACCGTTAGGAATGTCTTTACCTTCATACTCCTTTCTTTCACAGGCTTGTTTCTGTTCGCCACTTTCGATGTGTCTAGTGTTAATGGACTTTTGTATGTTACTGGTGCCATCGATATCGTTAGCCCACACATTTGTTAATTTGAACATGGTTTCATAATAGCGACACAAACTACAGCTCATGAAAAGCGTTTCAACCTTATCTTAAAAAATAAGCCATGGAAACTTCCATTCACGGTTTTCCATTCAGTGATTGTTCGTTTACTCACATTTCCGCACTCAATGGCCCCGAGCGCTCTGATTGGTAAATATCCCCATGTGCGTTTGTTATGGTTGGAGGGCGGACCAATCACAGCACTCGCCGCCATTGTGCGCAGAGATTTGTTGTTTGCTTCCGTGACCCACAGCCGTGACTGAGCAAATATTTCGACAAATCGACATTAATTTATACGTATGTCATATTGCAATATGACATCGTTTTTAGTTGGTCACCGAGCCATGTTGGAATCATTGGTAACACAATGACTGTGGGGATTATTAGGAAAAGTGAACTTTACGAAGGTAGGAAGTAATCGTACAGAAAGAGACGATTGGCTTGAATACTTCAAGACTATTTCAGAGGTACAGATTCTACAGATGCTTCAGGTGATATGAAGTGGAATTTAGGATTTGATAGTGAGTGTTATTTGACCACTGATATTTTAGAACTACCTATAAGTAGTCATGAAATTATAGCTGCTGTTCAGCGTTGGAAAATCAAATAGATGTCCTGTTATGTATTGGTTAAAATCGGATTTTTTATAATTTTCTCTAAAGGCAATATTACCATCTCGAATTATGATTCAACACTATTTTAGAAACTAGTACCTTTCCCAAAGACTGGACACTTGGTGTTATTGTTTCTCTTCAATGAGGTGAATAATTGCAGAGGTATTACACTTTCAAGTATATTTAGCAATTATTATGTTTCAATTATTAATAATCGTTTGATATTTTGGTCCGATTCATTGATAAAAAGTGTCGAAGAGCAAGTTGGATTTAGAATAAGGAACTCAACCATTGATGATATGTTTTTTTTCTTCAGCAGAGCTCCAGATTACTTTTTGAGCTTTTTACTCTAGGGTTTCTATTTTAATTGGGTTATTACAATTTTCATTGGGTAACCAATATTTTTTCACTCATCTATTCTTGACTCTTTTGGGATTTTTCCCCAAAATGAGTCAACATTTTAAGATTTAAAAAAAAATGAAATTATGGTTGTGTTTTAGAAAAAGGTCTCTTTCAACTGTATCTCAGTATACCAAGTAGACCGAGTACCCTGTGCACTAGCAGCATAAATGTTCTGTATTTATGTGGTATTTATATTGCATTGAAAGTTGTAGGCGCTGACAAGCAATTGGGAAAAAAATGTTCTGCCTAGCAACTCCAACCACGCCAACTGCATTATTTTAATCAGAAGGTGATTCATCTTATTACCCACTGCCATTGTTGTATATGCTTACATAAAATAACAAAACAAAAGTCCTCGCTTCGTATATTTACTTCTCAACTATTTGTCCACAACAAAAAACTATACGTTCGTCCTGCCATAATACTGGACGCCGTGAGGTAACTGAAACATTATTTGAACGCTTGTAATTGTCATACATAGCCCAATATTGGCAAGACTGGCACAGTTTGGCAATATAGACTGATGAACAAGAGGATTTCTATTACACAATTCCCAGATTTAGAAATGCTCAAATGAACCCATAATAATCGCTTTGAGGCGTGGCCACTCATCAACCAACTGCTCTCTGTCCAGGAGAGGCTCAACAATTCTCACATTCTCCCTGAAGCCATGTCCCCTTCCACCACACACACTTTCTTCTCACTCTCACATCTCGGCTGCATGGGCAGGGGCATCATCAAATTCAGCATCAGATGTAGCATTAACCGTGAATGGCTCCAAAACCTTACTAAAATCACTGAAAATTTCACAGTCTGGCTTTGATTTTTAGCTTTGATATTTTTTGCACAGATTCTTCAAATATTTTCTCCTCAATCTCTCAAACTCTTCACCCATTGTGCATCGATAAGACAAGTTTCTTTTCATAATAGTGGACACTGACTCCATCATGTTCTTCTCTGGTGATTTTGGATTTGACCTCTGTCAGGGCCTGCCCATTTGTACTCGTGAAACACTCGAGTTTCGGCAATGTGGCATCAAGCAGGGGTTGAAGCTCACTGAAGAACATATTCCTCTTCTGTAACTCACAGCTCAAAACAGCAAGCTCTGAATGAACATCTGACATAAATGCTATTGTTAACAAAACGTTGTAGTCACTGAAATACTTAAACAATCCTTTAGCTGAGGCACACTTTTCTTCAGCAAATTTCAACAATGTTGACAGTACGGATGGATAGCATTCATACACTACTATAGAACTGCCGACTTTAAACCTAGCCACCTGATTGAGTGGGCTTCCTTGACAGAAAGTTCCGGAAAGTTTTAGAGTTTCTGTAGCTGTTTCAGTGTGGTTGTTCTGTTGCTAGAACCGTTTATGAAAAAATACAAACTGTTGAATTTATCTCTGAATTTAAGCAGGTAGTCAATCTTCTTGATGGCATCAACACATGCCAAGTTGAGTCTGTGAGTAACACAATGAGTTTGAACATAAAAGGGGGAATATTGTGCTTGCATCTGTTTTCCAACACCTGGTTTTCCCCCATCATCACTGCAGCACCATCTGTGAAGTACATTTGGACAAGTTAAGTCCTAACTTTGCAAACTCTTACACAGCACCATTGCCCACTGTATGTGCGTATTGAATAAAAAAGTTGTAATGGCTTCCCCTTGTTTCACGTATCTGACACAAACTGACAGCGTTTTGTCCACTGTAATGTCTGTGCTTTCATCAAGCATGATAGCACATACTGGAGACGACTTGATGTCATCGACAATACTTGTCGTCAGCACAGACGAAATTGACTGTTCAATGCCAGTAACTGTATCCTAGCTCAGGTTTTATAACTGACATCAAGACCATTCAGTCTCTGTAAGTTCAGCAAATCATTCACTTTCACAGAAGGAGATTCTGAGTTAGCATCATCATACACTGTGTTGAACAATAATCATCACTGTTCACATCACCAATGTCGACACCGTTAGGAATGTCTTTACCTTCATACTCCCTTCTTTCACAGGCTTGTTTCTGTTCGCCACTTTCGATGTGTCTAGTGTTAATGGACTTTTGTATGTTACTGGTGCCATCGATATCGTTAGCCCACACATTTGTTAATTTGAACATGGTTTCATAATAGCGACACAAACTACAGCTCATGAAAAGCGTTTCAACCTTATCTTAAAAAATAAGCCATGGAAACTTCCATTCACGGTTTTCCATTCAGTGATTGTTCGTTTACTCACATTTCCGCACTCAATGGCCCCGAGCGCTCTGATTGGTAAATATCCCCATGTGCGTTTGTTATGGTTGGAGGGCGGACCATTCACAGCACTCGCCGCCATTGTGCGCAGAGATTTGTTGTTTGCTTCCGTGACCCACAGCCGTGACTGAGCAAATATTTCGACAAATCGACATTAATTTATACGTATGTCATATTGCAATATGACATCGTTTTTAGTTGGTCACCGAGCCATGTTGGAATCATTGGTAACACAATGACTGTGGGGATTATTAGGAAAAGTGAACTTTACGAAGGTAGGAAGTAATCGTACAGAAAGAGACGATTGGCTTGAATACTTCAAGACTATTTCAGAGGTACAGATTCTACAGATGCTTCAGGTGATATGAAGTGGAATTTAGGATTTGATAGTGAGTGTTATTTGACCACTGATATTTTAGAACTACCTATAAGTAGTCATGAAATTATAGCTGCTGTTCAGCGTTGGAAAATCAAATAGATGTCCTGTTATGTATTGGTTAAAATCGGATTTTTTATAATTTTCTCTAAAGGCAATATTACCATCTCGAATTATGATTCAACACTATTTTAGAAACTAGTACCTTTCCCAAAGACTGGACACTTGGTGTTATTGTTTCTCTTCAATGAGGTGAATAATTGCAGAGGTATTACACTTTCAAGTATATTTAGCAATTATTATGTTTCAATTATTAATAATCGTTTGATATTTTGGTCCGATTCATTGATAAAAAGTGTCGAAGAGCAAGTTGGATTTAGAATAAGGAACTCAACCATTGATGATATGTTTTTTTTCTTCAGCAGAGCTCCAGATTACTTTTTGAGCTTTTTACTCTAGGGTTTCTATTTTAATTGGGTTATTACAATTTTCATTGGGTAACCAATATGTTTTCACTCATCTATTCTTGACTCTTTTGGGATTTTTCCCCAAAATGAGTCAACATTTTAAGATTTAAAAAAAAATGAAATTATGGTTGTGTTTTAGAAAAAGGTCTCTTTCAACTGTATCTCAGTATACCAAGTAGACCAGTACCCTGTGCACTAGCAGCATAAATGTTCTGTATTTATGTGGTATTTATATTGCATTGAAAGTTGTAGGCGCTGACAAGCAATTGGGAAAAAAATGTTCTGCCTAGCAACTCCAACCACGCCAACTGCATTATTTTAATCAGAAGGTGATTCATCTTATTACCCACTGCCATTGTTGTATATGCTTACATAAAATAACAAAACAAAAGTCCTCGCTTCGTATATTTACTTCTCAACTATTTGTCCACAACAAAAAAACTATACGTTCGTCCTGCCATAATACTGGACGCCGTGAGGTAACTGAAACATTATTTGAACGCTTGTAATTGTCATACATAGCCCAATATTGGCAAGACTGGCACAGTTTGGCAATATAGACTGATGAACAAGAGGATTTCTATTACACAATTCCCAGATTTAGAAATGCTCAAATGAACCCATAATAATCGCTTTGAGGCGTGGCCACTCATCAACCAACTGCTCTCTGTCCAGGAGAGGCTCAACAATTCTCACATTCTCCCTGAAGCCATGTCCCCTTCCACCACACACACTTTCTTCTCACTCTCACATTTCGGCTGCATGGGCAGGGGCATCATCAAATTCAGCATCAGATGTAGCATTAACCGTGAATGGCTCCAAAACCTTACTAAAATCACTGAAAATTTCACAGTCTGGCTTTGATTTTTAGCTTTGATATTTTTTGCACAGATTCTTCAAATATTTTCTCCTCAATCTCTCAAACTCTTCACCCATTGTGCATCGATAAGACAAGTTTCTTTTCATAATAGTGGACACTGACTCCATCATGCTCTTCTCTGGTGATTTTGGATTTGACCTCTGTCAGGGCCTGCCCATTTGTACTCGTGAAACACTCGAGTTTCGGCAATGTGGCATCAAACAGGGGTTGAAGCTCACTGAAGAACATATTCCTCTTCTGTAACTCACAGCTCAAAACAGCAAGCTCTGAATGAACATCTGACATAAATGCTATTGTTAACAAAACGTTGTAGTCACTGAAATACTTAAACAATCCTTTAGCTGAGGCACACTTTTCTTCAGCAAATTTCAACAATGTTGACAGTACGGATGGATAGCATTCATACACTACTATAGAACTGCCGACTTTAAACCTAGCCACCTGATTGAGTGGGCTTCCTTGACAGAAAGTTCCGGAAAGTTTTAGAGTTTCTGTAGCTGTTTCAGTGTGGTTGTTCTGTTGCTAGAACCGTTTATGAAAAAATACAAACTGTTGAATTTATCTCTGAATTTAAGCAGGTAGTCAATCTTCTTGATGGCATCAACACATGCCAAGTTGAGTCTGTGAGTAACACAATGAGTTTGAACATAAAAGGGGGAATATTGTGCTTGCATCTGTTTTCCAACACCTGTTTTTCCCCTATCATCACTGCAGCACCATCTGTGAAGTACATTTGGACAAGTTAAGTCCTAACTTTGCAAACTCTTACACAGCACCATTGCCCACTGTATGTGCGTATTGAATAAAAAAGTTGTAATGGCTTCCCCTTGTTTCACGTATCTGACACAAACTGACAGCGTTTTGTCCACTGTAATGTCTGTGCTTTCATCAAGCATGATAGCACATACTGGAGACGACTTGATGTCATCGACAATACTTGTCGTCAGCACAGACGAAATTGACTGTTCAATGCCAGTAACTGTATCCTAGCTCAGGTTTTATAACTGACATCAAGACCATTCAGTCTCTGTAAGTTCAGCAAATCATTCACTTTCACAGAAGGAGATTCTGAGTTAGCATCATTATACACTGTGTTGAACAATAATCATCACTGTTCACATCACCAATGTCGACACCGTTAGGAATGTCTTTACCTTCATACTCCCTTCTTTCACAGGCTTGTTTCTGTTCGCCACTTTCGATGTGTCTAGTGTTAATGGACTTTTGTATGTTACTGGTGCCATCGATATCGTTAGCCCACACATTTGTTAATTTGAACATGGTTTCATAATAGCGACACAAACTACAGCTCATGAAAAGCGTTTCAACCTTATCTTAAAAAATAAGCCATGGAAACTTCCATTCACGGTTTTCCATTCAGTGATTGTTCGTTTACTCACATTTCCGCACTCAATGGCCCCGAGCGCTCTGATTGGTAAATATCCCCATGTGCGTTTGTTATGGTTGGAGGGCGGACCATTCACAGCACTCGCCGCCATTGTGCGCAGAGATTTGTTGTTTGCTTCCGTGACCCACAGCCGTGACTGAGCAAATATTTCGACAAATCGACATTAATTTATACGTATGTCATATTGCAATATGACATCGTTTTTAGTTGGTCACCGAGCCATGTTGGAATCATTGGTAACACAATGACTGTGGGGATTATTAGGAAAAGTGAACTTTACGAAGGTAGGAAGTAATCGTACAGAAAGAGACGATTGGCTTGAATACTTCAAGACTATTTCAGAGGTACAGATTCTACAGATGCTTCAGGTGATATGAAGTGGAATTTAGGATTTGATAGTGAGTGTTATTTGACCACTGATATTTTAGAACTACCTATAAGTAGTCATGAAATTATAGCTGCTGTTCAGCGTTGGAAAATCAAATAGATGTCCTGTTATGTATTGGTTAAAATCGGATTTTTTATAATTTTCTCTAAAGGCAATATTACCATCTCGAATTATGATTCAACACTATTTTAGAAACTAGTACCTTTCCCAAAGACTGGACACTTGGTGTTATTGTTTCTCTTCAATGAGGTGAATAATTGCAGAGGTATTACACTTTCAAGTATATTTAGCAATTATTATGTTTCAATTATTAATAATCGTTTGATATTTTGGTCCGATTCATTGATAAAAAGTGTCGAAGAGCAAGTTGGATTTAGAATAAGGAACTCAACCATTGATGATATGTTTTTTTTCTTCAGCAGAGCTCCAGATTACTTTTTGAGCTTTTTACTCTAGGGTTTCTATTTTAATTGGGTTATTACAATTTTCATTGGGTAACCAATATGTTTTCACTCATCTATTCTTGACTCTTTTGGGATTTTCCCCCAAAATGAGTCAACATTTTAAGATTTAAAAAAAAATGAAATTATGGTTGTGTTTTAGAAAAAGGTCTCTTTCAACTGTATCTCAGTATACCAAGTAGACCAGTACCCTGTGCACTAGCAGCATAAATGTTCTGTATTTATGTGGTATTTATATTGCATTGAAAGTTGTAGGCGCTGACAAGCAATTGGGAAAAAAATGTTCTGCCTAGCAACTCCAACCACGCCAACTGCATTATTTTAATCAGAAGGTGATTCATCTTATTACCCACTGCCTTTGTTGTATATGCTTACATAAAATAACAAAACAAAAGTCCTCGCTTCGTATATTTACTTCTCAACTATTTGTCCACAACAAAAAACTATACGTTCGTCCTGCCATAATACTGGACGCCGTGAGGTAACTGAAACATTATTTGAACGCTTGTAATTGTCATACATAGCCCAATATTGGCAAGACTGGCACAGTTTGGCAATATAGACTGATGAATAAGAGGATTTCTATTACACAATTCCCAGATTTAGAAATGCTCAAATGAACCCATAATAATCGCTTTGAGGCGTGGCCACTCATCAACCAACTGCTCTCTGTCCAGGAGAGGCTCAACAATTCTCACATTCTCCCTGAAGCCATGTCCCCTTCCACCACACACACTTTCTTCTCACTCTCACATCTCGGCTGCATGGGCAGGGGCATCATCAAATTCAGCATCAGATGTAGCATTAACCGTGAATGGCTCCAAAACCTTACTAAAATCACTGAAAATTTCACAGTCTGGCTTTGATTTTTAGCTTTGATATTTTTTGCACAGATTCTTCAAATATTTTCTCCTCAATCTCTCAAACTCTTCACCCATTGTGCATCGATAAGACAAGTTTCTTTTCATAATAGTGGACACTGACTCCATCATGCTCTTCTCTGGTGATTTTGGATTTGACCTCTGTCAGGGCCTGCCCATTTGTACTCGTGAAACACTCGAGTTTCGGCAATGTGGCATCAAGCAGGGGTTGAAGCTCACTGAAGAACATATTCCTCTTCTGTAACTCACAGCTCAAAACAGCAAGCTCTGAATGAACATCTGACATAAATGCTATTGTTAACAAAACGTTGTAGTCACTGAAATACTTAAACAATCCTTTAGCTGAGGCACACTTTTCTTCAGCAAATTTCAACAATGTTGACAGTACGGATGGATAGCATTCATACACTACTATAGAACTGCCGACTTTAAACCTAGCCACCTGATTGAGTGGGCTTCCTTGACAGAAAGTTCCGGAAAGTTTTAGAGTTTCTGTAGCTGTTTCGGTGTGGTTGTTCTGTTGCTAGAACCGTTTATGAAAAAATACAAACTGTTGAATTTATCTCTGAATTTAAGCAGGTAGTCAATCTTCTTGATGGCATCAACACATGCCAAGTTGAGTCTGTGAGTAACACAATGAGTTTGAACATAAAAGGGGGAATATTGTGCTTGCATCTGTTTTCCAACACCTGTTTTTCCCCCATCATCACTGCAGCACCATCTGTGAAGTACATTTGGACAAGTTAAGTCCTAACTTTGCAAACTCTTACACAGCACCATTGCCCACTGTATGTGCGTATTGAATAAAAAAGTTGTAATGGCTTCCCCTTGTTTCACGTATCTGACACAAACTGACAGCGTTTTGTCCACTGTAATGTCTGTGCTTTCATCAAGCATGATAGCACATACTGGAGACGACTTGATGTCATCGACAATACTTGTCGTCAGCACAGACGAAATTGACTGTTCAATGCCAGTAACTGTATCCTAGCTCAGGTTTTATAACTGACATCAAGACCATTCAGTCTCTGTAAGTTCAGCAAATCATTCACTTTCACAGAAGGAGATTCTGAGTTAGCATCATTATACACTGTGTTGAACAATAATCATCACTGTTCACATCACCAATGTCGACACCGTTAGGAATGTCTTTACCTTCATACTCCCTTCTTTCACAGGCTTGTTTCTGTTCGCCACTTTCGATGTGTCTAGTGATACTGGACTTTTGTATGTTACTGGTGCCATCGATATCGTAAGCCCACACATTTGTTAATTTGAACATGGTTTCATAATAGCGACACAAACTACAGCTCATGAAAAGCGTTTCACCCTTATCTTAAAAAATAAGCCATGGAAACTTCCATTCACGGTTTTCCATTCAGTGATTGTTCGTTTACTCACATTTCCGCACTCCATGGCCCCGAGCGCTCTGATTGGTAAATATCCCCATGTGCGTTTGTTATGGTTGGAGCGCGGACCAATCACAGCACTCGCCGCCATTGTGCGCAGAGATTTGTTGTTTGCTTCCGTGACCCACAGCCGTGACTGAGCAAATATTTCGACAAATCGACATTAATTTATACGTATGTCATATTGCAATATGACATCGTTTTTAGTTGGTCACCGAGCCATGTTGGAATCATTGGTAACACAATGACTGTTGCTGCAGCTAAAGCAGCACTCAGCACTCAACACTTCTTATTATATAGAGTGATTATAGACCTGTGACTCTACCCTCGAGGGGTGGTTGAAGTAACATAAAAGTATTGTACCCCTAGGAGCGTAAGTTCCACGCCATTCAAAGCATTTTCATTCATGCCAGAAGTCGTATATTTGTCATTTAACTCGGATGGTTAAACCTTCATACCATTGCCAAATGCTGAAGGGAACCGTGCAGGTAGCAGAGTTATTGAAAGTCCCCACAGTCCCAAGTATGGTGGCCTCACATTGGTTGCTGACAATCTTTAGCCCATTTTATTTTGTGTTGTTGAATAACCTACCTACCTACCTACCTACCTACCTACCGATCCTACCCTACCCTACCCTACCCTACCCTATCCTACCCTACCCACCCACCTACCTATCCTACCGTACCCTACCCTACCCTATCTTACCCTACCCTACCCTACCCTACCCTACCCTACCCTACCCTACCCTACCCTACCCTACCCTACCCTACCCTACCCACACCTACCCTACCCTACCCACCCACCTACCTACCTATTCACTGTGCACAGTTGCATCCCTTCTATGATTGGGGCTTCGAGTCCCGGTTCTCCCCGATTATGTTTCTTGGTTTGTCAGCATCCTACCCGTGCTCGTAGGTTTCGACGAAGTGGTAAACGTCTGAGACCTGCATCACTTCGGGTTTATCTCCCACATTGAGCGGACACACCGCAATATAATACTGTTAAAAGGGTCGTCAAACCCAACTCACTCACTCACTCACCCTAGCCGATTTAACGTTCAGTTGTAATTAATTTACATATTAACCAGTGTACATAGATGAAGTCATTCGACCCCTTCACCAAAACTGTATCAGCATCCAGTGACAAGAACAACACATGTGCAGGACGTTGTAACATAAGTTACGGTTACAAATTGTTCATATTCAGTGATTTTAGGACTCTAAATATAAGTGACAAAACCATTTCCCTCTTCATCAATGAACAATTCCGATCTCCTAAGCATGTGCTTTTGAATCACTATCAAATAGTGATGGCATGACGTGTTTGCAAAACGAATGAAAATGGAGAAAAAAAAAGACTGGAGACATATAGTAAAAAGGAAATATGGGAATTGTATCGGACATCATTCTAGTAATCGATGCTTCAATTTTGTAAATAAATGTCCTCTACATATCCACCCAAAAACGTTTTGAAAGCTTAAGGTGTTGTAACCCTGATCAATCCAATTTTGAGCATGAATCGTGTGACTTTTCGTGTGAATCTTCGTAGAACTTGCATGCTCGACTGTACCTAACGAGTTATGAAGATTAGATTGATGGACGGTATTTGAAACCAAACGTTGATTGGACCGATGCGTGATTTGGCAGATCTTTTCCCCTGTAAACATACTGGCCTCTTGGACAATTAATGTAGTGGTGCTTACATTATAGTGATGATGCTTTTTGAGGCCTCATTAGTGGGAACCTTATTCCGCCAGTCAGGGAAGACATACTTTGGTTGTCTTCCAATTCTGTTTGAAAATAGGTTTTGCATTCTATCAAAGATATATAACGAACTAACTAAACCCACTCTAAAATACATTCGGCAAGGTTTACCTTTCCTGTTGGCCCTTCTTGGTGTGATAGTAGCAGTGCTGCATTGAAGAACTAAGTTACATCATTATTAATTTGTCCTTAATAATCATCTTTATAAATGTGTATTTAGTTCTCGACGCCGGATGGCTGACATCTTGAAGACGAGATGTCGTAACTCACTCTATCACTATAAATTTCATAAATTGCAAAATAAGCCACCTGTGAAAATCAACTGTGAAATATTCTTCTCCCTTTATACTTGATAGGCCATTGGTCAGGGATTGTCCTATAAAGCACGTGTTAAGGCATTATGTTATGTATAATTTGCACTTACACTACTGAACACAACCTCTCGTCTGCGGAGGAGCGATCCGTGATACTACCCCAAATGTATCCGGAATTACCAGGGTACGTTCGTGGAAATGCCGCGGTTCAGTACGTTTGCAGAAATGCCGCGGTTCTGTACGTTTGCAGAAACGCCGCTGTTCAGTACGTTTGCGGAATTGATGCAGTTCCTTAGCAGATCGTATTGTACTGCTGTGGCTTCTTCAAGAAAGAAGTTAGTAGTTGTAAGCAGTAGTTTATATAAGCATGCACATGAGAACTGATTTACTTTCACTTACTCACTGTGGAACACTGTTTCAACAGCTTACACAGGAAGAAACTTGGCTTTGAAGAAACCATCCAATGCCAGCTCAACATACATTCAATCGTGTCAACTATATACGTCAAGTGTTGTTGACGGGTCACCTTCAGGAGTATTTAATGACATGACATGTCACAGCGTTGGCTATGGTGATACGAATCCCTGGTGGCAGGTGGACTTACAGGACGTCTACAGAATATCTAGAGTTGAGATTGTTGGTCGTTCAGATTGCTGTGGTAAGTGTTCACATAAAGTATTGTAATATTGTGGTTAGGACCCGACCAAGTAATATCTTTTAAAGGGTCATTGAATTTTTGTTTTGATATAGAATATGTTTATCATGCGCTTCAATACATACATTCTCTGATAGGATTAGCCAAAAAATATA
This sequence comes from Haliotis rufescens, assembly GCF_023055435.1. Classification (NCBI taxonomy): domain Eukaryota; kingdom Metazoa; phylum Mollusca; class Gastropoda; order Lepetellida; family Haliotidae; genus Haliotis; species Haliotis rufescens. Next base: position 314,588 of record NW_025964354.1, read on the forward strand.
TTTTTTGAAAAAAACATTGTTTTTTATAGCATCAAGCATGTCCAGATTTATCAGTTTTGCGTCAGTGTGTGGTTGGTTGCGTCACTGTGTGGGTGGTTGCGTCACTGTGTGGGTATTTGTGTCACTGTGTGGATGATTGCGTCAGTGTGTGGGTGGTTGCGTCAGTGTGTTGGTGGTTGCCGTGTCCCTGTGTGGGTGGCCGTGTCCCTGTGTGGGTGGTTGCGTCACTGTGTGGATGATTGTTTCAGTGTGTGGGTGGTTGCGTCAGTGTGTGGGTGGTTGCCGTGTCCCTGTGTGGGTGGCCGTGTCCCTGTGTGGGTGGTTGCGTCACTGTGTGGATGGCCGTGTCACTGTTTGGGTGGTTGCGTCAGTGTGTTGGTGGTTGCGTCACTGTGTTGGTGGTTGCGTCAGTGTGTGGGTGGCCATGTCACTGTGTGGGTGGCCGTGTCCCTGTGTGGTTGGTTGTGTCACTGTGTGTGTGGTTGCGTCACTGTGTTGGTGGTTGCGTCAGTGTGTGGGTGGCCGTGTCACTGTGTGGGTGGCCGTGTCCCTGTGTGGGTGGATGCGTCACTGTGTGGGTGGTTGCGTCACTGTGTGGGTGGTTGCGTCACTGTGTGGGTGGTTGCGTCACTGTGTGGGTGGTTGCGTCACTGTGGGGGTGGTTGCGTCACTGTGTGGGTGGTTGCGTCCCTGTGTGGGTGGTTGTGTCAGTGTGTGGGTGGTTGCGTCAGTGTGTGGGTGGTTGCGTCACTGTGTGGGTGGTTGCGTCCCTGTGTGGGTGGTTGCGTCACTGTGTGGATGGTTGTGTCAGTGTGTGGGTGATTGTGTCACTCTGTGGGTGGCCGTGTCACTGTGTGGGCGGCCGTGTCCCTGTGTGGGTGGTTGCGTCACTGTGTGGGTGGCTGCGTCACTGTGTTGGTGGTTGCGTCAGTGTGTGGGTAGCCGTGTCACTGTGTGGGTGGCCGTGTCCCTGTGTGGGTGGTTCCGTCACTGTGTGGGTGGTTGCGTCAGTGTGTGGGTGGTTGCGTCAGTGTGTGGGTGGTTGCGTCACTGTGTGGGTGGTTGCGTCACTGTGTGGGTGGTTGCGTCACTGTGTGGGTGGTTGTGTCACTGTGTGGGTGGCCGTGTCACTGTGTGGGTGGTTGCGTCCCTGTGTGGGTGGTTGCGTCACTGTGTGGATGGTTGTGTCAGTGTGTGGGTGATTGTGTCACTCTGTGGGTGGCCGTGTCAGTGTGTGGGTGGTTGCGTCTCTGTGTGGGTGGTTGCGTCACTGTGTGGCTGCGGTGCTGTGTACCTTTATGGGTGGATCTGTCCCACGACATGGGGGTTCGATGTCACCCAGGTCATAAAGCCTGACATCCCAAATGCATCTGTTCATAACTCCCATTTACTTATTATTTATAACAGAAACACGTTTCTGTTTGATTCAGCTGACAGGCTGCACGATTTCACCATCGATGTGTACGTCGATGACCCTGCCGTCACAGTGAGCGCCCAGCCCACGTTGTGTCACTACTACCACGGCGTCTTCAGGCCTACAACTCAAGACATCATGTGTGACTCTGTAGTTGCTGGGAGGTTTGTAAGGCTGTCAGGGAAGAAGACTCCACCCGCTGGAGACTTGTTTACATTGTGCGAGGTTTCTATCTATGAACCAGAAAAGTATGGTAAGCCAATGTGGAACAAACAGATTAACCTATTAATTTCGGAGATATCTCTTGTTTGGTGTTCAACGCTTATCTCAAAACATAGTCCATCTATGACTGTGGCCTGTAAATAATTAAAACTGGACAGGACAATCCGGTGATTGCCAGGGACCGATCCTGACCAGGAATTCTTGGATCTGCAATGGAAATTTGTTTGCATCAGAACGTCCTATATTTCGGCCCTTTCATCATTGAGTCTGTGTGTATACCCGTGTGTGCCTGTGTTTCTGCATGTGCGTATGTACGTTCGGCTGTGGTGGTTCGTGGGTGTTTGTTAGCTGGTGTTGGTGGATGAGGTGGTGCGGTGTTGTTGTGCGGTGTTGGTGGATGAGGTTCTGTAGCAATCATGTAACTATAAAGCATATATATATTGCTATTTGAATAATCATTTAGTGAATTAAAATTATATTAATGGATGAAACAAAAAGTGAATGGCATGTTCCTCATTTCATGACAAACTGTATAATGGTATAAGTTTAAACATTACAAAAATGTTTGATTAAATTGCCATTTAGCTCTTTAATCGATCTTATAGTTCAAATGGATTTGGTGGTCATTCTTGGTGATAATAATGTATGTCTTGCTTACTTACAAATAAGATCTAAATAAGTTCCCATCGTCAGTACTTCACTGGTTTTGTATACCCGGAAATTCATTGGGCCGACTAGCGGTGTAGTAGTGACTTGTGACTGTGCGAAGCCAAGTACTGAAAGAAGACAAAAGCAATGTGTTGAGCAGATGCCCTTTTGGCGACATAATGGGATTGAGCATTCGTTTGAGCACTCGGTGGATTCCCTATCGCTAGAACCATGCTGCATCTTGATTCATTGCTACAAATAGCGACTACAAGCGGTCGTATATATTCACGGATGATCAGGATGGATGGCGGTAGTGCCCGTGAAGTATTGATGATGGTAGGTTCCTAACATATTTTTCGTATCTTTTTATCAACAGCTGCTCACTTCCGAAACACAAATGTGTCACTGACTGGCTTGACTGTGGCAGCGTTACCCCTTGACCTCCTGAGCTGTGTCGTCAACTGTGTCACCGATCCTCTCTGCATAGCGGTCAAGATGGTCAGACACGAGACACGCGGGTGTCAACTTATTCATCGGCATGTTGACCCTGCTAGAACAACAAGATTGACACTTTCAAATTGCTTTGTCCCAACTTAAAATGTTCAAATGTAACTGCTTTGCTATAGCTGGGGACATAGGTAGCCCAGTTGTCCAAGGCTCTGCAATTCGCTGTCCTTCGGTGTGTGCTCATTGATCCGAATCTTATTTCGCCCCCATTGTATTTGTATGTTCGTCAGCACAATAACGTGACACACCTGGCTTTCCTCTTACATGAAGCTGATATTTCGTGATATAACTGATATACTGTTCAAATCAGCGTTACACCTCACTCACTCACTCACTAACTCACTCACTCACTCACGTGTCTATTTGACACTTGCCTATTCATGTTCTGTTTGCAATGTGCAATATGTGTGTCACTAAAATGTGCTGGATCTACTTCGCCTTGAGATACGGACTGTAAGAAATGGATTGCATGAGGAGTACTTAGGTACAGTTATTATAGTCTCGCAAATCATTTACTGTACTTCATGTAAACTCCAGCAAATCACTTCCTTTATATAAATGTGAACACATGTCAATCAGTCCTTGTATTGCAATTACTGCCGTTAAATAAATGTGCTCACTCCCGAATCAGTTGCTTAGTAGGCGACTCTTCAGGAAATAAAAAGGGTGATGATAGTGACAGGATATTGTGTTACCTCTGACATTATTCTGATCGTGGACAGTCTCTGTTCTTCCAGGTTAAAAGCTGTGTTGACCTCTCTGTTTGTGCCACCTGCCATGAGAAGATAATGATGAGGATTTCTTTATCTGGACAGGTTATTCTTGCCCGTAATACCTCATATTGGAATGGCCTTGTTTTAACCACCTTTTAAAGACTAGTTATTTGTGAGTGTTATAAACATTTGTCAGCAGGGTACAGTAAGAAGATCAGGCTATAAAATGGTTACCAATTCGAAATATAACATTATCCTTTAAATACTCCATGTTCCAAAGCTAATGTAATATAGTGTTTTATGTTGTGATATTCAACATCATGTTGTTCTTCTCCATAACAAATAACGAATCACAACGAGAATATATATTCCTACCTGTTTCAATTCATTTTTGCGACAATATTGTATTCATTCCTTTTCTTCAGACACAATAGTTGTATTCGGAAATGGTTTCCTTATATTATGGTTACTTGGTATTTAAATTATCCTAAATTACTCTACTATTGCACATGTACAGCTAGGTTACGTTCAATTACTGTCCGCGTTTCAATGTGTACTCTCAGTCCATCACATAATTATATATGTTGTTTGTTCAGGTGTTATCAACTACAAAGCGTTTGCTGAATGTGGTAAGTTCGAAAATTAAAATAGCTCTCAAGACTGTACTGTAGAAGCAGTCATGGGTTTTTGAGAATCATTCCGGCTTATCAATGTACTCTGAATATTATATTGGTCCACGCAAGTGAACCTGTAATGAGTAGTCCAAATATTCGACTCTTGTAGTCGTGAAATGTATATGCATGTAGGCACGTTCCGGAAGACTGTTACTGTTTACACAGGCAGCAGTCTGAGCTGAAGGTGTCACATTTGTATTTTGTGTTAAGATTTTCTATATTTGTATTACTAACATGTTGATCGTGTGTTAACAGTCTTTAAGTATTGTAGATAATGGCCGTACCCCAGTCTGTTGGGCGGACAGTCACGCACTTGCCAAAATGTATCCTGGTCCACACCAAATCAATAATCTGGCTTCTTGGTACAAGCTTGCTGTTGAGGGTGTACCTTGTCCTGTCACCTCTGCCGCTGAACAGACCGCAAGGCACCGGAGATTATCATTATCTGTCAGCACGACCGACCTCTACATCTCCAGGTGCTCACAACCACCGCATACAAGCTGTGACTACATCAGTATATAACATCTGTACATCTACAGTGATCAGTCAACACTCACGCAGTGTCCAGAAAAGTCTACCTCTCGCTTCAACATCCCAGCTGATGACCATACTGTGTGAACAGGCCTTGTGTTCAGACATTAACTTTTCTGTTAGGGCCTCAAACACGTTGGACAGCGTTAGACCAATTGACTTTTCGAAACAGGAAAGGAGCCAGTGGATTCGATTGGGACCAGCGACACATGAACTTTCGTGAATGGCTGTTCCATATTTTGGCCGTGTACAGTGACATTTGACATTGATGAATCACTTTTAATTAATTATATATTGTACTTGAATAATATATCGTGATGTTTATGCTTTGTAATTATACGAATTAACATAGGATCATTTCTAACATTCTCTAGCATTTTAGTACATTTTGACTATATTTTTTTTTAAATTGGTTACAATTAAGTATATAGAATGATCGATCCTATTTTACTTCTATTGTGTTTATTGTGATTGTATTTTAACATATCAGATCTCACCTAGTGTTTACTTGATCAGAGTTGTGACAGCTCTTGTCCACAGGCGGAGGTTGTTATAAGGTAAAAATGTATCCCCAAACCCTCGACAATTACAACAAAATCAACCTTTAAATTCATGATTATAGCTTTAAAAACGATGGAGACAGAAAGCTGAAGTGTTGGCGCAACAAGCAGGAAATCAATAGGGCGATGACAGTAACAGGACATTTAGGGATAGCTTCGGTGGTGTCGTCGCCAGTTAATCAATGGACATTTGTAATCGTTAAGTAAGTTCCGGTAGTTTGCTGATCACGACACAAACACGAGTCCATGGTCTGATATTGTCTTAACCACTTAAAATCATCTATGAGGTCATGTGACAAAGACATGCCATTTCGTCAACATAAGAAGAGGAGAGCGCGGTGTGATCGTTCTAAGTTCTCCCCACTTAGTGATGACCCTGACCGGTCTGATCCTGTCGTGTATTGATGTATGCACTAAGAGGAAGTACAACTAATGCGAAAATATAGCTGGTGTTGCGTTTCTTTATTATGCGAGTATAATTGCTGATGGAGACAGTTCAGAGAAAGTGTCTGAGACTTGACTGATACTGACAAGTCGAGCTGCAAAGTTTAACTGACCATGTGGACAAGGAACGACAACGTGTTTAGGTAACTGTAGTCGGGTCCCACTTGACGCCCGAAAGCAGTTACGACAACACGAGAAATGGGAATCACACATTCAATCTATATGTTGAATTGAACCTGGGTCTTAGGCGTGACGTTGGTTCGCCCCGATTATGTTTCTAGGTTTTTCAGCACCATACCCGTGCTCGTGGGTTTCACCGAAGTGGTAAACGTCTTAGACCTGCATCACTTTGGGCTTTCCTCCCACATTAAGCTGACGTGCCGTGATGTAACTGGAATACTGTTAAAAGCGGCGATAAACCCAACTCACTCACTCACTCACTTAGGGGTGACGAGTGAACACTTTAACCACTAGTCTACCGCGCCACCTTCTTAAAAAATGGAGCCATCCAAGAAAGAGATGAATTAGAACCTTGTAGAATGTGCATACAAGTGCATAAGTGTAATTGTTTCCTTAAAAGCAGATTACAGTCATCTTTACTTGAAACTAATCGCAAACCAACATGTGAAAATAATTTCCTTTCAGTTGCCCGCGATCTCTTTCGCCTTGGTTTTCAATTGTGTCGTGTAATATTCTTTCTTGACAGGAACATTAAACATATATCTGTGATATATAACTAGTTATTTTATTGTCATTTGATGACAGGATGTTAGAAAATATCAACGCATTACTTTTTCCAGAAACTTGACAACTGAATTATATGCGACGTGACTTAAATCACTCTCACTTAAACTTTGTACGTTGTCTCAACTTCCTTTGGGGAGTTATTTTACTTTTAATGCATGTATTGAGGTATATCAAGGTCGTGTATATTCGTAATTGAAATACATTCTCAAACGTTTTTGTAATTATTTGTTGATCACAGTGCGTCACACAATGACGTCCTTCTTGAAGTTCACAAGGATACTGAATGAATAAGTAATATCAAGAGCTTGACAATCTATACAATCTATTATCTGAAATAACACTGTATTTCTATTACCTGTAATATTATTTAATTGTATTGTTACTTCCTTTTTCGAATTTTGTATGTCTGATACTTATCAATATATTTTATTCATCTGTCGATAGCTATCAAAGCATCAGAGAAATCCAGTTTTTATGGAGCATCTCGTGTAAAACTATGTTATCTGTCATCTGGAAATAGTAAACGGGAGTACAAGTGTCAGGTCTGAGATTTCCATAGGGTCAGCCTTTCTGTATGCCAAGAACGATTGCTGTTGTAGGTTCAATTTCAATAATGAAGATATTTTTCATAAATATATTCTATGCGGACAACACATTATATGTTAAACCAAATTAAAAGATAAAACTCACTTTGAACATATAGACGATGCATATATTTCGCATTCAGTTAGCTCCAAGTCCCATAGTACAAACATATCATCGTCAAAGACCCAAGCCGCTTCAGTAGGCTAAAGAATAAACCAGTCTGGCCCACACAAACCAGTGACTGATATTACTCTTCTCGATTAATCTATGTTTGAAGATAGTCGCTGGAACTTAAAGTGCTGGCCTTTTCAGTTTCATCTTCATACAGGCTTGGTAATATCTTCAGTTCATACTGGTCGTACAGGCATGTCGGCAACAATTGCACATCCTCTCAGAACCATACTTAGCTCAAGCCATTTGACTTTAAATGCAACATAGTCTCTGAAATGCACTGACCTCTTAAACAGCGTGTTTACAGTCACCACACACATTACAATAAACATGCATTGACATAAACACCCGAGTGCTACACTGAATGCTCCGCGTAATGTGAACTGTATGTTTCTGGACATTTTGATTCACAAAATTACTCCTTATTTATATAATATGATTTACAAATGTGCGAAAAAGTTCACTTGAACTTGCTTCTCATTATCTAATCCTGATTTACACTGGATGTGGAAGGTGATGCGGGTCGTGGACGTTTACCACTCTGGTGAAACCCGGTCGTTGTGTACACAGTTACAAGGGCCATCTGGAAGGCCATAACGTTATTTCGTTAGAAACCATGAACATTCACTTATGAATGTATTTATATTATCGCAATTATAAAAAAAAATATTCTTGTATTGAAAAAGGAACATTCTGCTGCATCTGACAAAACAAAATACCTTCATTGGCTCCAAGAAGAGACAAAAAAAAGACACAGACATTTTATCTTAAAGGTTTATTGTTCTCAAATTGAAAATATACCAGAACAAAATGAATAAGTGACAAATAGGAATCTGAATAAAGCACAGAAAATCCTTGATGGCATACCATACTACCGACATATTTAATTTGAAGCAATCTCCATATTTACAAATATTTAACATTTTCAAGCCTTACTTGTGTCTACACACTGTGATAATAGAAGATATATATACATAATTCTTTCATGCTATAACAGTGTTTTATTTTCTTATTTATTGTTCACGTATTTTGTTTTAAATTCTTTAGGGATGATTTTCACAATTTTCCTTTTCACGATTTCTTGAATAACAAATGATTAAACTATACACTCTGGTTCGTACATCTCTTTTGAATGTGTTGCAATATATACATGTAAGTTAAACAGGATTGACAAGTCCAGAAGAATATAATACTTTAGGGTGACCTCTTCTTAACAAGAAACAACTGATTTCTAAATAGTAGTGTTTGAACTCGACCGAGTTCTTAATTAAATCTATAAAAGCACAATTGGATGTCCAACTTATCGTACTGCTTCAGTTTTAGATTAAACATGCAGAAATCAAATCCATCAAAACGATGGAGTGAAGGGCGTTCTCTTCAGTGTCCCGTCCACCTGGTTCTATGGATGTTTGTCCATCACAACACGTTTGGTTGTCATGATCATCTGACAACCATGTGAGTTCCAGTGCTCTAACGCATTACCACGTTGATACAATATAGTAACAAAAAGTATAAAATAATATGTCAACAAGCGACAAACGCGTAAAAGCTACACACGCATAATAATAACATATTGAAGGCAACAGGAGGTCCACGGAACCCAATGACAGACGCAATAACCGATAGATCTGAACATGAAGGCCGGGTTCAGGGTTCATCACTTGGCTGTATTTGTGTACTCGTACCCAACCTCATCAACAAGCACTGGTTGTCTGGTACAGGCGCGTTTAGTTACAGGCAAATGGAAAACAGTTTGAATATTGCTGACTGTAGTACAAAACAACAAGCAAAGAACAATCTTGAAAACATACAACTTATACCAGTGCATATAAGATATAAAAAAACTAGATCAAGATGACTATTTGTAAAATTGAAGGCAAACATATATGTTAAGGATCAGGTCACACGGTCGTTACAAAGGTCTACACCATTGTTTGGGTGAGAAGTGTTGTATTGAGACTGGCCAGGCTGGCATGATCGCATAAAGTTAGACTCTCAACTTCCTACTATTGCTGATGCTTTGAACAAAAAAAAAGAATTTCCAAAACCTCCTTTACAGTCTGCTCTACGAGATTACCGTGGCCATAATCTGGGACTTTGGACAGTGCGTTCTTGCTGACCGGTTTGTATAGGTGAGATTCTATTCTTATCAAATTGTCAAAAGATTTATGAAGAAACTCATAATATATATCTCTGATAAAAATGAAGTCGATTGTACAATTCCGACTGTATCATGAACATGTGTCTGTGGACCACTATCAAATAGTGACCATACGAGGTGTTCATGAAAAGGTGAAAGTATCCTACCCATCGTGTGACACCTGTCACAAGCACATGTTCATGCAAGTCAATTGTACACCAGAAAAACAACATGGAAACATATGGTACAAGTCAAAGTAGGGAAGTGCATAGGACATATTTGTTGTCACGGATGCGTCATATTTGGAAATGTCGTCGACATGTCTACTATAAAACTTTTTGAAGGCTTTACTGAAACCTTGAATCTTTTAACCTTGATCAAAAAACCTTTGAACAAGAGTCTTTGAAATATTGGTAGAAAGGGCATGCTCGATTGTATCTCAAAAGGGGTGAAATGTAGACCGCAAAGCCTGGAGCTGCTTTACTATTGCTCGACATAAAGTTCAAGTTGACTACTGGAAAGTCATCCCTCTTGTCATACAGTCATGTAGAGATATCTCTTGTCATAATGACCCTTTATGTATAGATCTCAATATGAAACATATGAGATGGTCACGCTGGTCTCCTTTATTGCTAGTTCAGTGGAAGGGAACTGTATGCTACGTCTATTTGTTAAAGTAACAAGACCGTATAAATCTCCCTCGTGTAAACTGACAGGCTTTCCTCATTCTACTCGATTCCTTTCATCGGCTTCTGCACTTGACTGTACACATCCTCTACATCTGAAACAACAAACAAGGGTCCAAACAGACACTACAAACACCACACATGAAATAATAAAGGATATACATTGAAACGTTCGTCCACCAAAAACATAGAAGCATTTATTTTGTATATGTATTTCAACCACAATGTGTAGCACTACGGCCTGTAAATGATAGAATCTAGTCCAAACAAATCAGTAATTGTTATATGCTAAACATCCTGTGTTACCTAAACCTTAATAGTACATTCACTCAGCCACTTCTTAAGTCACATATAGGTACCTGGAGACATACTTATTCTAACCCGGGATCACCACATGATACACATAGAAACAATATGTCAGCACAGAGTAAACTGAAGACCACACAGGGTAGCAATCCAATGTGGGTTCCATTTCCACCGTGGCAGACACATGAGACCCGTCAAGGTCCGCGGTAGAATAGGTCTTCAATAGCTGGAATATTGCTGAGTGCGGCGTTAAACAACAAACCAAGAAACACGAATAAGTCCCACAATCAAACATAAACGACAGAGTGAGTGAGTTGGACTTAAAACCTATTTGAACCGTATTTCAGTTGTATCAGTTCAACGTGGGAGGAAAGTGTGGAATAATGTAATCTTAGACGACTTTGGTGACCATCATTAGCACTGGTATGGTGCTGACAAACCTCGAAACATAAGCAGGCTAAACTACGATTCCATTTTTCTGACACGGCGAAGGGACTCTTCACTTGTAATTGCGGCGTTTTAAACGACACCGTTTCTCTTGCCCCAACTACTTATAAGAGGACACTTACCCTCGACTGTTGACTTCTTGGGTTTGTCAGGTATGGCATAGATATCCCCACTGTCTACTCCAGACTGATTGGTGTTCCCGTCCTCTGTGTCAGGTTGATTCTTCATCACACTGGCATCTTCCTTCTCTGTAGACAGGTACAACATGTTAAAAAAGACTATGAAATCATCTAAACTAGATTGCGTTTGATGTTAATCTATTGCCAATGGTTTATATACTGAAAGGACCTTAATTATCTACCACCGTAAAAAGTCTACACAGACTATATTTTGAATTTTGGCATATTCTTATGCCCTTTCGTTCATGATACATATTCACGTTTATAAACACGTTCATGACACATGTTGATAAAGCCCTCTCGTTCGTAATACATATTTATTCTGCACTGAATGTTATATCATTGGCTATCATGTGGAAGGTGGATGCAGTTGAAGACAACTATGATGAAACCCACAAGCTCAAAGTGTCAGTATGCCAGAGTGAGTGAGTGAGTTGGGTTTTCTCGCCGCTTTTAACATTATTCCAGTTATATTACGGCGTGTCTGCTTCATGTGGGAGGAAAGCACGATGTGATGCACTTCTCAGACGTTTACCACTTCGGTGAAACTCCGGTGAAATCTACGAGGAAGGGTATGTTGCTGACTAACCTAGAAACATAATCGGGCCGAACCAGGATTCGAATCCACAATCATAGGTTTCTAGAGTGCCCAAGGGACGCAACTCTGTATAGCGAATTGCGGCGTCTTAGACGAATGGGCCACCCGTGGCCCCCAGTATGCCAGAAGTAGAATTATTCAGTGTAGATACATCCGACACAAATATCATTCAACCATTCTCACCCAGAGGTTATCATTCCGATATCTGCATAACATCAATGTGTTTGTACCATGTTTAACACGCTCACTTTGTCAAATGTAAATGAAAACAAAGACCTACCATGAGAGGCAGATGCAGGTTCACGACAGGGTATTTGTGCGTAGTCATCATTGCCTGCGCCGCAGCTGCCGTACATGAGATTTCCCTCCATCACTGTAACAATAGGCAATAATAACACTTAGAGAAGAAAGGAAGATAATGAAGGGGGATTGATGTATGAGGTACTTATCATGAAACGATAGATTCCTGCCATCCTTATTTGCCAAATACACTGGCCATTCGAGTTTGAGATTGCCGAACCGAGAACTTTTCTTTTCTTTTCTCAACTGATGCAATTACATGTCACCATGTTTGTGCTCGGAAGTAAAGAGACTACGCCACCATGTTAGATTCAAGTAGGTTTTCCTACTTTACAGGATTTATGATTTAATGACCCTACTTACGTAAAGAAAATGGCCCAACTTCAAATATATTAACTTAACAAAGATTAAAAATGGGCGCTAGGCACTGGGACAATGTTCTCCACCTAATGCATGAGCGAGTGAGTTTGGTTTTACGCCGCTTTGAGCAATACTCCAGCAATATCATGGTTGGGGACACCAAAAATGGGTTTCACACATTGTACCCATGTCAGGAATCCCCACCCTCCTTAATGCATGAACAAGAGTTGCAACGTCAGACAGTGTTATAGTACAATGCGGTTTCTTATACCTATTTTTCTTTACATTATGTCTACATTTGAATTGATCATGGCAAACTATTAATGGGAAGCGACGTAACATTAAGTTCATGTGTAGTACTCACCAACAGCCTCTTCAACATTTGCTCCTGGGTCTCTGGAGACACACAATCATGATAGAGTGAAATACCATGCAACTGAACTAATGGGTTTGAGTGTTATCAATATCATGAACACGATATACATGTTTCTTTGCGAAGATGTTCGACATGGAATGCTTGGGACGAATCAAAGTTGATAGCAGAAATGTCAGAAACAATGCATTAACGCAGCTGCCCTCATGATCTTTACAAATGTCTAATGTTTACCTTTATGGCCTATTAAACCTTGCTGAATAAACAACAAAAAAAGTAAAGGGACATACGTTGCTTCAGGATATCATGATGTATGTAGCAATGGCTCACGAAATGTGTATACGGATCAGTGAGAGAAAATGTCACTTCCTTTTAAGTAGCATAATAACATTCTATTGAATCTATTTTATCTACTTTCCTCGACACTAGTATAGGCATATTGTTATTCCATTATGGTACCTGTTAGAATCTGTTGTTGATGCCTGTTCATCTGTAAAGAAACAGACGAAGGTACTGACTTGTTAATGTTACCACTTGTCAGTTAAACATTACTCCTATGTGAATAAACTGCTATGTATGCAACAGATGACCACATATGTTTGACTGGGAATATTAATGTATTAATGATGGTTTCAAGGTACGATCTAAAACCGACTTTTTAAAATTTTTAAGAAAAATAATAACACATTGTAGTATAACGTGAAATACTTCACTAATAACATTTACCATTAGGCTTGTTCACCTCCCTCCTCGATCTGTAAAGAACACATCCAGTGATCACGAGGGCCAATAAGACGAACGCACCGCCTGCAGCTCCGCCAATCAAAGGAACCAGTGTGTTTATGGATGCCGATTCATTATCTGTTCTTTCTGTTGTATATTCTGTCGTGCCTTTTGTTGACTTTGATGTTAATGTGACATCTTTCACCATAGTTGTCGTGGGTGAACTGATTCTTTGTGAAGTAGATCCTACTGTTCCGACAACCAAAATGATAAGACAGTATATATTGTGTTTTTACAAACGTGGACATGCATGCAATTATATCTAACCAGTTTTACATAAACTGTGACAGTGATCCCATGAATAGAAGATGAAGAATACAGTGTTATTTACATGGTATTATAATAACAAGAATGCTCACTTACCATTATGCATGTCGACTTTGATTTCAACATATGGACTTTGCCACTTGTTATTTACCAGACAATACCATCTCGCTTCGTTCTGTTTATCAATATTTTGTATCATCAATCCATATGAATTGTTGAAACAAGATCCTTTTCCATCAAAATATTTTTTCTGTGAGATTTTTACAGAGTCGCTGAACACAGCACTGTGACATTGGACAAAGTGACGGTATTGTTCGGGTGCTCCGTATGTTCTGTACCATAGAACATCGACAATTGCCTCCCAGGCAATTGGGCAAATCAACGTAACATTTGTACCCTCTTGGACATTTTTTGAATTACCAGATTGTGGATCAGCCACCTCCGTGATCTCCCGGTTTGGATTAAGCGTGAAGGCTGAAAAATACACTGAACTTAGTTTCAAATGTTCATTAATACACACATGCTGCTACTCCTGTAGCTGGAGTACGTGTTTCGAGATCATGCTTGATGCCACAGTGAATATAACACATTACAATTAGACCATAACAACGTCTTCTTTGTTTAGTATGAAGAATATTTAAAATAAATTGAAAACAAATCAGATAGTAAGAGCTATGTTTAAGGGTGGTTGAACAAGCCTTGATGTTGACCCTTGGTCCCTTATGCTGTCAGAGAGACATATTACCATTGCTAAACCTGGGGGAGACAGAGGTAGAAGACATGGATCCACGGAAACTATTACTAGTATTCATGAACATTTACAGAGGAATAAGATTTATGCTTGTTGGGAGCCAAAGTTTGTTTTGTTTTTAAATTCTGATCTTAAGGAAAATTTAAAAATAATTGAAGAGGATGTCGTCAACTTCAAAAAAGTAATTAGTAGCAGGTGGTGAAACATGGGGCTACCAATGTGATCCCGAGTCAAAATATCACTTCTCTGACACCAAAGAAAACCAAGTCTTCAAGACTAGTGGGGAAAGTTATGGTCACTGTATTCCAGGATGCAAAGAGTGTGAGCCTTGTAAATTACTTAGAAAGTCAAAAGCCCGGTGCCTACTAAGGTGTTTTGCTTCATTGCCTAAGACATTCTATCAAAGAAAAGCAGCATGACAATTCCTCTTCTCACACCTCTCGACTCGCAAACGCTGCTGTGCGACGATGTGGGTTCGAAGAGCATTTATGGAAAGCGTTATGACGACAACGATGACCTCAAAGCTGCCGTGAAGGGTGGAACAGAAAAGCTTCACTATCGATATGAGAAGTTAATTAAAATGTCGGGAGAATGTTTTGAAAAATAAGAGATAAAACACTTCAAAATTATTGGTTTTGTTTGCTAGGCTTAGAACCTTTTGACCAACCATCGTATATTAAACAATTGTCAGTGAAGTAGTCATTTTTACATAACAAATCCTTACAATATAAACGAGTTTCATGTAAGTTGAATATTGCTCTAACGATCTTAAGAAAACAAGCCTCAAATTAGTAGCGGTTCACCTTTAGGCTGGTTATTTAGTTACTACAAAAAATGCACAAGATCTAAGGTCTGCTGTAGTCGCATGTTTGGCAGTAAGATAGTTCATGTTATCCATCTCTCAAACAAACAGATAAAAACGTACAGTTATGTTTTCAATTGCTAACTGCAAAAACACATACATGCTTACTTTGATTTGTGTGTCTACTAGAATTATTTATTACAATAACATAATCGTAAAGAATTATCAGCTGATGGAGATTACTAATGTTCACAGTACCTTTTATATATTTCAGCTCTCAGATATTATATATCAGATATTATTATCGGTCTGAATAACAGAAAATGCACCATGTTCTCTTTGTTAAATTGGGCTCTTAATTTGGGCAAATATGCGATTCGAACCACCACATAATGGCATCTATGTGAGTTGCACAGTAAGATTCGATGACTTTTCACTAAATCCATTAAGTGTTAACTGTGTATCATTTTCTTTTTTTGTTTTTTTTGAGTAGAGGATTTGTACAAAAGTTTGCACACCGGTTTTGCACAGACAGTAGCCAATCAACGGAGAGTAGGATCAAAACAATGTTCTTAGGACCTGTCAGTTAAGGCGAGACGAGAAGACCTGCAACAGTCATACGGTAACGTACCGGAAGAATATGTCCGGGACAAGGCGGTTGTTTCAAATAACATGGTCAGTTACCTCCAGATTCGAACATTAGTTCCCTGAAAACGGGAAAATAGAGTTGGAAAAATGCTAGTTAGAAATGAAACCCGAAGACATTAAAGTTATGGAACCGAGGCAAGCGGGAAATCAGGCGAGCGAGCCTGCACGTTTGCTGTTACACTGTTCTCGGCCTACGGTTTCAAAGGGTAGTTTGGACAATGAATATTCATAAATGTAGCTAAGTGTCCTGCGCATGACAATACATGTGAGCAGAAAGGGAATTCCCTTAACTGTAATATTGGGAATCCCGGACATTCCTCAGTAATAAAATTAGTGCGCCTCGGTGGGCGTTGCTTAATGTTTCACATTCATTGAGAAGTGAATGCAATAACACGTGACCAGTTCAGATAATCTGAATGCGGGAATTTCAATGAACACAACAAATATGTAATTATGTAGTAATATGAATATGATGAGGATGCCTTCATATCTGGAGAAGGGCTCATGCCGCAACCAGCAGCATAACAAAGCACAACACGCCTGAGGGGTAATGGCTTTGAGATGGACTCACCTACAGCTCCCACAGAACACAGACTAATCTAGGAGTTCGCTATTATAATGTCCAGAGACCCGTTGTGCGTAGGATTGTTCGGTATGAATTTTGCCATCCACAAACGATGTATGTATGTGAAATGGTGGCATTCAACTGATTGACGTTTTTGCCTCGGAATCAAAGTTGTTGACCAATGTTTTATCAAAAGGTACTCATATATGTTTTTAATTTGATGAAATCCTCCTCCATTTGCTCTCAATTTTCTCTGGCAATAATTGTTCATTATTTTCCTTAAGTTCAGAATTTAAAAGCTTTGGGTCCCAACAAGGATATATCTTATTCATCTGTAAATGTTCAGGAATACTAGTAATAGTTTCCATGGATCCATGCCTTATACCTGTGTCTTCCTCACGTTCAGCAATGGTAAGTCATCTTTCTGACAGTATAAGTCTTTCTATCTCCTTGATTGAATCTTCATTGAAGAAGTTGAGGGACGCCAAGACCCAGGGTCATCATCAAGGCTTGTTCTCCCAGTCTTAAACATAGCTGCCCAACGTTTAACAGTGGAATAGCTAGGGCTCTTATCCTCATACACTTGTGATATGCGGTCATGAATTTCTTGGAAAGTACTTTTCTTTGAAGTAAAGAAACTTGATGACTGCCCGTATTGTGTCAGTACTTGCCATTGTTTCCCAAATGTACACAATACATAATTATTATGTGACTATGCTGCCCACTTTAATGGTGTCAACGTGATGAATTCGTATACTTGTCATTTAGATTGGCACCTGTGGTCCAGATACTGAGAAGCACATGTGATATAAAGGTAAATTACCAAACCTTACCACACGGAAGAGGTCCTGTCAATGGTCCCCGAAACATTAATCTATCTAATTTCACCTTGCTTCATTATCATCATAAGCAAGACATGTGCTGACACCTCAGTTGGATATCTAATATCATCATAGAGAGAGTTGGTTCTTGGCTACACAATAAAATCCAAATCACACCAGTCAAAAGCTGCTTGTGATTGACATAACATACGATGGCATCAACCAAGTCAGCGAGCCAGACCACCGGCTCTAATTATGGCAGGAATGCGGATTTAGACAACAACACTTGATTTTGTATTCAAATTGTGTGACTGGCGGAAGCTAGCGTAAGAACAGGACATTTTTTGGTGAAAGCTGAGATTTCCAGTTGTCCGTTTATATAATTTTCGTCACATTTTTGCCGTCTTCTAGTGTTGATGTTTTGAAAGGACTGTTCTGAACGACAACAAATACACGCAAAACGTATTCCCAACACCGATTGAAAGCCAAAGTACAATTGATGAGCAGTACCGTGTCCAAATGTAATCACTTGTGAATGATCTACGCCATCAGCAGTGGTCGGTCATAAGCAGTAAGACGGTCTGTATTAATGTCGGTACGTGTAATTGCCCCGAATTATAACAACGATATATTACCTGCCAGGCAAAATAATTTATACACTTGAATATTGGATTTTACTGAAGCCTTACAAGCGTTATCAAAACTATGCCAGAAACAGTCTCAAAAACACTTCAAACATAACGCCCAAAACACAGCAATGGTACCCGTATCAGTTCATCACCAATGAATATTCATTTCTTGTTTGTTTCATTATTTTGCCACCACCGAAAATGTGCGTAAACTTAATTTTGCCTGGCACGTAATGTACATGAATATAAATCGCATGTAATCGACATCTTGAACGTAAAAACATCTTTCTGATGATAAATAATTATAATGTAAACATTATATGCGTTAGTTATTTCCAGTTTTTCGAATATGCGAGTGTATTTCATGGACGTACACTTTGCATGAGTGCCTAAAATATGTAATGTATCGCCTTTATTTTGGTAAATATAATTACATGCATACTTACTTTTTGTTTCCTCTTTGGCTTCTGATACACTTAAAGCCATAACCAGCCAGCACAGAGCGTATGTTACTGGAAGACATGCCATGTTGCACTGATCGAGTACCGACACAAGCAATACATATTATATCTCTGTGTGTGGTATAGTACTTCCTCCTTGTGCAAGTGCACAATAGCCTCCCTTACTGCTACTTGAATAACAATGCTTCATAATAGGCGTAAAATAACAGCTCATTTAGCTATTTATTGTTCTTGTCAGGGTAGAATAGGGAATATATAATAGAAAGTAATTCAAAGCAGACTATTGAATAAGGAAGAAACTATCGCTTAGTATAATATTTTAAAACATTCGTCTGTGGATAATTATTTATTTTTACTTTTGAAAAGTCTTTTATAAACGATCTATGCGTAGTTAAATATTGCTCTTACGATCTTAAGAAAATATGCGAGTGTTTTCCATGGACTTGAACATTACATGAATTTATCAAATGAGTAGAGTTTCGCCGTCAGTTTGGTTATGAACATATTTACTTCTTATCAATAATATACAAGATGTAAGGCCTAGTGTTGTGTTACGTAATAACGCACATGTCAACTCTCGAAGAAACATACACGAATGCACTGTTGTGTTTTCAACTGCTTACTGCCAAATATACAAATATGGACACTTCGAATTTGTTTGTCTACAAATGTACTTATCACTACACCATGATCATAAGCCTTGTTTTAATTGATAGAACTTAATCTATTATACCTATATATTATTTTGAAAGAAATTATGATCTAGTTTGTTTGATTAAAAACTGTGATATACCTTACTATTTTACTGTCCTTTGTCGACAGATATTTTAGATTTAATACCTAGTTCCCATCGCTATATGGCTGAAATATTGCCGATGCGATGTAAAATTTAACTCACTCACTCACTCACCATGATCATAAAGAATTATCAGCTAATGGCGGTTATTTATGCTCCCATGTGCTGTTAAATATTTCGGTTCTCAGATATCATTTCTTCACGCAGGTCATCGGTCTGAATAATATCAAATGCAACGTGTTCTATTAAGAAATGTGAACATGTCTAAAATAGATTCTTGTTGGGATGAGAGAGGTGAGTTTATTTAGGATGGAAAGCCCAAAGTGATGAATGACGTAGGAGAGATTAAGATTTCAGACCAAGAATCATAATTGGCGCAAATATGGGATTCGAACCCACAACACTATTAACTATATCAGCTATGTGAGTTGCACAGTGAGCTGCGACACATCTGTACACAGGTCTGAAGTAATGTTATGAACATGTTGAAGATGCCTTCATATCTGGAGATGGGTTCATGCGGCTGCCAGCAGCATAACAAAGCACAACACGACCGATTGGGTGTTGGCTTAGTGATGGACTCAAGTTGTGCGTAGCATTGGTCGGCGGTTTGAAATTGGCCTTCACAAACGACCGAGTGTCGAAATACTTTTCTACAAAATGGCAGTACCTGGCTCTGGGATGTTACTAGTACCAGCCAACAACCTTGAGCCCCTCTCATCCAGAGAATGCACAAGTGATGGTCAGTTCGTAATGAATATTCATTCTCCATGTCAAATCCTTTATACATGTCGATTGATTGTCCATTATGATTTAGCTCTTGTGATCCATTTTGTTTTTTCTGTTCCTAAGATTTCGCATCAATGTCAACAAGATGTTTGACGTAAACGATACAGAAGTCAATCACACATTAACCAAATTTATAGGAAATTGAAATAGGAACACTCAATCAACTTTTGTTACCAAGTATTGGTTTCAAAGGAGACGTTTATTTTGAAAAGAATTTCAATATTTCATTTCTGACACAAGGCTAGGTTACCGTCATTTTCATATATCCTCAAGATGTCTATGTAAGGAATATTAGGGTACCCAAAACATCCACCTAAATCCACGTCATTACCAAAACAATTTTCTCAGGATTTAGATACTACTTACTTGCAAATTGACAGCCAAACTAACCAGGGAAAGAGTTGATTTATTGTCAATGCAAATTTAGCCGATGCCTTGACGTATATTATAAAATTAATGTAAAGAGTAGTTTCATTAAAAAAAGAAGAAAAAAACTGTGTTGCTGGGTTGCTCACCACTTACGCCATCACAAACACATGACGAGAATAACCAGAGCAATATGTCAGTATAGATATCAGGCCTTTGGATGCCTACGACATGTATCTGATACGCTGTATGTATCGTCCTGCTTGTTCAAATGTTAAACACGACCATTTCAAAGCAGCATATTTGTGTGGTAATTCTAGTTATCTTAGAGGCACAAGACCATATATTAGTTACAGTTTCAAACACATTACTTCAATATGTAGTTTTTTGTTGATGAAGGTACCAACGAAAAAGAGGTGTGCACATTTGCATTAGTCGGCAGGAGTGCTGACTTCATAGACTTTCAAATCGACACAGATGGACACCTTTGAATATCGCTTGTTGTTATCCTGTCGATATTTCAGATTCGTCTCGCTTCTGGTGTAGGTCTGGTACAAGGAACTCATGTAACATTTCCGTCTTGTCATATCATTGACATCTGCAGTCTATATTTGACACACCACGAGCTACTCGTGTACTGCCCTGAGTACTTCCTGATTCTCAATAACTACACTTGTGATCTCATTGTGTATCATCGTGATGGCAATATCACAGGCCCCTTCAGTGTTGCATTGCTCTGGTGTACAACTGACTTTAAGTACAGCAGCCAAATACACATTAAACAGATTATACATCAAACATAGTATACAGTGAAAGTCCTTTATTCTGAACTCTGGCTTTCCGGTAACCCACTTTCTGACATAGTTACTTAGTTTGTTGTTTATAGCCGCACTATTCCAGCTATATGACGGCGGTCTATAAATAATCAAATCTGGACCAGACAATCCAGTGATTGATATCATGAGCATCAATCCACACAATTGGGATCGATAACATGCATTGACCAAGTTGGCGAGCCTGACCACCCGATCCCGTTAGTCGCCTTTTACGGCAAGCATGGTCTTCACGGGTCTTGTACACATAGACGTGTTGATGCTTCTCGGTGTCCATTGCTGAGTGCGGCGTAAAACAACAAACCAACCAACCATGTTCATCATACGCTAATCCGGCCTCGTCTGAATTAAAGAGACTTCACTGTATGTTGGATGTGCGTTTGTTAGTTGACGCCGCCCTCAGCAATATTCCAGCTATATGACGGCGGCCTGTAAACAATCGAGTCTTAACCAGACAATCCAGTGATTGATATTACAAGCAACCATACACAACACATCGCCATTGGTTGGTTGGTTGGTTTGTTGTTTAACGCCGCACTCAGCAATATTCCAGCTATATGACGGCGGTCTGTAAATAATCGAGTCTGGACCAGACAAACCAGTGATTAATATCATGAGCATCAATCCACGCAATTCGTATTGATGACATGCATCAACCAAGTCCGTGAGCCTGACCACCCGATCCCGTTAGTCACCTTTTACGGCAAGCATGGGTTGCTGAAGACCTATTCTACCCCGTAATCATCACGGGTCACTAATGGGTGACTGCAACAATCCATTTGGTTGTCTCTTACAACCAGCACTGCGACTCAATTCTTACCCGGACAACCCATCTGGGTCACTGCTTGTTTGTGCTAGAGAGTATTGTTAAATTGAAAGAGTGAGTGAGTGTTTCACCGCTTTGAGCTATGTTCCAGCAACAGCAGGGTGGGGGAACCAGAAAGGGGCGTAACACACGAACCCGGGTCTTCAGCGTGACGACTGAATATTTGACCACCAGACAACCCCACGGCCCATATTGAACGGAATTGTCAAGTACGGGACATTGGACTTGTTGTATCGTTCTAAATGTAAAGATAGAACGTCAACGCAAGAGAATAATCATTCACGATCACGAACATTTGGCGTAAAAGGCTAAAACTTATGATGATGGCAATTATAGAAATGCATTACTGAAAATCAGTGATCACACCAAATGTGCAACAGGGTACGCATAACTGGCCCTACCTGTTGCAACCGCCACTCACACAATTTGCATTAAAATGCTTTTTTGTTGTTGTTGATGTTGCCCGACGTATCAGACTATCAAGTGAGGACCAGAAAATCCAGTAACACAATCCAGTCCTCTGAACACAAGCAATATGGTAATTGTGCTCACAAAGCAAGAACTTGTACGAATCAGGGATTCGAATTCAAGACAATACCATTACAGAGACGACGTGTTTCGGGTTTAAGAATATCAGATGGGGACATGCAGGCAGTACAGTACAATTTGACGCTCAAATATTTACAATTCAGTGTGTGGCAATGACACCTTGAAACATGAAACGTTAATGAATGTCAACGTTAAATCGTAGTTATAAACTGTGGGCGTTTCGAATTTTGTTCTTAATTGAACGATGATCTAAGGTTTGTATATTTTTGTAACAGATGGAAATGATGGAATGTAATATAACTCAAACTTACCATCAAGTTTGTTTGTGTGTTTGTTGTTTAACGCCGCACTCAGCAATATTCCAGCTACATCACGGCGGTCTGTAAATAATAAAGTCTGAACCAGACTATCCAGTGATTTATATCATGAGCATCGATCAACGCAATTGGGATCAATGACATGCATCAACCAACTCAGCGAGCCTGACCATGTGGCCACCCGTTCCGTTAGTCGCCTCTAACGACAAGCATAGTCGCCTTTTACGCCAAGCAGGGATTGCTGAAGACCTATTCTGCCCCGTATCTTCACAGGTCTTCAGCTAAAGAATACCTAGTCACGTTGATGCCTGCAGAAATGTGTTGACTAGTTATGTATGTGGTTCAAATGCTTGTAGGGATAAAACGGTTCTTGATAGTGTCAACAACTAGTTTTGTATTCTCGAATATGACCGAAACTGACGTTTAACAGACAAATGCTCACACATCGTCATTTTGTTACACAATGTTCCTCCACCATCCTTTACTCTGTAATCGTTACTTTTAGCCAACGAAGAAAGCCACGGCAAAGCTTCAGAGAGGGGAGGCCATCGAATTCTCGGACCAAATAGCGCTCTTATCTGCAATATTCCTCTCGTGCCTCTACTATGCACATTGTTTCAGACATCGGTCGTGTTCGCACAAAGTTCATATATACGGAGCTGGTTATTTGACATTAGTGAGTTATTCAAGGCCTCATGCCATGATCTGTTTGGAAACGAGTCACTACTACACCATGTGATGGAGGAATATACTACATGCATGTGCATATGTTCTTACTGAGATTGGAGGGTCGGTCGGGTAGCCTGGTGATTAAAGCATTCGCTCATCACGCCGAAGACCCGGGTTCAATTCCCGACATGGGTACAATGTATGAAGCCCATTTTCCGGTGTTTTCCGCCGTGGTATTGCTAGGATCTTGCTAAAAGCGGCGTAAAACCATACTCACTCACTCTCTACTAAGATTGGAACCATAAAGACGTATTTACTGTTTGTATATGTGTTGATTTTTTTACAATCTAAATACAATGTTCTTTTTAGGTACATATGAAAGTCTGTATCTGAATGAAACAGTATTGGCGTCGTAACTGGGTAATCACACATGGGTTTTTTTTATTCTGCAAATAATAAATGTTAATGACATGCTGCATGTGCAAAAAGCTACAGCAAACAGAAACATCACTGTTATTCCCCAACATGTCAGGTGAGGTGAAATGGGGTTAAACGTCGAGTTCAAGATTATAGCACTCATACAGCGACGTGCATGCACGTGTATGTGACTTCTTCTACAAGTTCTTTGGGCAGAGGATCTATCCATTATATCACAGAGGCGGTAATTCCTATATTATACCACTGAGAGACAACATGTCAATAGTTCTACGGTTCAAGGAAACTTAATCTTCTTATTAGTGTCTACGTTCTCACATTGCATTTACAGAGGTCAGCTTTTCATTTCGAAACGGAAGCCGTTCATCACCCTACAAACGGCTCTTCTGTGGCTTTAACGTTGTGTACTGTGTCACGCCGACCTGTAAAGCAGGAACATCACATGAGATGAAGGGATGAAATGTTGACGACTGTGATCCTTTAGGTTTCTATGTTACAGTGACACGACCGGCTTTAAAAATATATTTTAGTCGTGATGTGTCATTTTGCAGTGGGAAAAATAACATGAAGTACAGGTCTCAGAGGTTTAACACTTATGTGTTTCATTTCAGGATAAGGTGCACTGGAGTCAATAAGTGTCTGTTTGGGGAAAGATACGGTAATTTGAACACATCTCTTTAATAACGTTTCAGCTTTCTGCTGGGAAAAAGATCAATGTGACGTAGGTCTTAGATGTCACCCACTTTGGTGGAACCCAGGAACACCGATATGGTGCTGGCAAACCTAGAAACAATCTGAGAACGCCAAAGGGATGCCACTTTGCGCAGCATGTTACGGGGCTTTAGGCGATTGGGGAACCAATGCCCCCAGCAGGACACGAGCACTAAATATATCATAGGAATTAAGCAGCATTATAATATGTCGCTAAATAATGGTAAATTCTGATTTGGCAAAATACCACTAAAACCACTAATTCTACGAGATACCCCAACATAAACAAGCACTTCACACAAACTCTTGCTGTGTGAATACATCATACTATCTATTTGAACTGTATACATAATATGTTGTATACATATACATGCATATTATCAGTTGTTGTCTCTCACTGGTACACTGCACACGTACTTGCTCACATCAAACATGGTGAAATCTATTCGCGGGCACGTACAATAAGTTAAAACATACTCAACAACTGTCACGAAAACATACACAGTCTCTCATGTCACGCAGGGTCGGGGATAAAATAACCCAGCTGTATTCAGACATTCTACAGGGTCGACTCTTCTTCAGATAAAATAACCCAGCTGTATTCAGACATTCTACAGGGTCGACTCTTCTTCAGATAAAATAACCCAGCTGTATTCAGACATTCTACAGGGTCGACTCTTCTTCAGATAAAATAACCAAGCTGTATTCAGACATTCTACAGGGTCGACTCTTCTTCAGATAAAATAACCCAGCTGTATTCAGACATTCTACAGGGTCGGCGCTTCTTCAGATAAAATAACCCAGCTGTATTCAGACATTCTACAGGATGGTTCCGTTGGCAATGGCAGTATCAGCAGGCTCATTCCCACTAGTAAATCATCAGGTAAATGTTGAACATACCTGCAGATCGAGACGGTCCTCAACTAATTTGCAAGTGAAGTTCAGCCAGGTCGAAGTTCGAGGTAGGAGATAATCATGCTGAAGATATCTTACTTTTGGGGAGATGTTTCAAACCAGCAGGTACATAAGTACAACTTCAATGAAACTAAAATCATGTTATTTAATAAACATTGTTGAGCAAGAGAAGTTCAGCATGATTTTGTTCTCTATTTGAAAACCATATCACTCCTACAGTGTTCAATTCCAAGAAATGACTTGTTGAATCTAAGAAGTTTGAATCATGCAACTGGTCGCAATGAAACTAAATAAGATATATTGATGAAGGGTTGAGTTGTGACAATCATTTCGAACCAGTCAATAATACAAGTACTTAATCTTGAACATGACTTATATTTTTTGTTACATCGTACACTAGCGTTTTTGTCATCATGGTAGAATGGAGATAAACCTACGCTGTATTTTTAAAAAACTTGTCTAACTGTGGATTACATACAACTTATTTAATTAGTTCAAACCTTGCATTAAAGCGTTTCGCTCCAATTATCAAAACAGTAAATTTATATCCTCATTCACCCCCTCACTAACTCACTGAAGAATACAAGTTATATAACCTTCACCAAATTACTAATTGCTTCATTTTATTTCACTATATTAAATAATGAAATTCTAAAGAAAATCCGCCTACTTCATGGCTTGGACTGGGATGTTAGTTCACACTGACATGTCTCTTTGACATGAACAAGGAACAGGAGATGATATGATAGCCTGCTGATCACTTTGTTCCTGTGTCTCATATAGCCACTTAGCAGTAGTTGAATGTTGTGATGGCATCAGTATGTATGATAATTTCCGCATATCATAAACCTCAGTCCATTGTATGGAACACACACTGATGTTGTTAAAACAATGACACATAATACGGTTCCCAATAAAAAATTCTATTGAGGGAAGGAGTTCATGTTTCTCACAACAATACAGTGTCAAGTGAGTGAGTGGGTTAAAATTTTACATCGCATTGCAGCCATATCGCGACACAACAATGCAGTGTCAAGTGTCATTAGTTTGTTTAAACAAGTTGACCAGGCAGCTATGACAGTCGCCAACCGTGGATGGCGGCGTAATATATTTGGTCGTATTGCTAGGAGATGACATTACCTGTAGTTGTCTACCATCTGTTATAGAGAATGCGAGAAACAAAAGGCTGGAGTAGCCTTGGCAGTATTTCGTGGGCTCATCACGCTGAAAGCTAGATTTTAAACATACAATGCTTGGTGCTGGAGTATTACTCAAAGTCGGCATAATACAACTCGGCTTCACACATTAAACCCAAGAGGAGAATAGAACCCGCACTTTCGGCGTGACGAACGCGCGCTTTAAGCCTCTAACTTTCCTCGACCCTGTTGACTATATACAGAGCAGTGTGTGCTCCCACATGGATTGTCGTGGGTTTCCCGTTGAGCCAGCCTGTCCCTTCTCTCCCTGCTTCACGGCGGCTCCCATAACATGACCACGAAGTGACCTGCTGCAGGATGTCTGGTGCGATGTTAAGCAGTAGTCACGCACTCGTTCCCATACTCTGACAAATGTAACATTGACACCTCGCCACAGTATTCCACATTTCCTGAACCACATACACACTCAGTGACTGTACTGCTTCCTGGTCTATCATCAGTATAAGTACATACATGACACATATACTTGATTATAATAGTGAGTAATGTGGATGTTTTCACATATTAGCTGTTAGAGTGTTGCTTCTGTACTCTGCCCAAAGAAACTTTTCCCAGAGTTGGTGTGACTTGGTCGTGAAAGTTGATCCAAGATATGCTTAATCGGGATAACAGCCCTGGAAGGGGAGGACATTACAGTCAGTCATAGTGACCCGCCGGCAGGTCAAATTCCCTCTTCCGACGAGGGAGTTTAGCTCACACGATTCCATCATGGAGTTGTCTCTCAAATGTGATCTGCATCCCTGCGGCCACGATTTAGTGGTACATTGAGGAATACTGACATTTTAAAAGAACTAGAATATGTAGAGTAGATACAATTTATGGACAACCACTTTTATAGTGTTGCTTGGCAGCAGTTAAGGTCAACCCCGAAACGTCCCTATAACAGTATATTAAAGAAGTTGTTATCCATAAATTGTATTCACTTATACTTACTTAAGTTATTTAAGTAAAATTAAGTAAAATTATAAGTTTACAATTAATTGTATCTTTTTTTTTTTATCTGCCAGCTTCTAAGGAATGCCTAACAAACAATGTCATGATGATCGGTCCTTGCGCTTGGTTTGGGTTTGAGGCTCCACTCCTTGCCTTCATACATTCGTTGAGAAAACCATAAGGGCAAGTTGATAGCCCAATCATGAAGGATTACATTAAGATGAGACTTTATATGTTTACTTTAGTATGTGTTTTTTTGGTTTTGTTTGGTTTGGTTTGTTGTTTAACGCCGCACTCAGCAATATTACAGCTATATGACGGCGGTCTGTAATAATCGAGTCTGGACCAGACAATCCAGTGTTTAATATCATGAGCATCGACGCAATTGGGATCGTTGACATGCATCAACGAAGTCAGCGATCCTGACCCTCCGATCCCGTTAGTCGCCTTTTACGACAAGCATAGTCGCCTTTTACGGCAAGTATGGGTTGCTGAAGACCTATTCTACTCCGGCGCCTTCACGGACCATTATGTGTTGCAATTTCCTGACATGCGTTAGTAAAATATGCAATGTATAGGTATGTGAACAGAGAGGTTCGCAGAAAATCTGAAGCAGATAGTCAAATAAATGAAATGAAGTTGAATGGTCGTTTTAAGTACTGCAAAAGTTGTGCAAAATGTTCAATGTATTCGTTCTACCTCAAGTACCTGAAATACCTGATAACCCTATGTCTATTGTGTGATAACACACCTCATTGCGTGAAGAGGAACACCGTACCGAACACTTGGTATTTTGGATGCAAGCGTGACATTTCGAAAGCGAGGTCCACATATTCGCCATGTTTTCCTCAATCTTGTCAATCACATTAGTGTCCATTATTATTATTATTATTATTATTGTTTACAGATTTAACAAAAAATGCAGGAAAGAGGGTTCGGGTGACCCTGGCACAGTCAAGCTGATTGGGCTCATCATCAGCTCAGGGCCCTTGCCCCCTCTACACGCAGCCC
Organism: Haliotis rufescens; assembly: GCF_023055435.1. Lineage (NCBI taxonomy): Eukaryota > Metazoa > Mollusca > Gastropoda > Lepetellida > Haliotidae > Haliotis > Haliotis rufescens. The sequence goes on from NW_025964354.1 coordinate 343,287, forward strand.
AGACAGCGAATAGGACTTCTCCCAGGAAGCGCTTCGTAGTCAAACCCACCCAGAACCTTTAGGAGAATGTGAAGACTCTCCAACACTGCGGCCATCTGCATTACCCAGTTTGTCAGAAGGACTGTATTCCTGGTAACAAACCCGGGTACTCTCACCTTTGTCAGTCAACAGATAGGGAGGTTCCAAACCTAAGGCACCGAGAACGATGGGGAGTCGGGCAACTTGGTACTCGGGATGCAAGCGTGACATTTGGAAAGCGAGGTCCGCATATGTGCCATGTTTATCCTCAATCTTGTCAATCACATTAGAGTCAAATGGGACAAAAAATTCAATGATATAAATGACTAGATGACATCATCCAAACAAAGGACTCTGCAGGATTGCTGATCTTCTCAACACACTGCACATAAACTCGATGCAGTGGTCGTTCAGACCTCTCCTTGAAAAACTGAGTCTGGGCCGGCTTGATATGGCACTTATTATTATTATTACTTAGTTATTATTATGATTATTATTGGAGAAATTTTTTTAAAAATGCAGCAAAGAGGGCTTGGATTATCCTGGCATGGTGAGGCTTGCTAGCAACAAATGTCACTTGCCTTATAATGAAACTCTTTATTATGTCAGTTGATACTGTAGTGATTTAGTTTATTATGTTGATACCTGATTTTCCGGGTGATTCGATGTATGTGTCCCTGTTAACTGATCTAAGGGACGTAACTCTGTATACCGTATGAATAAACGCACATGGTGCGATACTGCACGGGGAGATGGGTTCGTGTTGTCTCTCGCCAGTTAATGAGATGAATAGTTTATTGAATGAAGCTTGAATACAACATTTGGCGATGAGATATAATGTTTATTAGTCAGCGACCTGGCTAATAATGAAGAAGTACCGCCAGTGAATCCCAAACCGATAGTGCATTTCCACTCGAAAAAATTGAGGACGGGGCCATCTTTCCCGGCGGAAGACAAGATATACTTATCATTTACGCCTAGCCATGAGTGCTTTACCTGCGCTTCATTCAATGTCACGTTTACGACATATGTTTGCCACATGCCTTAGGCTCTTGTACCGGTTTATGTCAGTTATAGTGAACACGTTGCCAGACCAAGAAGTCCCGTCATGTTATGTTTCCATTAACAGACACGTAGCATGGTGTCAGAATGCCTAAAACAGGTAGAAAAGGACCAACAATGCACACAAACAGTACAGATACATTGTGGCAGGTGATGCTTGTCAATTCGTGTAGGAAACGCTTTTCTTGTCTCACCAAGTGCGTTCGCCCGTCCGCTATATTGTTTGTAGCAGCTACGCTCAAAGTGACTATCCGAATAATTACTACAATTACGGAATAATGACAGAAGTGAAAAGTTCTAAGCCTAGTATGAACTAGAATGGAATAGATCTAAACAAAGAATGGAACCCTTTTGAACAACACTGCACATTTACATTTAAAGGCAAACTCGTTATCTCATGACATTTACCGGGGACAAGGGTAATGGTCTACAATACTTTCACATGGGGCCCTGGGGATGCAGATATTCCAGCTGAAAATGAAACATTGAAAGGTGTTTTTATGTAGCACAAACGAAGAACGAGACTAGGGCACAGTTAATTTTCTGAGATGAAACAACAACCAAATGAGAAGTTTGATAGCTTTGTGACAGAAGTAAGGTTATTGATCAGAGATTGTGGTTACACACAGACAATGGTCGCATGCTAAGAGACGCTATTGTCATTCACTCTCACAAAGAAATTTCAGAGACATTTCCTAGAAAAAGGTGATACATTAATTTTGGAAATGGCTATTCAAATTGGATATGAACTTTCTGTAGAAAACCTGAAAACAATTAATGATGCAAGATGCAAGTGTCAATCAGTGTTAGTGTGCAAGTCATTCAACACACAGAAAACAGAAGTCTTGTCACAGCAATAATGCTGTAGGTAACACTTGTAAAACATATCACAAAACAGGACATTTCGCTAGAGTCTCTCGCAGCAAACCAGTTCACACAGGTGCTGATTCACATGACTCAGATACAGATACTCTGATGAAGATTACCTTCACACAGTACACCAAGTTGATAACAACACAGAATGGTGGGAAAATGTGTACATCGATAGTCACAAGACAAAAGTGCAGATCGACACAGGTGCTGCACAGTCGATTCTTCCCTACAACACATTCATCAAGCTAAAATGTAAAGTTTCGCTCAAGCCTTCCAACAGAACATTCACTAATTGTCAAAGTTACGTCCTGTGTGACACCATGACTGACGCAAAATCACGCACAACAACAACGGTATTTCTCGAAATTTCTGACTATTTCCGTTGGTTTCAATGAAAAATATCACAACAAATAACAGTACATAGTATATTTCTGATTACTTACATGTCACATTTATGTATATACAATTTTTGAATCAACGAAAGTCCCCTCGTAAAATCCCGCGTACTGTTGACATTGAACACGCCATTTTATAAAAGTCGGTCACCGGTAGTGATGTCATGCGTCAACATTGTTGTACATATTTTGTAATTTCTTTGAGGTGAAGGTCCTTGAATGAGAGTGCACACGATCATTGTACCATGCTGCTTACAGTTTCAGTTATGATGTAAATTTTGCATATCTTTTATACATTTTTTCACTCAATTAATTTCACTTTAGATATTTGTCAATGTTCAAAATGATGTCGTATACCAGTTCGTAAATAATCCTGTCTGGACCAGACAATTCAGTTATTATCATCAAGAGCACCGTATTGGGATACGATGTTATACTCCAAACGTTTTTCCGTCCCATACCGTGATCCTTCTCAAAGGAACACCTCCAATAGACCTATTGTTGTAACCCCATACATGCTTGTGACAATGTGCTGACATGGAGACATGGTTCTAAGCCTATACAGGATAAGGAAAACGTTTTGTCATAGAGATATCAACATACGTTTGTTGTAACCACATACAGGATAAAGACAATGTGATGACATGGAGACATGCTTTGTTGTAACCTCATTAAGATTTAGGATATTCTGTTGACATGGATAGATCAGTATATGTTTGTTGTAACGCTTTACAGTATAAGGACAATGTGTTGACATGGAGATATCAGTATATGTTTGTTATAACCCTATACATTATAATGACAATGTGTTGACATGGAGATATCAGTATATGCTTGTTGTAACCCTATACAGTATAAGAACAATGTGTTGACATGGAGATATCACTATATGTTTGTTGTACCCCAATACAGTATAATTACAATGAGTTGACATGGAGATATCAGTATGTTTGTTGTAACCCCATACAGCATAAGGACATTATGTTGACGTGGAGATATCAGTATGTTTGTAGTAACCCCATACAGTTTAAGGACATTGTGTTGACATGGAGATATCAGTAAATGCTTGTTGCAACCTAATACAGTATAAGGACAAAGTGTTGACGTGGATATATCAGTATGTTTGTTGTAACCCCACACAGTTAAAGGACATTGTGTTGACATGGAGATATCAGTATGTTTGTTGTAACCCTATACAGTATAAGGACATTATGTTGACATGGAGATATCAGTAAATGCTTGTTGCAACCTAATACAGTATAAGGACTATGTGTTGACGTGGATATATCAGTATGTTTGTTGTAACCCCACACAGTTTAAGGACATTGTGTTGACATGGAGATATCAGTATGTTTGTTGTAACCCCATACAGCATAAGGACATTATGTTGACGTGGATATATCAGTATGTTTGTTGTAACCCCACACAGTTTAAGGACATTGTGTTGACATGGAGATATCAGAATATGCTTGTTGTAACCCTATACAGTATAAGGACATTATGTTGACATGGAGATATCAGTATATGCTTGTTGTAACCTAATACAGTATAACGACAATGTGTTGACATGGAGATATCAGTATATGCTTGTTGTAAGCCTATACAGTGTAAGGACAGTGTGTTGACATGGAGACAAGAGTATGTTTGTTGTAACCCCATACTGAATAAGGACAATACGTTGACGTGGACATATCAGTATATGCCTGTTGTAACCACATACAGTATAAGGATATTGTGTTGACTTGGAGATATAAGTATATATTTGTTGTTACCCTATACAGTATAAGGACAATGTGTTGACAAGAAGATATCAGTATGTTTCTTGTAACCACATACAGTATAAGGACAATGTGTTGACCTCAGATAGCTGAATCGAAAGACCATCAGGGATTCCTACGCTCTTCCCGGGATTAATGAACACTTGTATTGTCACAGAAAGATAACACATTCTAGTGTCCTGTACATGGAAAGTGGTGCATCGGGTTGAGCTAGGGGAGGAACATAAGCAGTGCACATCATTCACAGTTGGGCCTCTTGGCTTCATTGAAAACCATCCTATGTCATTTGGTTTGTGCAATGCAACAGATACTTAACAACGCCTAATCGAAGAGTTACTCGTTGGATGACATCTAGGTATATTTCGAATTTGGCTTGATAATTATAATTTCAAGACCCATTGTTATGGGGCTTACATACATGGATAGCACGCCAGGACGAAGGTAAATCGTACTATAAGGCGGACTTCATACAGTGATCACTCCCCAGGACTAAGGAACTCTGCACTGTTAGGGGGCCTACATACAGGGATAACTCCCCAGAACTAAGGATCTCCGTGCTGTTATTTGGCTTGCATACAGTGATCACTCCCCAGGACTAAGAAACTCTTCTCTGTTACGAGTCTGAGATACATTCATCACTCCCCAGGATTAAGGATCTTCGTACAAAGCATTGTGGTGCAATCAATCACTTGGTCTCCACATTTTAGACACTAAGTTCATATCAATTAGTAACCAATACATCTAGTTCTGCACATAACCTTTCCGAAATGTGAATTTCGAAAGTGGTTACACAGTTTGTAAAGATGATGATGCCCCAATACTATTCTCTCATATGGATGTGCAGTTTAGTGTTTTGAAAATAAGTAATTAATTGAAAAAGACCATATACAGATTCTAAGAAAACATCTTACAAAAAGTTACAAAAAAGTAGGGGCGGTCGGGTTGCCTAGTGGTTAGAGCGTTCGCTCGTCACGCCGAAGAGTCAGGTTCGATGTCCAACATGGGTACAATGTGTGAACCCCTTCTTTGGTGTCCCCCGTCGTGAAATTGCTGGACTATTGTTAAAAGCGGCGTTAAACGAAACTCACTATAAACAAGTTCATTAACTTTTATGTATTTTGGTTAGCTGGGAAGAACCCCCCCTTCTCAAAGATATTAAAGTAATAATAATCGCGTTTTGGTCAAAAGTAGAATTTACCAAACGCTAACTTCTATTAAAAAAATGGTAGACCAAACTAGCCTCAGCTATATTTAGTTGTCACAGGGTTTCATGTAATCCTCCTGGTTAAAAGCACCCTTTTCCCCAAAAATACACGATGGAAGTTGGCAAACGTGGATTGCGGGTTTTGCAAATTGATCACAAGTTTCTCCATATCGACTCTTCAAAATTGTCAAAAAGCTTGAATAACATTTATTAAATTTCTCTTTAGCCCTTTGAGAACTTATTTTGAACATATTCTCACAGCATACCAGTTGAAACAGAAAGATGGAAGAACACGCTTATATGTGATCGTATTTGTACATTATGAAAGATGTTGGTGATGAAGAATCAACCAATATATGCTCATCAAACATTACTCCGACCAGAAAAATACGTATGCTGACATCATGCTGAAAGCTGTTGAAGCTCCCGGCTAATCCTCTGCCTGCCTCACTGTGTCATCTCTGTGTGCACCTCATATGCCGAGTTCTGTTCTGGTTCATATTGTTTTGCATTTGCGTTCTCAATTACTCTGTTCAAAATAGCCTACAGTGGTTATGTCAGAAACTGCACTTCCACTCAAATTTAGAAAAAAACACAGTCATGCCTTAATGTATTGTTATTAGCTACGATACATTCATCTCGATATCACGGAATGGTGACAAACATCAGGAACAAATGGTGTGATGGAAGGAAAATCATATGAACGTTTTTCACAGAAATGCACCGACGCCAGCGGATACTGATGTCGTGCAAGTAGCTGTCTGTTCGTGAAGACGTATCGGCGAGGATGATAAGTTACAAATGAAAATACTGTTCTGTAGTGATTTCTCAAATTGAGACGCAGAGGTTAACCAAGAAATCGGTAAGTACAGAATTAAATTGTGAAATCAGTAAATGACGACACAATATCAATGAATGGTCAATGAACTATAGTTGAACACGCAGTTTCAGGTTTTAACCTTAACCATAAAAAATAATAACATGTTTTTTCAGTAAAACATGAGAGCAGCATAAGTAATCGGCTCCAGAAGTAATGGCCACGAATGTTCAGAATATATACACTGTTAAATGTTTGAAAGAGGTCTGGTCCTCATTGGGTGTTTGAAATTCGTTGTTTTTAAATTAATGTCCAAACTAGATCAGATATAAGTAAAATCGAAAGGCCTCTCGTTTCTGTCTTGTCCATCCTATGTAGTAGGTACAGCCAGTCTTCTAAAACTGTGGGGAGCACGGGTGGCCCAGTCGTCTGAGGCGCCGAGATTCGCTGTGCAGAGTTGTGCACCTTGGGCACACCAGAAACCTTTGATTATGGATTCGAATCCCGATTCGGCCCGACTATGTTTCAAAGTTTGTCAGCAACATACCCGTCCCTGTGGGTTTCACCGAAGTGGCAAACGTATGAGACCTGCTTCGCTTCGGGATTTCCTCACACATTAATCCGACACGCCGTGATATAACTGGAATACTGTTAAAAGCGGCGAAAAGACACACTTATTCACTCACTCACCCTACAACTGTGTTATCCAGAAACTTTTGCAACGATCAAAGCAAGGAGAGGTAACTCTGAAAGTTCTGCAAAACTCACTTCTTCCTATCCACAAAAACAATTGGAATTTATTACTGTAGCATATTATTTTCCTGCCACTGACAATAACCACACATAAATTTACAACAGTGTCTACTGCTACATAACAATATATATATAGGTGTCATAATGTTACACAACTTATTTATTTTCCGATAAAACGTGCAATCATAAGCTTCAGTTTCAACATACATGTCATGTCCGGTCACTTCAAAAGTACACAGTAATTACAATGTGGGGTTGAATAATTTACACCCGTTTTCAGATAATAATGGACTTGTGAATAAATGCCTCGGGAGGGAATATCACATTGATCTTGACTCTCGTCTTGTTCTCCAAAAGAACAAAGCACCTGCAAATACAAATATGAACAATGCAAATAAGAACGCATTTGTATAACCACACACAATATAGGGTGAATATAGAGTGTTCGATCACAAATACTACAGGTAATGCTCATAATGCATCAAAGTGCACCTGTTTTGAATTTAATTTAGAGAGTAAGTACAAAATGGAAATTCATTCATTCTTAATGGCACCCCATTGTAATGATATCAGCCGAAAGTATTTGTGTTGGCTTGCTAAATATGTTAGACTACTTAATATCGGTACCTGTTTGGATGCGTGTAAGTGCATGAATGACTATACTCAACAGCCAAATCATGTGGTCGTGCAAAATACCAATGCATAAAATTTAATTGACTGAATAGTCATTTTTAAATTTAGTTCTCAAACACCAAGAAACTACAATATCCAGAACGCGCGACCTATTGAAGAGTATTGAAGGGAAACGCCCACACAGAATAAAGTCGAGTCGAATAGACGTGTTACCCTAATAACGAATATACATTTTACCTTTTTCTTCCAAACAATACGATCCATTTTTGAGTTATGAGAAATTTTGAAGTTAAACTTGGTAAGCGATAGTAAACCGTCCTCTTGAAAGTATCTGGTCCATAGGTCCACAGTACTTTCCCAATTTGAAGCATCACTTTTTGGACTGTAAGAAAATAAGAAGATTGAGTATACCCAGTATGTACTTATGGTGTACCCTCTATTTGATCATATAAGGAAGACATCAGTTTCTTGCTCGTTGTTTTGTAAAAGACGAACACACAGCGTGGTGTAAGGACAACATCAATATAGTGATGAAACAGACGTGAACACATGGCGTACCTTTAGGCCAGTAGGTAAGAATGCTTGCAGGTAATCCTATGACGTGTACATGGCTATTTCCCCCGTCATAGTCGCATGAAATAATTTTTCCCAGCGCGAATTGGACTGCATACAACCTCCTGGAAGAATACACGAATAATGTTTGGGATATTTAGCAAATGTAGCAACACAACATGGGGTATGCTTTACCTGATTTACAGGTCCATATTAAGGTGGATGATTTGTACTTGATACATGTTCACATGTGTCAGGAGTCAAAGGTATCTCTCAGATATTTATCTCGTGAACAATAAATATCATGCATCTTCACTAGTTAGTAGGTTGACTGTCAGGGTCTGTTTTGCAGATGTTGTCGATGGACTGTTGTACATTTTGTGTTTGAGTAGTCCATTAAGTGCAAACTCAGCAAACATGGTGTACATCTTTGAGGTCAAGGCGAACTGGATACTATCCTTTCCACTGCCAAAGTGTATCGAAACATTTGGATAAGTATCGAATGAGACCAGGTTTACCATAAAGAGTATTACATTAAACCGTTATGACGACCTCTGACTATTGATATTAAAATTGATGACGAGTCCGAGAAATCACTCGAATAATCACTCGAATATGTTGATTCCGGGGATAGAACCAAGAAGACCCCGCTACAATGTATTCTACATGAAATATCCACTTAGACCATCACTTTTCATGTTCAAGCTAACATTATGTACATATATATCATGACAACAAAACCATCCGAAATATAGTTACACATATATATAAACTTACTGTATATATAAACTTACTTATTATAAGTATCCACATCCATACTGGAATATTTCTCAAATATCTGAGTTTTGTCCTGTAAGACAATCCTCGGTTCAGGCTTTTCTAGGTCGGTTGACATGATATCAAAAGAAGGTCCACCTCGTGTAAAGAACAAACGGTCCACACGGGTGTCGATGCAAACGCCAAGGATGTGACTTCCTGCCAAATAAAACATCGTCGATATATCAACAAACATAGCTATTGTGGGGATTTTAAATGTAGTGAAACAAATAAACACAAGTTATTAATATAAAAGCGTGAACTTTTAATATAACTGTCATCAATATCCCAGATAGATAACAACGACTATAAACAATTGAAATTGTGCCAGCAATGAGTGGAAGATTGCTTGAACAATCGTCAATCAGAGTAAAATGTCACATATTGTAACCGTTCTTCCATACCATCAGAGTAAAATGTCACATATTGTAACCGTTCTTCCATACCATCAGAGTAAAATGTCACATATTGTAACCATTCTTTTATACCATCAGAGTAAAATGTCACATATTGTAACAACCCTTACACACTACCAGAGTAAGATGTCACACAGTGTAACCACCCTCTACACAGTGAAGGTAAGACGTCAAACAGTTTAATCACCGTTCCGTACCACCAGAGTTAAATGTCACACCGTGTAACCACACTTCCACACCACCATGTTAATATGTGACACAGTTTAACTGCCCTTATACGCCATCAGGCTCAGATGTCACACGGTGTAACAACCATTCCACACCACAAGAGTTTAATGTAACATAGTTTAACACCCCTTCACACCACCGGGTTTACATGTCTCATAGTGTAACAACCCTTCCAAATACTCAAAGTAAGATATCATAGTTTCTAACACTTATTCGATGACCTAAAGAATAAGATATTAAGAATTGTAACCACTCTTCCACGCACCCCTTAGGGTAGGCTGTAAAGAATTTTAACCATCCTTCAACACACCACAGGTTAAGCTGTCAAGAATTGTAACCATCCTTCAACACAACACAGGTTAAGCTGTCAAGAATTGTAACCATCCTTCAACACACCACGGGGTAAGCTGTCAATAATTGTAACCATCCTTCAACACAACACAGGTTAAGCTGTCAAGAATTGTAACCATCCTCCAACACACCACGGGGTAAGCTGTCAAGAATTGTAACCATCCTCCAACACACCACCGGGTAAGCTGTCAAGAATTGTAACCACTCTTCCACACAACACAGGTTAAGCTGTTAAGAATTATTAATATAACCATCATTCAAAACACCACCGGGTAAGCTGTCAAGAATTGTAACCATTCTTCAACACACCACGGGGTAAGCTGTTAAGAATTGTAACCATCCTTCAACGCACCACAGGTTAAGCTGTTAAGAATTATTAACCATCATTCAAAACACCACAGGATAAACAGTCAAAATTTATAACCATCCTTCAACAGACCACAGGGTAAGCTGTCAAGAATTATAACCATTCTTCAACACACCACAGGTCAAGCTGTCAAGAATTGTAACCATCCTCCAACACACCACCGGGTAAGCTGTCAAGGATTATAATCATTCTTCCACACACCACAGGGTAAAGAGTCAAGAATTATAACCATCCTTCAACACACCGCAGGTTAAGCTGTCAAGGATTGTAACCATCATTCAAAACACCACAGGATAAACAGTCAAAATTTATAACCATTCTTCAACACACCACAGGTTAAGCTGTCAAGAATTGTAACCATCATTCAAAACACCACAGGGTAAGCTGTCAAGGATTATAATCATTCTTCCACACACCACAGGGTAAAGAGTCAAGAATTATAACCATCCTTCAACACACCGCAGGTTAAGCTGTCAAGGATTATAATCATTCTTCAACACACAACAGGTTAATCTTCAAGAATTGTAACCATCATTCAAAACACCACAGGATAAACAGTCAAAATTTATAACCATTCTTCAACACACCACAGGGTAAGCTGTCAAGAATTATAACCATCCTTCAACACACCACAGGGTAAGCTGTCAAGAATTGTAACCACCCTCCCACACAACATATGATAAGCTGTCAAATATTGATTGGGTAATACCTGTTTTGTTCAGGATTACATGTTAAGACTAGGTGTTAAAAAAGGTATAGTTGTACACCAGGAGTTTTGAAGTATATGAATTTGTATTTCATTTTATAACAGCATACATAGCAGTATAAATAATTTACTAGTATTTTCTAAAAGCAAGTTTTATCTTTCAAAGTACACGAAAGATAGTTGTTAGTCATCGCAGATTATTCTATTGTTACACTTATAACTCCTTTGAACGACGGATGATAGGTAAAGAAAGTGAATGGCATGTGTATTAGTACTCTATCCAACGGATGATACCGTGGGCTACTAGCTGTGAAAGATACATATTTTCAACATCCGTTCAAATTGTACTAGAATGGGGATATATCCCAATCAACAAACACATGCCGTAAATGTAAAGGTAAATGGATCGGGTGGTAAGGTTCGTTGATTTGGTTGATGCAATGTCATTGCATCATAGGACCTTAAACGAGTAACAAACAATAGCTAAATAAGTACGCGTTGCACTGAGTGTAGCTTTCGTCCTCGAAAACATTAACAAGCACATACATACCTTCTGAATGAAAGGTCGCAAGCACATATATTTATTTAAATAATACAGATTCTACCTTCTGAATGAAAGGTCGCAAGCACATATATTTACTTAAATAATACAGATTCTACCTTCTGAATGAAAGGTCGCTGCTTCTCCCAGTCTGTTCCGATAAGCCCACATTATACTCCTGCCAAACGTCCAGAACAGTCTTCCCCTGTTCGCATCATAGGCATATTGGCGGATAAGAGGCTTCTGTGATCTCGGCACTTCACTCCATATGCCTGTCTTGAAGTCAAATGAATGAAAGCGTCCTGTTCCGAATGCGCTATATTCTTGCATAATCACCTGACTGGCAGTCTGGCCATTCAGAGTTGTGAAGTGTTGTGGCACCAATGAGACATCTGAGACATTTGAGACATCTGAGACATTTGAGACATCTGGGACATCTGAGACATTTGAGACATCTGAGACATCTGAGACATTTGAGACACCTGAGACATCTGAGACATTTGAGACATCGGGGACATCTGGGACATCTGAGACATCTGGGAAATCGGGGACATCTGGGACATCTGGAACATCTGGAACATCTGCGACATCAGTGGTAGATGAGATAGATTTTGGCTTCATTTGGATCTAACAAAATAGTCTGAACCTCAAAAAGAAAGGTCATCCCAAGTAACATGGCAAGAAAAGGTGTTGTTTTAATATGTGGGTAATTGTTGTCAAAGTTTCTAAAATTTAACATTACCTTGTCCGGAAAAATGAAATTTGATGATAACTGTGACGATTGCAAGCTGGACAAACCGTCCGGCAAATTGCCAATTCATTTCAAGACCACATAAAAGGACCATGTATAGGCTCCAGCAATGATACCAGACCTCCAACACTACAGATGACCGACCAAGTAGATGAATACCATTGGTCATCACCCGACGTCAGGATCGTTAGATTTGGTGACAGCATCTTCAAGATCGCTTTGTTACTGCTGTGGAAACTGCTTGACAGACCATAAGGACAGAGCAGCGACACATTAGTGCGGACACCGTGCGTCGACGATTGACACCTCCACTGTCACAGGCCACAATGAAGACCAATTCTGACACCACGTCATCGCCGCGACCGTCTTCAGTGGTCAACATAGCACCAGCATTTGTGCCACCAGCAGTGGACCTGTTATCCGCAAATCAAGAAGCAGTATTCTGATTATTGGCTGGTTTTGTTTTCACTGTTTGTGGTTTGGTTATCCAATCAAATATTATGGAAATAGTTGCACTTTATGTAGTATAATTGGTTGACGTTGCGAAAGTGTATATATGTTCTAAATGTGTGCTGTTGCGAATAAAACGTTCACTTTTCTCACTCATGAACCTATCGTAAACTAACAATATCATTCATGGAAAATCAATGCTTACTTTTGCTTTCAACCTCAGGTTTGATAGGCAACTGTGACGTCATATACCAATACCTCTTTCCAGTTTTCTTATTCGTTTCTGTGACCTCAATGCTATTGACGTTCAGTTGGCATTCTCCATCCACATAGAACACGCCTCGACAGCCAATGGTTAAAGAACACAGTTGACAACATTCAATCCTCGAGAGCAGAGGTCCATGTGGAACACTGACGGCCTCTACGTATATCATTTGCCATAGTGATGCTTGGTCTTGGCATGCGTACATGTGATACTGCATTAACATAACCAATTGTGTCCAGATCATTTTGACACCACAGCTCGTTGATGCACAATTGGTCTTATCAGAAAACCAGTTACCAATGTAATCTGTAAATAAAGGACATAATATAGGTCATTTCGGCTGACATGTTTATTCTGTAGCTCGCTTACTTATTTTCATTGTATCACTTTAGTCAGTTGTATATTGCATGGGGAACACGGGGGGTCGAGTCGTATAAGACTATGCATGCCGCTGTATAGTGTTGCATCCCTTATTCTCAAGAAAGCTATTTGTAGATGTTTGTTGCAGGTTTGTTACTACCCGCGCTCGTATATTTCACCGAGGTGGTAGTTGTATACAATCGACAGGACTCACATCAATGCCTTTTTGAGGTCTACAACGTCTTATATTACTGCCAGACAGCACCTGTGAGGATTCCCAGGTAGAATGCGTCCCCAGTACTACTTGTCGTATGAGGGGCCCTGGATGGATTGGCTTGATTGTGTGGATGGCTGTGCATGCTCTCAGTCACTGATTTGCTGTTCCAAGCCGCGAAATTGCTGGCATATTGCCAGAAGCAGCGTAAAATCATACTCACTCACTTTTAATCAGCATATGATATTGCTAGTGCACTGTGAATGTGGCGAACATTGTAACATTTTATAAACAGTGTAAACGTCAGTCTTGTGTGTTAATGTGCGGTCTTACAGTCAAAATCATGTAAATCTTTTAAACTCCCGTCTCTCCAGTAGTGTCATGAGTTTTTTTCTAAATCGAAAAACACTGCATGATGGTTATTAATTATTGCATTTTTAACAATTGACACTAACCGAACTAAATGGTCAACAGTACTTCCATCCTTTCTGAAGCCACACTGAATATTTGTAATTAAATTATTTGATTCCAAGTACCATGTCATTTTTTTGTTGACCATGCGTTCCATGGTTTTGCAAACGCAACTGGTCAATGAAATGGGTCTTTAATTTGAGGGGTCACTGTGATCCCGTACGAGTTTCTGTATGGGTACAACTATAGCATCACGCCAAAAAGAAAGATTGGTTGGTTGGTTTGTTGTTTAACGCCGCACCCAGCAATATTCCAGCTATATGACGGCGGTCTGTAAATAATCGAGTCTGGACCAGACAATCCAGTGATTAATGTCATGAGCATCGACCCACGCAATTGGGATCGATGACATGCATCAACCAAGTCAGCGAGCCTGACCACCCGATCCCGTTAGTCGCCTTTTACGACAAGCATAGTCGCCTTTAACAGCAAGCATGGGTTGCTGAAGACCTATTCTACCCCGGAATCTTCACGGGTCCCAAGAAGAAAGAAAATTACCTGATGTCCATATACTCGTATCATCAAAAATTAACAAAAGGGTTTCTAAACACGTATCCCGTAAGTGCTTCAAGAGTTGATAGTGTATATTATCATATCCGGTAGCAGTATCATGAGCTTGTTAAAGAGCAGTATGAAGCTCATGGTTCGAAAATATTTCATTATAATCTTCCCAATTATCTGATTTTAAATTAATAGTTTTCTTTTCCTGCTGTTTTTGATTTTTTTGGAGTTGAGGAACATATTTTGAGGAAGAAGAATGTTTTGCTAACGTTTTATCGAGTTTATTTGCAATATCTGATTTATTAGTTAATAAAGCATTAATTTGTTTACAGTTTGTGTCATTATTTCTTTTGTGTGGTAGTCCGTAATAATTATCTTTTAGTTGTCTCTCTTGTGTTGGTGAAAATATTATGGAGAGGATTGCATGTTGTTGTGATTTCACATGCCAGTCACGAAGAAAAGCAAAGTAATGATGGGTAAAACAATGTGTGCTTCTCGTTGATTGCAGCGGATTAAAATATATAAAGACACTAATACGTCTTTGTTCTCTCACGAACAAAGGTTTTTCTTCTTATGCCCAAAAACTGAACTCCTTGTAAAATTCAAACACAGTCCATTCCTCTCATCTAGCACAGAAGTGTTTAAACTTTCAGTTATCCTTTAAAGATGGAATCTAAGCAAGTTGAGCCCCCAAAACTGTCACTTAATGCCGAATTTGATTCTTAACACTTGCGAAGCACTCGTTCTGAGCCTGGTTTGTCGAGATGGTCTGGTAGATCGACAAAGAGAATTCATCCCGATAGATACTAGTTTAACACAGAAACACAAGACTTGAAGTATGCCAGGAGTGGTTATGCTGCTCGTTTGACGGCAATTATTAATACGGGATGGTCTCAAATTACGGAAAAGAGGTCGAAACGAACATTATCAGTGACATGCAACACAATTGAAGCGACGGTAAAAGCACTGTATGATGCCCACAGGCAGTATTTGTCAGTGTTGCAAGGTGAAGCAGAATGTCAGCAGGCAAGTTTCATGCGCAAGAACATACTCGACCCGGAATACTTGATGTTCGGCGAATCGACTTACTTCAGTCTCATTTGGATGGGGATGCAAAACACCTTGAGCAAGGGCTAGGATATTCAGGTCGAAACCATGCTTTAGCACTAAAAGAGTTAAAGCGTGCCTTCAGCCATCGTATCAAGGTCGCAAGAGCTTTCTTGGACAGAGTGACTTCAGGATCGATGATTGCAAGTCACGACCCATCATCTCTTCGAAAGTTCTACGTCACTATTCGGGACTGCATCACAACACTTGAGCAATTTCAGTATTTGTCTGAATTACACAGCCCAGATATTGTGCTCAGAATTGCAAGACGCTTATCAAACGACATAATAAAAAAATGGAATGAGTGACACATCACAAGAACCAGAGAACCCAACCTGTATGATCTCAACAATTGGCTTAGAGACAGGGTAGATGCAGATTTCAACCCATATGCTGTTGCATTCGCTGCTCATACATCAACCCAAAGGAAATTGTCTAAACATGACGGATCTTCAGGGTACAAGGGACATGAAAGACAAAGCACAGTATAAGCTACGACAGTTTCCATGCCTGACATACAAAACAGTAAGACTCTGCTTGCTCGAAAAGGTTCAGTCAAGCAATATGACAGTCGTTAAAAGCTACCATGCCCTATGTATAAACAGCCTCATTATCTATATCACTGTCAACTGTTTTAAAACAAGCCTGTTCCTGAACGAAGTACTGTGGTCACTGAGAATAATCTCTGTTTCAACTGCTTGAAACCCTCTCACACAGCAGATAAGTGTTTCTTTGTGACGGCATGCCGAGAACCAGGATGTGGCAAGAAACATCACACATTGTTGCATGGAAATAATTCAGAAACAGTTAAAGCAATAAACAAGAAGACACAGTCATTGGGAAACACAGTGTTCTTTCAGATTGTGCCAATTCTTGGGTATGCATGTGAAAAAAGCATGGACAGTCAAATCCAATGCTTTTGATTGCCGACCTTAGTGCGTGAATCCAGACTGGAAGCATATCAAACACCTAGACATACCCTCAGTTGAACCGGCACAAATCCAGATGTTGATTGGCTTAAACATGCCTGAGGCACACTTGCAAGTTAAAGTCATTTGAGGGACAAAAAGATGAACCAGTTGCTGTTCGCACTGCCCTGGGATGGTCACTCATAGGGGTGACAAGTAGTGATAGTAGTGCTACGCAGGAAGTCCAAGCCAGTGTCAATCTCACATTTGCACGTGATCTGGAAATACACGAGAGTGATGAGCGATTCTGGAAAACTGAGTCCTTAGGAGCTGCTTATGACAAGAAGCAATCATTGTCCATTGATGATCGAAAATCAGAACACATCCTGACAGACTACCTGTTTAGTGGATGGACATTACCAAGTTGGTATTCTCTGGAAAAAGGCGGATTGCATTCTCCCGAACAACTGTGCTGCTGCGGAGAAACGATTCAACCTCTTGGCAAAGAGACTAATGCATGATAAAGATTTCGGGATCATGTTCAGCAACACTCTGAATGTCTTTATATCAAAGGGTCACACACGAAAACTCATGCAGGAGGACATGGCCAGTGTTTCACCACGAACGTGGTACATACCGTACCATGGAGTCACAAGCCCAAACAAGCCTGGTAAGGTGAGTGTAGTTTTTGATGCGGCTGCAGCATATGCTAGAACATCATTAAATGGCAATCTATTGAGTGGCCCAGATTTAGTGAATAACTTGTTTTGGGTGATTCAGAGGTTGAGGTTATGTCAAATTGCCCACATGGCTGATGTGGAAGGCATGTTCCACCAAGTAAGAGTTCTTGAACGTGAGCCGGGCTCACTAAGATTCTTATGGAAAGCCGACAACCAGCAACCTGGTCCACCTGATGTCTACAAAATGCTTGTCCACATCTTTGGAGTCACCGATTCATGTTCCTGTGCATGTTATGCGCTCCAGCAAACTGCTCGTGACAACGCAAATAAATTTCCCCTATTAGTGATCAAGGCTGTTTCGAGAAACTCCACGTTGACGACCTGGTGAAGTCAGTTGAAACTGTAGCTGAAGCGATCCAGATGACACAGGACCTACCAAATCTGATGCAAAAAGGTGGCTTTCATTTACACAAGTGGGTCTCAAACTCAGAGCAAGTCCTTGCTGGCATTCCCGAAAGTCAAAAAGCAAATAACCCTTAAGACTTTGATTTAGATGAACAACCCATGCAACGCACTCTAGGACTGTGCTGGAATGTTGAACAGGACTGCTTAGATAATCATGCCTGGCAATCACCCAGTGACTCGCCTGATCATGGAAGATATGCATATCAAGTCTGCACATTGTGGTCAAGACCATATGATAGCACTTGTTAGACAACAATATTGGCAAGTCAATGAAAGGAAAATAGCCAAACAAGTTCTACGCAGTTGCCGTGATTGCCACCGAAGACGAGCAAAGCCTACAGTTGTCAAGATGGCAGATGTGCCTATATGTTGGATTAGTGCTTTTGAAGGCGTGTTGGCTCATACAGGAGTTGATTATTTCGGTCCACTGATGGTGAAGGAACGTAGCCGTACAGTGAAGAGGTGGGGTTGTCTGTTTACCTGTCTCTCAACAACACCCATACACATTGAGCTTGCAAATTCACTTGAGACAGATTAATTGTTGTTGGTTCTGGGAGTTTCTCATAGGACCTCGTGGACATCATGGTCATCTGAAAAGTGACAACGGCACTAATTTCAGCAGTGCAGACAATGAACTGTATCAATGATTGAAAAACCTCAAACAAACGAAAATTGCTGACTACCTCACCCCGATGAAGATTGAATGGCATTTTAATCCCCCTCTCAGTCCTCACTTTGATGGAGTGTGGGAAAGGTTAGTGTGTTCTGTCACAGCAGCCTTGAGGTCAGTCCTGAAAAATGTCAGTGTTCGAGAAACTGTTTTTCGTGTTGCCTTGATCGAAGTTGAAGCCGTCCTGAACAGCAGGCCACTGACCTACAACAGTACCAGCCCAAGCGACTTTACTGCACTTACTCCGAATCAGTTTATTCTTGGGATAGGTGATGTTTGTTCTCCAACTGATGTTTTTAATGATAACGAAATCAACAGTAGACGACGGTGGAGACAGGCTCAAATCATTGCGGATCATGTATACAAGCGCTGGCGAAAGGAAAATTTTCTGCAGCTCACTGTGAGAAAGTTTTGGAGATCAGAATCTGAGAATGTTTCAGTTGGAGATCTTGTTCTGGTGGTCGACAAAGCTAATCCCAGAGGACATTGGGACTTGGCAGGGATCGTCGAGGTTTACGCTGGCGATGATGGACGTGTTCGAGCTTTGAAAGACCAAACCAAAAATGGTCAGTACATGAGACCAGCGGCTAAGGTGTGCTGGAAGAATCAGTGTGTAGTGATGTTAAGATGTAGGACTTGCACAAAGTGAACACAGAGCTCAGATTTCCTACGAACATTCATCTAGATTTACTGATTATCATTTTCTTTACTTGGACATTTAGGTTATTAACGGTTGCAAACGCTTTTGAACATGTCAGCGGGGTGGCTATGTTAATGACCACCATTAATTTGTTTACAGTTTGTGTGATTATTTATTTTGTGCGGTATTCCGTAATAATTATTTTTTAGTTATTTCCCTTGTGTTGGTGAAAATATTATGAAGAGGATTGCATGTCGTTGTAATTTCGCATGCCAGTCATGAAGAAACACAAAGTTATGATGGGTAAAACACAATCACAACTCAATCTCAAAGCAATGTAAAAACTATGAACAGCTTGAAGAGGAGTAGCAAGATGCAGGGCTGTGGCTAACGCTGTGTTTCGTGAATATCGAAGAACCTTCAGTGGCTTTAGCACCTGGAGGTGAAAAAAAACATTGTAGAAGGTATAATATCTCATATCGAACGTATCAGTGTCTTTATAATATGCTTTTGTAAACATTTCGCCGATGGTTTGAAATCCTGACTTAAGACTTGTAAGTCATTATAGTTATTCCTAAGTCCTCTGCAGTTCCATTGTATTAAATTTGATGATTGAGTCATGGTGGCTCAATTGGTGATCTCTCACGTGAACGTGAGTAAGATGAACTCCTACTGCTACTGTTTGACGACGGAGTCACATCCGTGTCTAAAGCGCAAAAGGAGTTGTTGAGACATACTTCTGAAGAAGAATACGGGGTACTGGGTGTCTGATTTCTATTTAACTGTTTTCTTTGTTTTTGGTATTCGGGTATTTGGGTTTCGGTCTGATAAAAAGGTCAGGATTTGGAAGAGGCCATGTGTTGGCCTTCACAGTTTGAACACTTCAGGTCGGGACTACAGTCTGTACTCTCATGGTTGCCACCACAACGAAGACAAACGTTGGGGCGAGTACAAGTTTTCGAACCTTGTCCAAACTTTTGACACTTGTAGCATCGGAGTGGTTTGGGGACATACACCTCCACTCCTAAGTTGATTTAACCAGCTTTAATCGAATTCGGAACCGATTGACGGTCAAAAATGAACAGATATGTTGTTTTATTAACAATATTTGATTTTTCATTCTTTTGGGTGAAACATTTGACTGATTGAACTCCTTGATTTTGAAGTTCTGAAACAATTTCGGCTTCTGACATATCCGACAGTGAACGTGTCCTGTCACAGACAATGCATCGGTAAGAGTTCTGAGTCCGATGTGTAGAAACAGAAACATTCATATTAGCAAACTGGGTGATTGATCATAAATTGATGGAATGCTGCTTTTGCACACATTCCACCAAAAGAGATCCACTACGCAAACGTGTCACATGTTTTACATCCCCACAATGACCATGAACAGTTTTGGATATAATGAAATGGTTCAATTTTATTGGTTCATGATCTGTATCTTCGATCACAAGGAATCGAGCCAAGGAATCAACATGTGAATCAGTCGAACTTGTATCTAAATGTCTTCGTTTAGAACCAGAATGATTTTGAACCATGGTGAAAGAAGATGATTCAGCATCCCTGCTCCCCACCCACCATGGAGTGTCAACAAGGACAGTTAAATTTCATCGGATCTCCAGGATGCAAACACCAGGGATACAGGGTTGTTATATGCCAGTGAATATGACACAAAGAGAAATATTTGTATACCAAATTAAATGCCAGTCCGGTTCTGCCTATGACAAGAAAATGGATACATATTGAATTTGGAGGTCAACAGCACCAGATTGCCCTATGAGCCACCGCCTTCTGGCTTTACACTCTTGGCAATAAACATCAGTTCCTGGCTCCAGTGTCCCCAACCACCAGAATCCCTTCCTCCGTCGACACAGGGGCGAAACCCACGGCAGAGAGGTTGCCCAATTTAAACGGGGGAAGAGCGATTAGCGCTACCCAGCATTGACCACGCTGAGGTTGCTCTTCATCAGTGCTCCACTGATTTTGAGGATTTTCAAAATGTAAGAACAGCTGTTGACCACGTTCAGGGAGTTATAGTTACAATACAGCTAGACGAGTTGTTTGGGCAGTAAGAGCACAGTTTGGCTGGAGCACCGAGGTGATCCTTTTGTGTGTCAATCAAATGTCAAGCCAATCCGTGCTCTTACTGCCCAAACAACAAGTAGGTGGATGTGTCGGAAGTGACTTGTAGCACGGGTTGCGACGGTCATCTCAAATTGCGCGAGTTTGTGTAAAATTTAGTGACGTATAATATGACGTTAAATATAACGTCACATGATTTCTGCCTTCGAACTGTTTTTAACTTTTAATCTAATTGTTAAATCAAGTGTAATCTTTGGAATTTCCAAAGGCACATTAGAAATTTCAACTATTAATTTTCCGAATTTAGCAAAATGGGTTCTGTGTCCAGTTGTTTTTATGTTTGACAGTTACATTGTAATCTTTTAATAAAGTTATAAACATTTCTATTGTTTTTTTTTGGTTTATTTACGTTATTACTCTTGAACACTGTGTACAACATTAAAGAAACATTGTTGTTAGTTTGAAATTTCTCAAGCCAGTAGGCGGGGCTTGCTGATCTTGGCATCAGCCAATGGTAATAATCTTTAGCAAACCGTGCTCTTACTACCATGATACAGCACGGGTAAGATCGAAGGTACCGCTCGCAACCCGTGCTACAAACTCCTAACTCCTCTACACAAAACATCATGGTCGTTGTTGGCTTCACACAATATTAGACAACAGTAAAAAATATTCATTAATTTGACAGCAACCAGCAAACAACACATGATATTCATTCAACAATTTTTTTGGTATGGTAGTAGAAAATATGAGAGCAGTGGAAATGATGTAATGTCACATGAAATGTGAGATTGATCGGGCAATGCGACAGGCACGTACCCGCTCCAACTGCCAGCACTTTCTGCATGGTGCCAGACCAGGACTGTCACTTGAACATCACAGAATATTCCACATGTTTATATAACGTTTGAAATCATCCACGCTTTTACGGAAGTATAGAGACAATTGGAGCATCTTAATATAATAACTTCCTCATCACTGCGTACATTTACTTGCACAACATTCCTGACAACTAGTCATTGTCCAAATACAATTAACTTCTAGTGAATCTCATAAGAAACAATGTTTAACAGTTACAGTCATTGTTTGACAATAAATTCCATTGCCATTAAACACTTACTTACTGTCTGCGGATCCCTTCAAGCATAGTTTGTGTGCTGTCTGAGGGGCTGACTTTGTGTATGACTGTGTTATAGACACCCATGGAGACAGATCTCTACTAGCATCTTCCATTGTACAACAAAGATAGGGTAGACGATGAATGATTCCAATTCTTATTCATAATTAATACAAATCGAATAAGAGTGAACATAGATGTGCTACAGTCAGTTAATTTCGGTATAACGAGTTGCATCCTTACAGATATAATCTACAGGGAAAAAGTGTTCTTCTCTCCTGGTGATAGTATTACTCTTGACGCCTATTTAATTAATGAAACGTGTCACATAATCACGAATTTAGTCAACCAAGTTATTGTGTTGATATCTCTTTGTGATGATAGTATATATCAGGAAGAGTTCCTGTCGCAAATTGCTTCTCATAAAGATTTATATCCAAGATAACCAGTGTCACTTTTCGTACAACTGCAGACTGAAATATCAATAACGCAGTTCACTGTCAAATCCTTCAGCATTATGCATATACATGATATAAACAGGACGCCTATGATTGAGTGTGTGAATGAGTAAATGATTTGGTGAGTAAGTGATTGAGTGAAGTTGATTACACAATTTAAATGTTAATGATAATCTGGGTATTTTTTTGCACTTGCCTTCATTTACTCTGTGTAATCTCAAAGCGCTAACATTCTCCTGGTCAATTGATCAGTGCACACTCGATTTTCATTCTCAGCTCCATTGGGCGTATACAACCCAAGCTGACTGACAGGCGCTAGAAGTTAAACAGTCTCAGTTCCATCTCATTGTACCACTGGGTGAACAGAGGCACATTTCGAGCAAAGTCACTTGCCTAAGGAGACAACATGTACTACATGTGCTTCAGGAAGGGGCAGAACCGAACTCCTAGAAACTCTGAGTCACTCTGCTGAACGCTGCCATCCATGCAAGTACTCTTCGAAACTGGCGTTGCTTAACTTCACCTGATTTATGACCTTTGCGCTGTGTCACCACTTACGAAAACTAAAAAAAATAAAAGGCGAGTGAACGAAAGCAAGCTGTTTGCTGTGAGTTATGTCCCTGTGGTCGTGGACCAAATGCCATCTGCTCACACCTTGAGCATAACATTTGAAGCACCTGTTTGTTTCTGAAAGTCAGGAGAGCTTATGCTATCGCCTGATCCGAAAGTCAATAGAGTTTATTTAGTTGCCTCGTCGACTCTCGGCCCTCATCTCTCGATCCAAAGAGGTCGATTGTGTCATATGGCAGTGTATTATTTCTATTGTTAAACAATGATTGTAACTGTGTTACATTGTTGCTGCTGAGAATCGGTAGCCGCTCATTGCATTGTATAGACAGTGGTAAGTTGTCAGGAATGTAGTACTGTTTAATGTAAGCAGTTTTGAGGAAGTTACTATATTTAGATGTTAGTGTGGTGTGTAAACTTCCGGTATACCGTGAACGGTGAACATGTGGAATGTTCTAGTGCCGCTAGACTTGTAATACATCTGTGGAGGCACGTGTTGTTGGTCTGTTTCTTTTATGTATAGATTTCTTGGATAGCATATTATTTCAACTTGGGAAACGACACGTAACACTATAAATTCAATTTGGCGTGGTGAAGGATTAAACAACAAAATATCGAGAAATATTTTAAAAACAACCTACGTCATATTTGAATATAAGCCAATAACACGAACATTAATTATCAAATATTTCTAATCTTACATTCAATCACAGTTGACATACATACAACAACCCTCGACATTTATTCAAATATGGCCCCAAATATCATAAACAGACTCCTCTTAACTCTTTTTATTTTAAACTTTAAAATAATTATAAATTCTATCACAAGCATATGCCACAAATTGCACCAAAAGAGAAGATGAAATGTCAGATGATTGTCTTTCGAAGTGCCTTATACCTGAGTATGCGATATTGCCATTGGTGGAATTCACAAACTACACAAGAGGAAAGACAGGAAACATGCCCTAGATGAAGAGTGTTTAGTTTCTAGTAACCACTGACAAGGTCCCAGATAACACAACCATTAAATGTAAGTATGGTTACATTGTTTGATCACGGGCTAGCATGGCTACTGAGGAAGACATATTTTAAAACCAATTGCAGCAAAATGAAGTACACTGTCACGGAAATCATCACGTGTAGACAATTTAGCCCCGCCTGTCTCAATGGTATTCTATATTAATACATACCCCATTCTTTCTGTATCATCCAGTACCTGGCTTTACTGTTAATATCCGCAATCTTCCTTGTGATCATATTCTCCACTGTGTCCCCATGTCCTTCCCAGCTTACCATCCTTGACACATGACACAATCACACAAACTCTGTGACTATCATACATATGCTACTGATGCACCTGTATCATACACGCAATCCTACATGGTAATTATACTGCGGATTTTTAATGTGTATAAAGGTCCTATGACATCTCTCAAATCCCCCTTAACGAAAGTAACCCTTGTCACAGCCAATTTACGTGGCGTAAGTTCCGTATTCTGTTATATGTAATTGTTTATGTTTCAGTGGAAAATGACTTATATGAACGATCACCCAATGCGAATCAGGAGGAGGATATTATTTTGTCAGGTAACTGCATGTTAATATGCAACTCTAAATGTTACAAGCATTATATTTTAACTCATTCTACATGCTCGCTCTGCTATATATGTGCTTAATTATAACATGTTCATACGTTTTCTTTAGTAATGATATATACTGTAGAAATTCATTTAAACATCACATTTCTTTACCAGATTCCTACGCGAGTGTTGACATGCCAATGGAGAACACCTGCACACCACAGGAGCAGGTTTCGTCTGGTGGCGTCGACTTAGAGAACCTGTACGCTAAACCTAACAAAGGCCAACCTTCAAATGTTGAACATGGTAAGGAAAATCTTAAATACATACTCTTGTAGTTGATCTTATTGTTCATATTTAATGTCCATGGACGATTCACATTTATTTATCTTTTTTTCTCATTTTTCTATGGTTAAAGATTATGAAGTCATGAATGGAAGTATGACACAAGCTTACTACCAATTGTGTGAACTTCAGTTTCAGACGTATACACTGAAGTACAGAAACCTAAGAAAATTATCCAAGATCCGTTTGTGTCTGGAACTGACATCACAGGGGATGTGTATGCAACTTCTAACAAGGGTCGAAATGCACATCTGTAGGAATCTAAAATATAAGCATCGAAACCCTGTCCAAAAATCCATTGTACGCTCCCGATTCTGTCATAAGCATATGTTTTTCGATGACTATCAAATAGTGATGATACCATGTGTTCGTGAAATGGTGAGCGTATCCTGTCCCACTTCTGGCACCCGTCACACACACAATGTCATGCAAAGGTAAATTAAGTTTTTACACGAACATGGGAACATCTGTATGTTTATAAAGCCAACCTGAGGCCTTGGATACTATAAACTTGATTGACCTATTCCTGGGCAAGAATCACACATCCAGAAGAGAAAATTTTCATATTCTTAATTAGCCATACCACATCCATTGTCTAGTCGATAGGACCGGGACAAAACAAACATATTTGGCTCGCAGTTAATATAATGTGTCTGAGTGGGTTTTCATGTTAAAGTACAGCTAATCCCTATTTCACCGCACTTATATTACCAATCGGTCTGGCTTTATGTACAATACTGTGGACACATTCGCCACGTGCACCTCACTTACATTACCAGCTCCAGCTCCCTTATCATCAACCTACCACATGTTTTCTCTCGCTCCACGTCAACTTAAAATCACTAACCGATCAAACGGCCTCTTCTGAACACCACATTCAAAATCGCGACTTCATCGGAGCGAGCCATCAATGTATTTGGACGAATCATAAGAATGCATTGTTGAATCGTTGAAGGCAACCTAATGAAATGGTCAGTCCGAAATTCTGAAGACATGTTATTAATTCACCATGATGAACTATTATTGTTTGTTAGCATATGAAAATACTACATTACACTGAAAAAGCTGCAGTGATAAAACAAATAAATATTATGTGAAATATACAAACCATATTGAAATTGGTTACTGATGTGGCATACTTAAATTTAACGTTCTTGAACTGTTAAATACTTGTATATTTTATGCACGCTCAGATTTAAGATTTAATGTGTGCAACATCTGATGCTCATAGTTTCTACACTTGTATGTGTTACCTGACATGTTGTTTTTATGTTTTGTTTGTAGTTTAACGCCGCACTCAGCAATATTCAAGCTACATGACGGCTGTCTGTAAATAATCGAGTCTTGACCAGACAATCCATCACAAGCATCGACCCACGCAATTGGGATACGATGATATACATCAACCAAGTCAGCAAACCCCCTACGGGAAGCATAGTCGCCATTTACAAGCATGGGTTGCGGAAGACCTATTGCGACCCGAATCTTCGTGGGTCACCTGACATGTATGCAGTCAAACTAGGGTGTATATACACTCATAATGTTCTTTCATTCAAAATGATTGTTTCATGTTGTTATGATTCTGATAAAAAGTTGCACAGTAGGGTAATATAATATGTTAACCTGCACAGACATATAGTGGTAATATAATATCTTAACTTGTTCTTAGTGGGTAACGGTGTTACTTGACGCGGTTGTAGTATAAGTGGCGACATATTGTTGTACAACCATTAAAAGCTTATCGGAAATACATCAAGATATACTTGTCATTTCCTTGTACATTGTATCTGTTCAGCTCGACAATGTCTTGGGCTCGAACATGTATCCAGTGCCCAATGATTGTCATAAGAGCCATCTACCTAGGATTCAGTAGTGACTGTGGGCGACCATATGGTGTGTCATCGTACCTAGACGGTACGGCAAGTTACTTATTTACACTGAATACTATAGTTATTGTTGGCTTCACACAATATTAGACAACGAAAGGTTAATCCAATAATTTTGACAAATATTTTTGTGTCACATTAAATTTATATCCTGAATGAATCCCAAGTTATGTTACGTGTCGACTTTCAAAATAAAACAATAAGTTAACCAAGAAACCTATATGCAACAGAATTCAGTGTAAACCAAAGAAAATAGCCAAGAAATATTATTCAGTTACAAATTGTACGACACAAGTATAATCATCAAACAGCAAGAAGTGGTCAAGCTTCCATAAAAACGCCAAGGCTGGATATCCAGGGTGAAAAGATGACCTTCATACAATGGCTGGTCTTGATGTAATGTGAGATGAGAGAGGCATGCTCTTGCCTACTTATATCGCCAAAATACCTTCCAGAAAGCTTCATACTATGCTGGATTAGTCAACATCTGTTCCAGAAGATTTCCGATTTCTCTGCTCTACAAGATCACCAAAACTTCTACACAAGTTACCAATATTTTACCCTGCTAGATAACATTACTTCAATACACCTTTATCAGGTTCCAACATGCATGAAGGTACATTGGCATTATTTAAGCATGTATTTACTCATCACTTTCTAAAAACAGATCAAATGTTTTGGTTATGGTAAAATTTTAAAGTGAAACTAAAATTAGTGAAGTTTCCCTTCATCACTATTGTTTAATCTTCACCACGTCTGACTGAATTAATATCATATGTGTCACTGAAAGGGACAAAATGGTCTTTATATGGAATTAATGCATGTGTACAGTAACTATATCCACGCCTAATATTTTTGGACTTTTCACACGTCGACACATGTCACGTTCCTAGCCATGTTCATATAAACTTAGTTGAAAAATGATACGTTTCTTAATATAATTATTTAATGCTGTTTTACTAGAAACTGTAGGTACATTTGCACCATGTTGCTCTTCTGGAATCAAGGACTATCGGCTCCGTTCATTTCAAAGACAGCTAGTGATCATCTATAGTGAGTGAGTGAGTAAGTTGGGTTTAACGCCGCTTTTAACAGTATTCCAGTTATATCACGGCGTGTCAGCTTAATGTTGGAGGAAAGCCCGAAGTGATGCAGGTGTCTGACGTTTAACACTTCGGTGAAACCAACGAGCACGGGTATGGTGCTGACAACCATAGAAACATAATCGGAGCGAACCGTGATTCGAACCCACAATCATAGGTTTCTGGCGTGCCCAAGGGATGCAATTCTGCACAGCGAATCGCGGCGCCTTAGACGATTGGCCAACCCGTGCCCCCGATCCTCTATAGCAAAGGACTGTCCCTCAGTATCATTGTTAACACAGGTGGCGTATCTCTTTACTTAAGGCTCATCAATTATAATGATTTGAGCGCCATAAGTCATCGATAATATATATTTAGAACACAGCATTTCAGAGACTGTGAGGTTTCGTCAATGTATACATGTCCAGTCAAGGTCAATATTCAGAAAATGACAAACACGGATATTCAATGAACCCCACTACAAGCCACACATACACAACAGCTCAGAACATATCCAGGCCATACTATAAATCAATATACCATCATTGATGTAAACAAGAATGCAAGCTTGATTGGTCCAGTGGTTGTTTATGAGAAGATTTATGCAGATGCCACTGACAAGGCCATTACATAAACACTCTTGACTTTGAGACCAGGCTTAGCATTACCTATCCTGAACTTCAGACCAGGCCTAAACATTAGCTTAGAAACAAACAGATACTTCTACCTTATATGCCCAGGATGTAAACAGATGACATCTTGTTCACGGCCGCATGGACACAACTCATAGCTAGCAGCTTTCCTTCTTTTGGACACCTTTTAGTTTTGAAGTTTGTATGACAAACCTCACTCAATCACTCACTCACTCAACACCTCCCTTCTTGGTTTATATCCTGTAAATGCATAATTCAGAAGGACTTGAAAGTCAACTGGATTAGTCCTTTTTCAGTCTGCAGTTGTAGCAAAAGTGACACTGGTTATCTCAGACACAAATCTTTATGAGAAGCAATTTGCGGCAGAATCTTTTTCTGTCATATGCTATTATCACAAACAGATATCGACTCCATAACGTGGTTGGCTAACTTCGTGATTATGTGATAGCAACAGATATTAAACATCATTTTCAAACTAAACAAATCTTGAAGCATCACCTACACTGTTATGATATGGCAGCGTCAGTTGTTAACTGCAGATCAAATTGTTTCAAACTAATATTTTGGTAATTTCAAAATGTTTTGAGTCTTTTGTTAAGTAGATGCCCAGTGTAATGCTCTTACAAGCAGAGAAGAACACTTTTTTTATCAAATAGAATGTCTCTGTATGGATGCAATTCATAATCATCTATATTCAGTCTGAATCTATCGTATGAATTGTGAATAACAATAGGACTCATTTATCGTCTACCCTATTGTTGTAGCACAATGTAACATGCCAGTAGACAGTTTTCTCCATCGGCGTCTGTAACACAATCATACACAACATTAACCTATCAGACAACACACTATGCCTGAGGGGATCTGCAGACAGTTAGTAGATGTTTGATAATTTGATAACGTTCATGAGCATTTGTTTGATTAGCCCTCTAAAGGGTCAGTGGTAAACATTTAATTCTTGCTTTCACACAGTTTACCAGGACTTTTGGCCTTGTGGTTTTATCCGTTGTATGTCTTTATGTGTTTGTTTTTTATTGATTGGCTGGTCATTCATCTATCATATGACTTGTATAAACCTTAACAAGTCCTTGACTTTTAGATCGCTCGGTGGCACACTAGACTGACGTTTACAATGTATATAACGTGTTACAATGTTCTCCACCATTCACAGTGCACATACTTGTGCAGTTTATGAACCTTCGAACATTATTCAACTTGATCAAAACTGTTGGGATCAGATACCTGGTAACGAACCTTCCGTGAAAATGCTGGTGTTTTGCGACATATCTTTCCTACATGTAAGTACTCCGACTATAGGGGCGCCCAAAGACTATGTATCATCAGAACAGTGCCATTGCTTCAAATCTAGGCTTCCAAAAAATTCTGGGATAAACGGACATTGAGTTTTATGTAAATACTTCGACTGAGAACTAGAGGAAAGTTTACTTACACAATACATATTTAACTTATTTGGATCATGCATTATGTTACAGTTACCTTATAATCATGTCAATGTCAAATGCTTAAAAATGGCAAAGCGGCTTGTAAACAGTCATGTCCGGAACAAGAAATCAATGATTGAAAGCATGCGAAACCATGCACACAGTCAAGGCGACCCATCCAAGTCCACCACCTCTGACAAGGAAAGGATTCAGGGGACGCATTCTACCAAGGCCTTCTCGCAGGGGCTAGCTGGGAGCAGTATCAGAAGTTCTAGACATCCAAAGGTAGTGCATTCAAAGGCATTGGTGTGAGTCCTAGTGATGTATACCTTTACAACTACGGTGAATCCTGCAAGTGCGATCATTTGACGTGGTTAAACCTGCAGCTGAAGGACGCTTGACTGTAACACCGCACATTAACACACTAGACTGACGTTTACACTGTATATAAAGTGTTACAATGTTAGCCACCATTCACAGTGCGCTAGCAATATCATATGCAGATTAATAGTCAGTGAGTGATTTTACGCTGCTTTTAGCAATATGCCAGCAATGTCGCGGCTTGGACAAGCAACTCAGTAGCTGAGAGCATGCACAGCCATCCACACAATCAATCCAATCCATCCAGGGCCCCTCCTACGCATTCTACCTGGGAGTCCTCACAGGTGCTGTCTGGCAGTAAAATAAGACGTTGTAGACCTTAAAAGGCATTGATGTGAGTCCTGTCGATTGTATACAACTACAACCTCGGTGACATATACGAGCGCGGGGATGGTAGTAACTAACCTGGAACAAAAATCTACAAATAGCTTTCTTGACAATAAGGGATGCAACACCATACAGCGGCATGCGTAGTCTTAGACGACTCGACCCCCCGTGCTCCCCTGACCCTGATGAAATTTACAACTAACTAAATAGATACAAGTAAAAGACGAAAGCCTACCTACAGGATAATCATGTCAGTTGAAATGACCTTTATTATGTACTTTCTTTACAGATTACATTGGTAAACGATCTTCAAGACTCCATTGTTAATTGAAGACCTGAGGCGTCTGTTTAAAATGATCTTAACTCAATTGGTTATCATAATGCAGGATCACATGTCCGCATGCCAGAACCAATGTTGTCAGCTGAAGAGGCGTGTTCTGTGTGGATGCAGAATGCCGACCGAACAACAATAACTTGGGCATCACAGACATAACACATAACACTGGTTTCGAGTATTTATTTATGAAGTCACATTTGCCAATCAGATCTGAGGTTGAACGCAGCGATGAGCATAAGCTTGTTTTGAATGATATTGTAAGTAGCAGAGAGGTTCGTGAGTGAGAATTTAATAATATATTGATTGCAAGTATTTCCATGACATTTGATTTGCTAACAATACCACAAAACGGATGTAAGCCATGCCTTCTAATGGGCTACTGTTTCTTGATTGGCTAATGAGAGTATGGGCGGGACTGAATGATGTCACTAAGTTCGAGCACGGGTATGGTGCTGACAAACCTAGAAACATAATCGGGGCGAACCGGGATTCGAGCCCACAATTAGGTTTCTGGTGTGCCTAAGGGACGCAACTCTGCACAGCGAATCGCGGCGCCTTAGATGACTGGGCCCCCCGTGCCCCCTACTAAGTTCGTATTATTATCGACAAGTGCTCTGTGTAAATGACTCAATAAGCAGCTGACTGATTTATTTTGACTTGATATATAATTGATTTCAATATTTTATGTTGCTTTTATGGAAGTAAATATGTAGATTCATTACATTAAAGGACAATAAGTCACAAGAAAGACGTATTAGGGGTTATCTTATTTTGTGTGTATAAGGTTAAACTAGAAAATGTTGAGCAACAACAAACAACTCTCTACATCTTTTCTGAAGATAAAATATATTTTAAACAAGCTTTCCTCACTCCTTGTAGCTTTAGCAAGGCATAAACGACAGTGTTATATTGCTAAGCATATTTGAATGCGTCAAATGTAGGCAAATAGTGATCGTGCACTATTGTTTTACTCAAAAAACATATAAAATGGCACGGTTTCGTGAAACTTGTTTTTTTAAATCAATTTTAACAAAGTATGATTGTAATGGTTATCGGATCACTGTGTCTACTTGGATAATGTAGTAGTCTTAGCTAGGGTGAGAGTCGAAAATCGAGCTAACGGGTATGGTTAGGGCTTACCCTAGGGGTTTAGGGAGCTACCTAGGGTTAGGACGATTTTGCTTTTGGGGGGATGTTTCGGTGGATTTTTGGAGGTCCCCCGGCAGGGTCCGGTCGTTGTGGAGCGTTGTGGGTGTTTTTGATGTCTGCAGTTCCCCGTCGTCGTACGCGGTGCGTTTTGTGGCGTTTTTTTAGCGTTTTGTCTGCGCCGCAATTGGGGTTAGATGTTTTTTTCGAGGTTGGTGGTGTTGGATGGGCGGCGTTTTTGATTTGTATCGGTGAAGACTGGGTGGTGCCGATCCTTGGGGGTAGTTTTCGCGGATGCGTACCCCCATGCGTTTCGATTTGTTGTTGTTTTTTGTGTTGTTAGTGTGTTGTTTTTGTTGATATTGGATTAACACAAGGATTACTAAGAAGGAATGTATGGGAAGCTATTAGGGAGATAATAGTAATCCTTGTGTTAATCCCATATCCATCAATCACTGTACATCAACCCTATCTCTTGTATAAACTTGTTTATCATAACCACCAATCAATCAGTGTACATCTACCTTATCTGTTATGTTAACATCTATCTATTGTTATGTGTATATATCATGCTCATACCTAGTTTGTACAGGAGGGCTGATTATATACATCAGGGAAGATATAAACTACGAAGAAATAAAGATAGACATGCCAAACCTAGAAGCTAACAGCATTCAAATCACATTAAATAACAAAAAGATAAACATCATTAATATATACCACTGGGTAGAACAAGAAGTCCAACCTGAGGATCTAAATAAGCTACTCCAAATAAGCAACAAATCCACTATATTCCTGGGAGACTTTAACGCTCACCATCCTACCTGGAGCATAACTGATAAAATAGATAATCATGGCAAACTAATATCCGAATGGATAGAAACAAACCACCTAGTACTCCTAAATAACAACCAACCCACAAGGTACGATAAGATTAACCAAAACATGTCGGCTATCGACCCAACTATTTGCACCGCAGATCTAGCCCAAAGTACTCAATGGGAAGTACACGATGTCCCACTAGGTAGTGATCACTTCTCCATAAACATAACCATAGGAGATACAAACGTACCAATACAAACAGAAAATCAAGAACCAAAATTCCGTTATAACCAAGCTAACTGGGACCAATTTCAAGTGATCTGCAATCAGGCTAACTTAAACGAATTAGAAATAATGATCCAAAAATCTACTGTAAAAAACTAACAGATTACATAATAAAAGCAGCCAAAACCTCCATCCCTTTTAAAACAACTAAAACAGGCAAACCTCCAGTACCATGGTGGAACGAGGAAATAGAACAAACTAGACGTAAACCTAAATCAGCCTTCAATAAAGCCAAACGCGACTATAAACATCTAAAAATAGCTCACGAACTAAACCACCAATTTCAAAGTCTAGTCAAAATATCTAAAACCAGAAACTGGAAACAATTCTGTGAAGAAATAAATAACCGTACAGACGCCAGAACGGTCTGGCGCAAAATCCACGCCATTAAAGGCTTAAAACGTCATAAAAAAACACCTAACATTAATAATTCAACAAACCCCGCTGAAAAGGCAAATAACCTCGCCAACCACTTTTCGGGCGTAAGCAGTAACAACAACTTTAGCCAAAAATTTCAAGATAAACTTAAAACAGAAAACAAATCCAGCAAAGAACCAAATAATGACAACCTAGAAATAAACCACCCTTACACAATAGAGGAGCTACTCTACGTCAACCAAAACAGGAAAAAAGGCACAGCCCCAGGATTGTACCCAACTTCCTACCAAATAATTAAAAAACTCACCCCTAAACTATTCCAAGCACTACTTAAACTATACAATCTCATCTATCAAAACGGACAAGTACCTACTCCGATGAAACAGGCCTTACTCATACCAATCCTAAACCTAACAAACCAGCTAATCAGGCTAACTCCTATAGACCAATTTCCTTAACTTCAAATTTATGTAAAGTAATGGAATCTATGGCTAAAAACAGACTACAACATTACCTAACTCAAAATAACATCATAAACCCAGATCAAAGTGGTTTCACTCCTGGTCGCTCAACCTTATATAACCTCGCCCGTTTAGAGCAGGACATTAAAACAGGACAACTCAGCAAACAATACACTACAGGCATCTTCTTAGACTTCTCCAAAGCTTTCGACATGGTATGGCACGACGGGCTAATACAAAAACTATAAAAAATAGGACTCAAAGGTCAAATAATAAACTACATCCAGGACTTTCTAAACAATCGTAAAATAACCGTGGGTATAGACCGAACACTATCGGACCAATGTCCCCTAGGAAATGGCACTCCCCAGGGCAGTATCCTCAGTCCCACACTCTTCAATATTATGATAAATGATCTATTCGAGGGCCTATCCCCTAAAATGAACACATCTAAATTCGCGGATGATGGAGCCCTCTGGATCCGCACAAAAAGCATTAAAATGGCCCAAAACCTACTTCAAAAATCTCTTAACAAAATACAGCAATGGGCTGATAAATGGGGCTTCTCCCTTAACTCGGAAAAAAACTACAGGAATAGTATTTAAACACAAAAACATGAAACCCGCCTCCCCAAAACTCCAGCTAAACAACAAACCAATCCAATTCCTAAAACAAACCAAATTCTTAGGACTAATTTTCGATGAACATCTCTCCTGGGACACTCACATAAATGATCTAATAACTAAATGTAGCAAAGATCTAAATACGCTAAGATGCCTCACTGGCTCAAACTGGGGGGGCCTCCAAAGACACCCTCCTCTCACTCTATATATCACTAATTAGATCTAAAATAGACTACGGATGTGCCATATACGACACCCTAAACCAATCCCTAAGTAAAAAACTAGACTCAATCCAATATCAGGCTCTAAAACTAATAACACATACTCAACATGGCACCTCCTACACTTCACTCCAGGCCTTAACAGGAGAAATGCCACTAAATCTACGTAGGGAACAATTAACCCTAAATTTCTGGGCCGCGTCTCAATCCAACCCCCTAATTCAAAACCTAATAAACAAAAATATAAGCCCCAAAAACCAGGCCCTAGCTCGAAAACACCCTCTACTTACTCCAATATCCCAAAGAATAACCAATTACTTAAATGAACACCAAATAAACAATCTTAAACAAAACTGTAAAAAATCAAATATATTCACCCCAAAACTTAAAACACCAAAATAGACATAACACTAGCTAGCACAATAAATAAACAAACCGACCCGAACATAGCAAAAACCACCACACTAGCATACATACATGAAAAGTGGCCAAATTGGTGTCACATTTACACAGACGGATCCTCAGATCCGATCTCCAAACACACAGGTTTTGGAGTCCACATCACACAACCAACTAAAGCCACACAATCCTACCGACTCCCAAACAATCAATCAATATTCACGGCCGAACTAATGGACATGCCCTCAGCCCTTCAGAATCAACAATCTAAAAAACAACAAAAAATCATAATACTTACCGACTCGCTCAGGCGACTACAAGCCCTCCAAAATAAAAACACCAAAAACCGCCCTGAACTAATAAATCAGATACTAAAAAGCTCAAACGATTTAACTAAGGCAGGCAAACAAATAGTATTCATTTGGATCCCCGCCCACGTACGAATATACGGCAATGAAAACGCCGATAAAGCAGCTAAACTATCCCTTAAAATCCCAGAAATAAGCTTAAACCTACCCATCTCCAAATCAGAAATTAAAAGTGTCAACAAACAAAAAATCACCAAAAAATGGCATAACCTATATCAAAACTCAAATAGCCAAATCAAAAAGGTTCTCAAAACACCCCTAACCAAACCAAAAATTCTACATCCGTCCAAAAAAATCGACAGAGTAATTACTAAACTCCAAACAGGACATACCAACCTAAATAACCACCTCAAAATAATTAGAAAACACCAACAGGAACCTGCCCACATTGCAAACAACAAGAAACCCCAGAACACGCACTCATACACTGCGGCCACTACCTAACACACCGAACTACACTACAAACCACCCTAAATCTAAATAAGGCTCTTACTCTAGAAGCAATCCTAAACCCACAAAATAAAATAGAAAAATTCAAAGCCTTTGGCGTATACTTAATCAAAACAGGACTTATAAATCGCATTTAAAACCCCAATAAACTACCAAAACCAGACCACATAATCAAACTAACAAACTTCCATACTCAGGTCCCTTAGTTCGTCCCCCAAACCCTCTTTGGCATTTTTTTCAAATTTCAAAATTTCGAAAATTATTTATAAGCAACCAGTAAAACACCCCTACTGGATTGCCAAACAACTTTTTCCCCTTTTCGGAAACACATTAAATGGCTTGGCCGGGCCCGTGTGCGAAATACGGTGCAGTCGGAAAGCGCACGTAAAATCTCCAATATAAGTAAGTAAGTAAGTAGTTTGTACATCATATGCTTGATAACGGTGTTAGAATCTACACCGAAACGTCGCCCAATTGTAATAAAGAAGTTGCTCATCCATAACAATTTTGTCTTAGTTACCATTCCAACTTCTAAATGCCACTCAAAGAAACTCTTTTCATCTTTACTGAAAATAAAATATATTTTAAATAAGCTTTCCTCACTCCTTGTAGCTTAAGCATGGCATAAACGACAGTGCCATATTGCTAAGTATATTTGAATGCGTCAAATGTAGGCAAATAGTGATCGTGCACTATTGTGTTACTCAGAAAACATGTAAGATAGCATGGTTTCGTGAAACTTGTTTTTTTAAATCAATTTTAACAAAGTATGTTTGTAATGGTTATTGGATGATTGTATCTACTTGGATAATGTAGTAGTCTTAGCTAGGGTTAGAGTCGAAAATCGAACTAACGGGTATGGTTAGGGCTAATCCTAGGGGGTCAGAGGGCTAGCTAGGGTTAAGTCGATTTTGCTTTTGGGGGGATGTTTCGGTGGATTTTGGGAGGTCCCCCGGCAGGGTCCGGTCGTTGCGGAGCGTTGTGGGTGTTTTTGATGTCTGCAATTCCCCGTTGTCGTGCGTGCGCGTGCGTTGTGGCGTTTTTTTGAGCGTTTTGTTTGCGCCGCAACTAGGGTTAGATGTAATTTTCGAGGTTGGTGGTGTTGGATGGGCGGCGTTTTTTACTTGTATCGGTGAGGACAGGGTGGTGCCGATCCTTCGGGGTGGTTTTCGCGAATGCGTACACCCGGTGCGCTGCTTGCGCATGCGTTTTTAGCGCTTTTTGTGCGTTTTTTATCGGCTTTTTTCCGTTTCGATTTGTTGTTGTTGTTTGTGTTATTAGTGTGTTTTTTTGTGGTGTGCTTAGTGTTGTTGTGGTACAAGCGCACCCTTTTGGGATTCGACCGCGTCGGAACGCATGTGAAGAGCCTTTTGCTAGCCTTTTACGCACGTGTTGGTGTGTTGTTGGCTTTGCGGTGTTGTTGAGGTGTGTCGGTGGTGACGGGATGGTGTTGATGACGGTTGCGTTTGTGTATCTCTCTCTGAACGACCAGCGATTGCGTTCTTGACTCTGTTGTTTTGTGGAGAATCTTTGGTTGTGACTTTGTGGGCGGCGAATGACTTGTCGGAGTGAAAGACAGATGTTTTCCAGCTTACTTGTAAGTCGAAATGAACTTGTGTTTTTTTTTCTCTCTCAATGACCAGCGTTTCCGTTCTTGACTGTGTAGGGAAGACTGTTGTTTTTTTGCCTGCGACTTTGCTTATAAATTGATGAGAGGAAATGAAGTTTTGAAGTGTCGTTCTTTGTACGTGCCGGAATTAAAGACCAATGTTTGGCATCCGACTTGTAAATAGTAATAAAGGTTCCTTCTTGTATGTAGGCGACTTCTTGTTGCTGTATTGATGTCATTTTTTTATTTTTTTGTACGAGCCCGAATTAAAGACAACCTTCCGCCGCCGAGTATGGAATTGAAGATTAACAGCCGACTCCATAAGGAAAGAAGAAAAGTATTAGAGGTTATCGTATTTTATGTGTATAAGTTTAAACTAGAAAACGTTCACTGCCAAAAAAAATCCATCTATACAAGATTGTATATAACACGTCCCATTTGAATTCTGGAAACCCAAAAGTCCAGAAACTCTACGGTCTTTGCCCAGTCTCGGTTAAAGGTATTTACAAAATTAAACATGCATACAATTAAACAAGCTTAAACCTACCCATCTCCAAATCAGAAATTAAAAGTGTCAACAAACAAAAAATCACCAAAAAATGGCATAACCTATATCAAAACTCAAATAGCCAAATCAAAAAGGTTCTCAAAACACCCCTAACCAAACCAAAAATTCTACATCCGTCCAAAAAAATCGACAGAGTAATTACTAAACTCCAAACAGGACATACCAACCTAAATAACCACCTCAAAATAATTAGAAAACACCAACAGGAACCTGCCCACATTGCAAACAACAAGAAACCCCAGAACACGCACTCATACACTGCGGCCACTACCTAACACACCGAACTACACTACAAACCACCCTAAATCTAAATAAGGCTCTTACTCTAGAAGCAATCCTAAACCCACAAAATAAAATAGAAAAATTCAAAGCCTTTGGCGTATACTTAATCAAAACAGGACTTATAAATCGCATTTAAAACCCCAATAAACTACCAAAACCAGACCACATAATCAAACTAACAAACTTCCATACTCAGGTCCCTTAGTTCGTCCCCCAAACCCTCTTTGGCATTTTTTTCAAATTTCAAAATTTCGAAAATTATTTATAAGCAACCAGTAAAACACCCCTACTGGATTGCCAAACAACTTTTTCCCCTTTTCGGAAACACATTAAATGGCTTGGCCGGGCCCGTGTGCGAAATACGGTGCAGTCGGAAAGCGCACGTAAAATCTCCAATATAAGTAAGTAAGTAAGTAGTTTGTACATCATATGCTTGATAACGGTGTTAGAATCTACACCGAAACGTCGCCCAATTGTAATAAAGAAGTTGCTCATCCATAACAATTTTGTCTTAGTTACCATTCCAACTTCTAAATGCCACTCAAAGAAACTCTTTTCATCTTTACTGAAAATAAAATATATTTTAAATAAGCTTTCCTCACTCCTTGTAGCTTAAGCATGGCATAAACGACAGTGCCATATTGCTAAGTATATTTGAATGCGTCAAATGTAGGCAAATAGTGATCGTGCACTATTGTGTTACTCAGAAAACATGTAAGATAGCATGGTTTCGTGAAACTTGTTTTTTTAAATCAATTTTAACAAAGTATGTTTGTAATGGTTATTGGATGATTGTATCTACTTGGATAATGTAGTAGTCTTAGCTAGGGTTAGAGTCGAAAATCGAACTAACGGGTATGGTTAGGGCTAATCCTAGGGGGTCAGAGGGCTAGCTAGGGTTAAGTCGATTTTGCTTTTGGGGGGATGTTTCGGTGGATTTTGGGAGGTCCCCCGGCAGGGTCCGGTCGTTGCGGAGCGTTGTGGGTGTTTTTGATGTCTGCAATTCCCCGTTGTCGTGCGTGCGCGTGCGTTGTGGCGTTTTTTTGAGCGTTTTGTTTGCGCCGCAACTAGGGTTAGATGTAATTTTCGAGGTTGGTGGTGTTGGATGGGCGGCGTTTTTTACTTGTATCGGTGAGGACAGGGTGGTGCCGATCCTTCGGGGTGGTTTTCGCGAATGCGTACACCCGGTGCGCTGCTTGCGCATGCGTTTTTAGCGCTTTTTGTGCGTTTTTTATCGGCTTTTTTCCGTTTCGATTTGTTGTTGTTGTTTGTGTTATTAGTGTGTTTTTTTGTGGTGTGCTTAGTGTTGTTGTGGTACAAGCGCACCCTTTTGGGATTCGACCGCGTCGGAACGCATGTGAAGAGCCTTTTGCTAGCCTTTTACGCACGTGTTGGTGTGTTGTTGGCTTTGCGGTGTTGTTGAGGTGTGTCGGTGGTGACGGGATGGTGTTGATGACGGTTGCGTTTGTGTATCTCTCTCTCAACGACCAGCGATTGCGTTCTTGACTCTGTTGTTTTGTGGAGAATCTTTGGTTGTGACTTTGTGGGCGGCGAATGACTTGTCGGAGTGAAAGACAGATGTTTTCCAGCTTACTTGTAAGTCGAAATGAACTTGTGTTTTTTTTTCTCTCTCAATGACCAGCGTTTCCGTTCTTGACTGTGTAGGGAAGACTGTTGTTTTTTTGCCTGCGACTTTGCTTATAAATTGATGAGAGGAAATGAAGTTTTGAAGTGTCGTTCTTTGTACGTGCCGGAATTAAAGACCAATGTTTGGCATCCGACTTGTAAATAGTAATAAAGGTTCCTTCTTGTATGTAGGCGACTTCTTGTTGCTGTATTGATGTCATTTTTTTATTTCTTTGTACGAGCCCGAATTAAAGACAACCTTCCGCCGCCGAGTATGGAATTGAAGATTAACAGCCGACTCCATAAGGAAAGAAGAAAAGTATTAGAGGTTATCGTATTTTATGTGTATAAGTTTAAACTAGAAAACGTTCACTGCCAAAAAAAATCCATCTATACAAGATTGTATATAACACGTCCCATTTGAATTCTGGAAACCCAAAAGTCCAGAAACTCTACGGTCTTTGCCCAGTCTCGGTTAAAGGTATTTATAAAATTAAACATGCTGTTTTCATGGTAACATACCAAGGAAGAAAAATTGAAAAAGAATTGGAGTGTGGAGTGGCAGGCCCATGTGCGAGAATATGTTCCTTTACCCAAAACTCATGTTTTTGTTTCTCAAATACATTAAATGTATTTATTCAAGTATCATGACACAAAATTTAACTTATTTTAACTTAATTCAACGATTTTATAGCGATATTGAAATATTTCGCCCATGGGCGAGAAAAAGGTTTGGCCAATGGGCAGGTTCCAACGTTGGATTGAAGTCACATGCACAAGGTAGGAGACTTTTTTTCATGTTTCATAATATTAATGAGCTTCTGAACATTTCATGATGATGCAAATATAATTGTTTACATATTGTTACTGACATAAAACTATCACAGTAAATATTGATGTACAGACGTTTTCACATTTCCCTTTTACTTTTATTTCGGAGATAGAATAGTCTGGTTCTAAATTAAAATATTAATCCTCATACATACTGTACAATGGACATAGAACATTTGTTTAAAATATGACATGATTTTTTTTCATGTTTTCAGGTGTTCTAGCAGCAGGAGATGATACAAACATTGCCAGATGAGATCCTAGTTCATGTATTCTCTTTCCTGTCACTGGCAGATCTACTTCTAAATGTGTGCAGAACATGTAAACACTTCAACTGTCTCACTCATCAATCACCAAAACTTTGGAAAGATTTTGAATTCTATGGTAGAAATTTGACCTCGTCCAAGCTACATAAACTCTTTTCAAAAGCAAGGTATTTCAAAAGTCTTCAAATCCCATTAACGGTTGTTAATGGTCCAGTATCGGTAATTGACTACATATTTGTGACAGGCCTGTTAAGAGCAGAAGGGATAAAGTGGCTTAATATTAGTGGCATTAAGGTATCAACTCTTGCCTTTCTGGTGAGTTTGCCAAATCTGGAACTGCTAAATCTTGAAAGCTGCATCCATCTTTGTGACGAAGACTTTTTGATTATCAAATCTTGCACGAAGGTTGAGCACCTGAACGTGAACTACACAAAGGTCACACCGACAAGTTTAACTGAAATATTCACTTTCACAAAGAAATGTTTCAACTTGGAGGCATTTGGTATTGAATTCACTCTTGACAACTGTATTGACTTCCTGAGTGTTGCTTACTTCTCCTCTCTACATTTCTTTGATCTCAGCCTGGTAGATTCTTTTGCCGAAGCAGACTTTGTTTCTTATATAGAGGAAGAGTTTGTTGATTGCCGGTATAGAATTAGAGTCTAAATCTTGAATGGAACAATGGATCTTGAAACAGTTATATCTTTGATTAATGAAGTGGGGGAGTCTGAAGGACCCGAAGAAATCTTTGAGGTTGAACCTATTATCCAGATGGAATCAAGTGTACCTGGAGATCTGAACATCCAAGTTGAATCAACTGGATTAGCTTGTTAGCAAATTGCAGAAACAGTGGAAATAGCAACAATGGTGGAGGAGCCTGTAAACAACATCT
Organism: Haliotis rufescens; assembly: GCF_023055435.1. Taxonomy (NCBI): domain Eukaryota; kingdom Metazoa; phylum Mollusca; class Gastropoda; order Lepetellida; family Haliotidae; genus Haliotis; species Haliotis rufescens. The sequence continues at coordinate 385,768 of NW_025964354.1, forward strand.
TATCAGTAGGGCTGCAAGAACCTGAACTTGAGAACTCATCTGGAAGTGAAGACGTGGACGTGAACAACAACACTGTTACTGCAGATCTTCCTGTCAGAGGAAGAAAGCGTAAGAGGGATCCTGATTCATGGAGCAAGAACCGGAGAAAGAACAGGAGGCAGGCAGGTGAAAGTTACAAAGGAACTCGGGGACAGGATGTTCCAAAACGGAGTCCAAAGAACAAAAAGGATTGCCATGGAACCTGCAAGTATAAATGCTCTCAAAACATTGACCCTTCTGAAAGACAGAACATTTTTGAATCATTTTGGTCTCTTTCTGATGACAAAAAGTACCACTTTTATAATAAAACGGTCGAAAGATGTTTGAAAAAGAGGAAAAGAACAGAAAAAGAAAAGAGCAGGAGACATTATTCCTTTGCTTACCACTTCTTTCTTAAAGAAGAGAAACTCCGTGTCTGCGAGGACTACTACATGACCACATTAAACATATCTCAACGCAGGGTGTCTTACTACTTTGAAAAGAAGCATAACACTTCCACAGTTACACCTTGTAAAGGTGACAGGCGCGGAAAACTGACAGGACAGAATTTGCGTAGAAAATAAGCAATTTGTGAGAGATCACATAAACTCCTTCCCTACAGTTGAATCGCATTACTGTAGACAGTCCAGCCAAAAGAAGTATCTCGACCAGAGTCTGTCCATTACTCAAATGTACAGACTTTATCTTGAGAAGTGTGAAGTTCAAAGTCAAACTCCAGTCAAAGAACATCTCAACCGGACAATATTTAACACTGAGTTCAACCTGGACTTCCACTCCCCGAAGAAGGATAGGTGTGACAGATGTGAGGAGTTCCGTATGAAGGAGAAATACAACTTGTTAGATGACAATTTGAAAGCTGCTCACACTCAACACATTGAATCAAAACAAGCAACCAAGACAGAGCGTGACAAGGATCGCCAGGGTAATTATGTTACTGTTTGTTTCGATCTTCAAAACGTTATCACCTGTCCTCGTGCAAACATCTCCAGCTTCTTTTACAGGAGAAAGCTATCAGTTTACAATCTCACAGCTCATTGTAATCTTAACTCCGCAGGCTATTGTGCCATTTGGCATGAACAACAGGCAGGTCGAGGAGCCAACGAGATAGCGAGTGCTCTTGTTGCTATTCTTGAGCGAATAGATGCTGAACATCACCCAGACTCAATAACATTGTGGTCCGATTCATGTGTGCCTCAAAACAGGAATTCGGGTATGGCATTTGCAATGATAGATTTCATCAAACGAACATCTGTATCTTCCATACAACAGAAGTTTTGTGAGCCAGGACATTCTAGCATTCAGGAAGTAGACAACATCCACAGCCACCTTGAAAAACAACTAAGTGCATCTGATGTGTTCAGTCCTCTCGGAGTGATGAAGTCTTTCAAGAGGGCAATGAGGAAGCCAATTAGCATCATTCAGATGAAGGACAACCAATTCAAGAAGTATCTAGAGGCTTCACGAAACTTAGACTTCAAACATGTTCCTTTTTCCAAGGTGAAGTCATTGAAATACAGCGACAAAGATCTGTTTGGCTTGGCGTTCAAAAAAATCATTTGAGCCCGAAGCTGTTTTGGGACATGTTTCACTTCGTAAGCGTGAAATGTCAGTGAAAAGAATGTCGTCACCACCAAGAAGTCCTACTTCAGTGGTATGGCCATTGAGCAAGCAAGTTTCTGGGATTCCAAAAATGTCCAAAGAGAAAGCAGCAGACATCAGAGCCATGTTAAAATTCATGACCCCGACGGACAAACGATTTATGAGTGGCCTTATTTCATAGGTTATTACTGAATAAATGTTTCAGTCTGTGTTAGGTTGTTTTAATGTTTTGAAATGTTAACAGTTCAAGAGTTGTTTCAGCAGTTAACCAGTTTCTCCTAAACAATTTATTTGATAGTTACAGTGAAGACTGTATTATGAAGACTTAGTTTTATAGATTTCATTCGTTATTCATTCTAGTCATATATTCAAATTGAATACTTGATGTTATTTTGGATCTGGTTTCTAATCAGATTTTGATTTACGATGTTTTGGTGATATTTTCATTAAATTCATGAATCGTCTTTCGCCTTTCTTCTTTTTTTCACCTTGGTCAAGGAATGTACATGTTATAAATAGTTTATATGCTGTTTTACATTACTTTACAATACTAATTTCATCATACATTTACAGGTAGTGACGTAAAATATCCAGCATAAGTCACATAGAACAATATGGAACTAATGGAAACGGCTTCAGATTTTAGAAAATTGTTCTATCTCCAAACATTATTTTGTTATTTTAATTGACATTTTCAATTCATTTGATAAAATTTGTAGTTTATGTACTCTAACAATACAAAATACATATCTATGTAAACATTTATGAAGGTAGCTATCATGATAATAAAACAGTTAACATCCAAACTTTTACAGCTCAGTTTCTTAAAACAAGGTTTTGAGGAGTTAGAACACCCTGGTTCTCAGGCGACGAAATGTTCGTTGATATGTGGATATATTAAGCACAAAGACAAACAAATGTTTATGAAAGATGAATTAGTGGCTTGATATATTCATCAAGATGTGTGTCATCGTTTAATGGGGTAGGTATGAAATATACAGGTACGCGTGCGCGTATTTTAATGAAAAAAACTATTCGTCTTTTATTGTATAACGTTTGGCTGAATATCTTACATTCTAACGAAATCTCGAAACAATTATTTAATTACTGCGGTGGCGAACTGACCAGTGGGAATTTTGTTTCAATGCGATTGAGGAAAACGTGAGTGAATATTGTGACACAATCGACTTTAAACCGCACAGATGTATCTTCAAATGTGTTACATCTATAGATTAGTATTATATCTACCTATATACAACTTTATAATGTCACGGTACATCGTATTTAAAGAAAACAAGGGGCTCAAAGTGAAGCACTTTTACCGTATTTTCTTAAGAAAAACCAAGTCAGAAGTGTTCGGTCCGACTTGGCCCGTGCTGTCAAAATCAAATTAAACCTCACAGATGTGTCATCAAATGGATTCACATCTATAGATTAGTATTATATCTACCTAAATACCACGTTATAGTGTCTCAGATCGCTGTACTTAAAGAAAACAAGGGGCTCAAAGTGAAGCCCTTTCCCCTCTATATTCTTAACATAGTCTCCATCAGAAGTGTTTGGCTTGTGTTGGGTCCGACTTGGCCCGGGCGGTCCAAATCGACTTTAAACACACAGATCTTCAAACGTGTTTACATCTATAGATTAGTATTATACCTACCTATACACTACTTTATAATGTCCCAGTGTATCGCATCTAAAGAAATCTGAGCCGTTAAAGTCAAGCACTTTTACTGTATTTTCTTAATACAAAATGTCAAAATAAACTTAAACCTCACAGATGTATCATCAAATGGATTAACATCTATAGCTAAGTATTATATCTACCTATATACCATTTTATAATGTCACGGTACATCGTATTTAAAGAAAACAAGGGGCTCAAAGTGAAGCCCTTTCCCCTCTACATTCTCAACATAGTCTCGATCAGAAGTGTTTGGCTTGTGTTGGGTCCGACTTGGCCCGGGCTGTCAAAATCGACTTTAAACACACAGATGTATCTTCAAATGGGTTTACATCTATAGATTAGTATTAAATCTACCTATATACCACTTTATAATGTCAAGGTACATCGTATTTAAAGAAAACAAGGTGCTCAAGGTGAAGCCCTTTCCCCTCTACATTCTCAACATAGTCTCTATCAGAAGTGTTTGGCTTGTATCTTCAACTCTGCACAGCGAATCGCGGCGCCTTAGACGACTGGGCCACCCGTGCCCCCGACACATAAAATACTCAGTAACATTCACGCACCATTGGGAATATCAAAGTAAGTTTATACAACAAACTACGGTTATAACGAATTCAAAGGGAACATTAATTGTAGATCGTAATAATTTAGTTCGCAAGACAATGGGCAATGGGCAAGCATCGTGTCCTCGAGATGATGGAAGCAAATTTTACACCAACCGTCAACTACGGCAAAACTCAACGATCGTGTCAATTATGCAAAGTGTCATTAATTTGACTTGGGGTGTGTTATTCATGATGCAGTGTAATATGATCTGGACAGTAAAGCAGTAGAATAACGTGCAACAAATTATTTATGATAATTTCCGTCGTTTTGTTCATGGCTATTCACAGTGACAAACATAAACAGACTATGTTGTCACAACATAATATCCCCTTGTTCAAGTTGGCGATATAATTTTTCATCTGGAAGATATTGGAATTCAAACACAGTGAATTACGCTACACTTCAGTGCATTTTTACAAAATAAATCATATGAAACCCATACTTATTGCTGATGTGATCTCTGCTGTCACGTTGTCATTTCCGGTTTGGTTGTCTTAAACAACAATCAGTAACGTAATCAGTGGCGTCGCTTTTCAGAGGCCTATTCGGGTGCTATTGTGGCCTTACAGTAATATTGATCGCTAAGCACGCCGCAGACTCGAGTTCCATTTCAAATGTGTATCTTACTCATTCCAGAGAAAAAGTGTGTCAAGGTAAACACAACAGGTTCTCAGGATTTAGATTTAAGTCCCAAAAGGAACAGAGGATGTGTGTGTTTTGACTAAACACGTTATGCCATATAACACAAGGCGGGATCTCAATATCCCAAAATCTAAAAAAATCCCCCCAAAAAATGTTTTTATGTTAATGTTATAATTCTTTAGTTACCGCGTCCCTTCTCGCGTCAATGCGTTTATAGCAATTCCACTGTTGTAACAATCGTTATATCAAACTGGTTCAGAGTCTTGGGGAAATGTAATGACTGCAATACAATCAAGCATGTCAGAAGTGAAATGTCGTTCATTTTAATAAAAAAATTGTGAAACCATTGAAGTGTGTAAGTGATCAATCACATATTCTTATTTGCTAATATATTTCTTAAGAAAATACAGTAAAAGAGCTTGACTTTAACGGCCCAGTTTTCTTTAAATGCCATACACTGTGACAATATAAAGTGGTATATAGGTAGATATAACACTAATCTATAGATGTAAACACATTTGAAGATACATCTGTGTGTTTAAAGTTGATTTTGACAGCCCGGGCCAAGTCGGACCCAACACAAGCCAAACACTTCTGATAGAGACTATGTTGAGAATGTAGAGGGAAAAGGGCTGCACTTTCAGCCCCTTGTTTTCTTTAAATACCGCGATCTGAGACACTATAATGTGGTTTTTAGGTAGATATAATACTAATCTATCGATTTGAATCCTTTTGATGATACATCTGTGAGGTTTAAGTTGATTTTGACAGCCCGGGCCAAGTCGGACCGAACACTTGTGTGACTGTTCAGAGTATAGGGAGAAGAGGTCTACTTTAACCAACGTGTCTGCTTTAAATACGACGAACAGTGACATTATAAAGTGGTATTTATTGCGATATAATACGTTCCTATAAATATAAACGCTATGCCGACAGATGGAAATTTTAATCACGATAGCTAGAAGTATTTGATACGTTTTAAATCTTATTTCGGTTAACGATTGCTCTTTTCAGGTTAGCTAGATCAGCGACGCTTACACACAGCTCCACTTTCTGGTTTTCCATCGATTTACTCCGAATTACTTAATTATGATGCACATTTTTGTTTGGTGATTGTTCATTCATGTCATGTGTTTATATTGCATCAATTATATGAAGGTATGATCGCCGATAATGAAGTAATTAGCCAATAACACTTTTGCCAGTCTTGGCCCGGCCCGACTTTTAGGCAATGCCCTGTACATGTATATTTTTTGTGGATACATGTATTACATATTTTCGTTGATATATGGATGAAAGATGAATTGGTGCCTTGATATATACATATTCAACGAGAACGAATCTTGTATTTTCTCCGCGATTCTGATGTGTATCATCGTTTAATGGGTCATTCATTAAAAGTATGTTGTGAGGCGATATTAAAGGAGCCGCTCAATTTACACAGTGTCGTCCGTTTCGCGTGAACTACCACCCTACCCTGTCAGTAAGAGTTATGTTATCGGTACACATATATATTTGGTGCGATGTCAGTGTGGAAGGAGTTTAAACTACGTCCGCCACTGGCCACAGAAATCCTCAAAGTAGAGTAATAATCAACAAGGCCAATGCCGTACTAATAACCTAGTGACTCACGTAACAACGGCTGTCAATCTGTCTGCTACAGCTACCATACCATCATCCCTGTCACAACTGGCGTATTAACGGCTTATTCAAAATATTAATTGTAGAAACGTCGTTAACAGACTAAAGTACGTCGTATTCAGTCCTCAACTGGATGTTACCTTCCTTATACCATCTAACAGCCCTGTTTGTGAAAATATGTACTAGACATAAGATTTGAAGACTAATTAAATCAATTGTAAGACCGCATAGACCATAAAACCGAATAAAATATGTCTTGGTATCATCTCTTGTGTATTAGATGATGGTAATGACCTGAAATGTTATAACGTTAGATTAAGAAGGAGAAACACTGAAGTGTTTTACAATACTTGGAAACATGAGCAATAAGATGTAGCAGCATAAACATGCATGGAATAGAGAAAATGGTGCAAACAAATTGAAAAGGATTTTAATGCAAAATTATTGAACTAAATAACTTGCTTGAACAGAAGGGGTACCCAAACTTGTTTGACCGTTATTCGTGTGTTGTAGACAGTCGAATGGGACTCATGTGTGTACGTAGGGTACGCATATCTATTGCCAGTTTTAGTACACATACACTTTCTCTTTTTGTGTTGATATGATTTCTATTTTCGTACATGATATGATTTCATTTTTATCTTTGGCTGCTATGTTTATATATGTTCGAGTAGCTGGCTGTCCCTCATAAATTGACATTGTTCTGCCTCGCTATTGCATCTCTTGACTACAGGAGATCTACAGAATATAGGGGATCTAACTGCAATTCTTGTTTTAACCAAGCCCGGGTTTAACATTCCAGTAACTGGATTCAGGTTGATTGCAAGATATGCATACCTCGTCATAGTGATTGTTGTGAATTCCTCAAAGTTTTGTTTGTTTGTTAGTTGTGTAACGCCGCACTTAGCAATATTTCAGCTGTATGACGGCGGTCTGTAAATAATCGAGTCTGGACCAGACAATCCAGTGATTGACATCATGTGCATCGATCAACGAAATTTGGATACGATGACATGCATCAACCAAGTCAGCGAGCCTGACCACCAGATCCCATTAGTCGCCTCTTACGACAAGCATAGTCGCCTCTTTACAGCAAGCATGGGTTACTGAAGATCTATTCTACCCCGGCTGTTCACGTTACCATTTGTAGGATGGAGTGAGATATATGTGACCATGTGTAGGATGGATACAACAGGAGGTTGTTCTGGGATCTAGTAAGAGACATTGTCTTCCTCTGTGTGTGTGTAGCATTAATATGTGTTCAATCAAATTTTCGCAAACATTCTAATCATTTTCCTTACTTTGTTGATGCTCTACCCAAAAGAAAACCGCCGTCCCTCACTTATAGAAAATCAATCAATGAGTTGTCAGTCCTTATGTTAGCACTTGCAGAACTTCATTATCAATATTAATGTGCACGTTAATTCCCCATGGCTTGATATATTAAGCTGTACGTTACTATTTGCATGTTAGTGGCTAGTCGGCGTCTGTAGGAGTAAGTAAAATCTAACAGTACCCTCAACCATGTACATGTTTGTATTTGAGCTGTTTACAGTCTACATTATATGTAGCCACGCCACATGTAAAGGCGAGGGGGTGTTCCTTACCAGGGTGGTGCCTTCGTCGCTGGTATGTGATTCTCTGTGTACCTACACAACTAGGTGTGGCTCCTACACCTGGGATGCTGCCACCAGAAGCTGCCACCTGCACACACAAGGAGACACAGAGACAGAGACGATGCCCCATGCAAAGTATTTGGTAAGTTAAATAACATAATAACATTTATAGGATGAAATCACCTATTTGTATAACAAAAGAAGTAGTGTATTGTTATCTTCATTAAATAAGTAAGTAATTACAAACCCATTCTGGATATTATTGTACGGAATGTGTTGGGACTTTGTTGTTCCCTTTTGTAACAATACACAAATATGAATATGTATAGGAAAACAAAGGTATTTCCAATCTTGAATTAATCATCCACCACACCTTACCGAATGAAAACAAACTTCCTCCTTGATGGTAGTCCACTTAGATCACATAGAAACAAGACTCTGCTTCCGTGGAAATGTAAAGTGTATGAGCGTTACATTGTCTTTCTCGTGTTTTGTTTTCAGTTTGCCATGCACTTTCTTACCCGAGTCATAGATTAATGTCTGGTTGCTTTCTTTACCCATTAGGCAACTCATTATAGATGTATTCAGCTGCGACTAAAATCCCAACCCCCTTTGTCTTTGAGAATTGGTGTTGGTAAACACAGGACACACAAGTCGGAGAATGTATTTGTATGCATGCAGTTGTATTCATAAAGCTGTATATACAGTGTCCATACAAATGCAAGCTATGTTTCTGTAGATCATTTCTACATTGAGGTATAATATCTTTATTAAGTCCTAACAAATGCAGTCAATTCTCAAATACTGTTCTGTACTTCATTAACATGAAGCATGTTTAAGAATATGATAGTTGACCTTTCATGCGTCTTGTTCACAACCATCACACTTTCTCCAGAATCTAGCCCCTAGCGCTAGCCTAGTGGTTAAAGCGTCCGCTCGTTGCGCCGAAGGCCGAGGTTCGATTCCCGACATAGGGACAATGTGTGAAACCCATTTCATGTGTCTCCCGCAGTGATATTGCTGGAATATTGCTTAAAAGCGGCGTAAAACCATACTCACACTCATTAACCCCTAGCGCAAACCTAACACATTCCCCAGAACCGCAGAGCTTTTCCACAACAGCGCCCCTTTCCTACAACCTTACCCCTGTCTAACAGCACCACCTCTTGTTCAACCACGCCCCCTCCACACAACTGCATATGTTCTCCTCAACATCAAACCTTCCTCACAGCCACACACCACACAACAAATCCTCATGCTTCCACAAAACTGCAACAACTCTGACATAATCGCTCGATTTCACACAAAGTTCATGTTCACAACTATACCCCTTTCACAAAAACCGCAACCTTTCACACAACCACACAACCAGATACAACAGCACTAATTCCCAACAAGCATACGCCTTACCCAACATCACCACTTCCCACAACCTCAGATCTTTCGCAAAACCACGCCCCGTTCCCAACAACCCCAGCCGTCCCCCACAACCCACATTGCTTCTCGAAAATCTCACGCAATCTCAAAACTTTACCATCTCTACAACCTCAACCATTTCGGACAACCAATCCTTTTCTCCAAGAACACACGTTTTCCCACAACTTCACACATTACCTTTGCAACCTCGCCACTTGCCCACAACCACACCCTTACAAATAATATACGAAATAATTGTTTGCGGCCAATGTTGCAAACTGATGCTCGTTCTAGGTAATAGGAGAATGATGAACTGGAATACAAGGGATATACACTCCAAAGAGGGATACATTTCGAGATAAACAGATTTAGAATTTAGGAGGTTGTTCGTGTTGCTATACTCAATGATTGCTGTTACCACTACCCTTTAAAACTAGCTGGGAATGATTTGGGTTTTATGCTGCTTCAAGTAATATTTCAGCAATACGATATTGGGGCACACCGAAATGAGTTTCAAACAGTGTATCAGCAATAACATTGTCGGGACAACTTAAAAAGGCTCCATGTATCCATGTATGAAACCTATGTTTCATTTTTTTTCTACATTTAGAACAGGTTTTTGAAAAGATCCATGGGCGTTTATATTTTTCACTCAAAAATATTATCGCATCCTGTATGTATAATCCTAATGGAATCCAAAGTTCAGAGTAGAAACTGTGATGTTTTTTTCATATGTGTTGGCAGAAAGAGGCTCAGGGGATGGTGTGTCGCGCCCGTCCGTGTAAAGAGAACGAGGTTTGTGTGCCACTTGAAGCAGGGACTACATACGTGTGTGTGGCATCAACAGCCGCCACTACCACAACCACCACAACCACTACTACCACACTGTCCATGACGCCATCTGCTACCACCACAACCACGACTCCACCACCTACCACTACCACCACGACTCCACCACCTCCAACTACCACCACGACTCAATCACCTACCACTACCACTACAACTCCATCACCTACCACTACCACCAAGACTCCATCACAGACCACTACCACTTTGACCCCACCACCTCCCACTACCACCACGACTCCATCACAGACCACTACCACTACGACTCCATCACCTACCACTACCACCACGACCACTACTACCAAACTGTCAACGACGCCATCTGCTACCGCTTCCACCAACATGACTACATCACCGACCACTACCACCACGACTCCTTCACCTACCACTGCCACCACGACTCCATCACCTTCCACTACCACCACGACTCCATCACCAGCCACCACCACCACGACTCCATCACCTTCCACTACTACCACGACTCCATCGCCTACCACAACCCCCCCAACTACGACTACTACCACGCCATGCCCTGTCACTGTTAATCAGGCAAATGGTAGGTGTAGTGCGACACGTCTCGTGTTTACAGCTACAAGTACTCGGATTTCTTTTACTGATAAAAATTCTATATTTTCAAAGTATATATAAGAGAATCCATCACTAAAACAACTTATTGTCTTGTTAGACGTCAATATTTTCTGTGTCGCATTCCGGAAGCAGTGTTCATATAATATACTTGTTCAGTAATCGCAAACAATTTCTCTTTGTCCATATGATTTACACAGGGACCGTACAATTATACCGTTAATATTAAGTAAATTCCTTTAATTTTCACCTGTTCGTCATGCTTGGTCGTGAGCACACCTTTCTCTTATAACATTTAATTTGCATGTATTTCATTACCAATTACATTTGGCTAATTTCTTCAAAATATATTTGATGTCCCCTACTGATCATTATTATTTGTCTACTCGTTCTACAGATCCATACACATACGTTGGGTGTTACAACGATGACAAGAGTCATGTACTTCCACACGGCAAATTGGTGAACGGAACATGCCTGACAACTGAAACATGCAAGCTTCATTGCCACGGAATGAACTACATCTTCTTTGGACTTAGGGTAGACAATATTGAAATTTATAATAATTATATATTTTTTTGAATAATAAACAGTAGTACAAACATTCAAATGCAACAGAAACACAAGTGTTAAAAGTTAAAAGCAGATAGAATCACTTGCTGATTTTCAAATGTAGCTAGGTTTCTTCCCAAACTCCATGTAGTACTTGGCGAAGGACGAACACATTGGTCGAGGAAAGGTACCTAGCAAGATACCAATACTTGAGTGTGACAGTCTGTTTAGATTTAAATTTAAAGCAGACATGATGAACAGGGCTTTTATGTAACTAAAACAAATATTTGTGAGCTACCGTCTACCACACGAGACTTAAAACGTCTTTCCAGCTCAAACATAGGTAAACTGTTGTTATTATTCTTCCGGTTAAGTTAAAATGGTAACAGAGCCAATATGATGTCACTCTGCGGCTATATACTGGTGGTTTGAGTTGGAACATTCTACATTTGTACCAGTGGGAAGACAGAGATCGCCCAAATTAGGGTTGCAAGAAAACCATGTATCAGTACAGATTCGCATGATATTAAGGGATGCATGTTTCGTATATTATGTAGTAGCGATGCAAATACTATTGATGCACATATTTCATTGTCACAATCCACATCACTACGCTATATGGGAGGACATGGGGTTTCTGGGTAAGAATTGGTTCCTATGGCGTATCGTATGAGGAGAAATTGATCGTTTGTTGGGTTTTGGTAACTTGGTTTATTTCATATTATTGTACAAATACAGCAGGCTAGCATCAAATCTATACGTCTGACCAGCACCTCAGAGCAGTACATCTGACCAGAACCTCATACGGGCCAGTGCATGAGACCATTTCGTTAGGCCCATACACCAGACTAGACCGTTAAACTAGTACATCAGACAAACACATGACACCAGCCCATCACACCGGATACATATCGCATTATAACCACGAGATACTCACATTTCTGTGGCTGGCGACATGCATATTTGTACCATGATGTTAATCCAATTGCCTTTGTGACGAGCACCTCATGTCCAGTTTGTTTTTCCTTCTTCAGAATCACAAGTTCAGACATATACAACAAGTTATCGGGGGCTTAGTGTTGGAGTTTCCAAATAAGCAGGAAATCAGATACAGTACTGCACATGCTACTTCTGATTCCAGGGAGGGCGTAAATGCTTCTGTGGCCGTGTCATCAAAGATGGGTACATGAAGATACCCGACAGTGAATGCAACGTCCCATGTCCTGGTGACAGAAGCACGATGTGTGGGGGATACGGGAGGATTTCCATCTATGAGATTGTCTAGTGTACAACAGCTGTTCTAATTGGTCATTATTTCCGTGCCATGCAGGATGTATGCAATCAACAGTTAAACTAATGGGTCACATAACTACTACGGACCATGATACATGGAAATAAATACCTACACAATGGAAATGTACATCACTACTTACTGGTGTTTTACTTTATTATCCCTTCACATTTCTGAATAAAAATTGTGACCTCCTCGAATCTTTCTCTTTCATTGAAATAACATTTTACGCAAGCAGTGTGCAAACCGTCTATCATTTCTGACTTTCAATCACACTAATGTCAGACTAAGGTTGGTTTTATTAACATATCAAAATATAGAATGTAGACATAACAGCATAATATTTGAAGTGGGTAATTGTAGGCAAGTACCAATGTTTCTTAACTGTTCAAAGAGAATCAGAGAGTTGTATTAACTATATCATTATTTGCTCCAATTTTCAACAACTATTTGTTTTCCACAATAGCTAATTATTTTGAAAGCATTGGTTCGTGGTCGGGATTCTGTGTCAGAAACTCATGGTTAAAAGAAAATCGGGTGACTTGGGAGATTGCGTGTCATCGTATAGCGATATCGTGGGTCGGTGCTCATACTATCAACCACTGGTTTGCCTGGTTAAGGGAGGACTATTTGAGGGCGGCTGGAATATTTATGACTGTAAGGACAAACACCAAAAACAACAAAACTTTCCGACAAATCAAATATAGTCATCTTTTCTTTCAAGCCTTATGATTCCATGCCATAACTCCAGTCTTCCCATTGCATTGAATTCATATTTTACTCAGTTTTAGAGCTCACGTATGATTATTTTCACTCAGAGAGATGAGGGTCACGTGTCATTCGGACTTTCATGAAAGTCTTCTCAAAACAAACTATTTCACCTCGATAAGCATAAAATAAACTTTACATTATGACCATCAGCAATGTGCACGCCATAGGAAGTCTTTGATATGAAGACTCTATGCTCACATATGCGCTTCAAAATGGCAGTATGATACAGTTCAAAATTCTACATATGTGGAATATGGGTCTGCACTGTACGAGTTGGTATAACGCCACAGTATTCTAGATATCACGGCCGCCTGTGAGTCATCTAAGTTTGTCAAACCACTGCCTGACAACATGAGCAACGATCTACGTCATCAAGGACAACAATCACGCTATCAACAAGTTCAGAAGACACATTCTAAATGCATTGCCTCTTACGACCAGGCATGCGAGCCAGTTACTTACTGTAATCCAACTCATTATTAAAGATGTGCTTCAAATGGATATTAATTTACTCGCTTCTTTTTAACAAAATATTTCAAGACGTTGTAGTAAGCAATATATACATCGCCATTGGCCTTTTTTGACATTCACTTAAATTATTATAAATGCAGATTATTGCTGCTGTCTTGTCAAAGTACGTTATGTCTGTTACATACATTGGTCGCTTTGTGCTGCACATATTGATTATTGCCGACTGTCTTTAATATAACTGAAGAGTTCTGGGAGACGATATATATCCTATTATACTCCCAGGAGATGTAGGATGTCAGTCATTAAAAATCACATGTATAGTTAGTAGACAAACAAGTTGGTTCTGGATGACCTGGATTATTCCGAGGCTGGTATCCCATAATATATGGCCAGAAAAGCAGGATAACAGAGCGTTAGCACAATATACTCTCAATAGGATATGGCTCTTATACAACACATGTTTTGCTTGTTCACATTTGATAAGTTGGTTCTGACAGGTCGCTTGAACGGGATTCTTGCTAAGAGGCGACCTCATGAATCGCGCTGTCAGGCTTTGGGACGTTTGAATGTGTGTCATCATTACATCATCGGCGTGATGTGTTGCTCATACTATCAATCATTTGTCGAGGCGTGAATATTACAGGCACTCGTCATAAAGCTTGAATTCGGCATTAAACAAAAGGAACATGTCACAACGGCTCACCTAATGACAATGATATTTATTGTAAGTGATTTCCTGTATCCGTCATACAACTGATATAGAGCTGTGATTCGAACGCATCAACGCATTCTTGCAGGGTTAAGGAACCCACATTCATACTGTTCAGTACAATGACACACTCACATTGAGGTGTTCAATCACAGTGTGGTTGATGTCGACACGCAAGTAGTTCAATAATTATCACATCCACATATCACATTTTACTACCTACGAGGACAAAGATATCGGGGTTGATAGAAAATGTACCATAGGGTCATATCACGTCAAAAGACAACGGTGTATTGTTTCCGTCATCCGGACGGCATTGTTGACGTTATTCGATTCTAATTGTGACCTGACGTCGGAATGCCGTCACATTAGAAACGACGTCAGAGCTAAAGATTGTTGACTACATTCGACAAATTGTGGTTCCGCTGTATTGCGACTTGCTGTCCTTATAGTTAAACACCAAAATTTGTCTCTGTATGAAGACATCTTCTACAGTAATAAGTAGAACATTATATTCGTGTTCATGTCATAATATGGGTACGACACTCGTGCCAAAATTACGGTATTTAGACACTTGTATCGTAAACATAGTATGGCATAAACTCATACAATATCCTCTATATACTGACCACAGTATTTCCCTTCGTTAAATATGTCTTAATCGTAGCGTTCAGTAAGTCAATTTTAATTTAACTGGGTTAGGGCTTTAACTCAACTTGTCATGTTTCATACTAAAGGTCAGTTCGATGTTTCATCTTGATAATGAAAGGGCATCGGTTGGGGTTATACATGCTTACCTTAAAATCGTCAATAAACGCTGATGTTGTTGGTCATCGGCCATCGTTGGTCCGATATCACGTAATTTATCCTAATGTCAAGAAAATCTACCAAGTCTATTCGTCATTTTCACAAAACAGGATCTACATGCCTCTGGCTACAAAAGGATCTACTCTACCTGACATTTAAAGTGGGAGAGAGATCCACTACCATGGACAGTCGTGACCTGATTTTGAACCTTCACAGGGGTGGTCAAATTGGAACGCTACTCTAAATGCTGGAAAGCCCTGTTGTTTCTCATTTAGCTTATCTGAATGAAAGTCAAGTGAGCTCATGTGATGAACTGCTTGTCTGGCGTCCGTCGACTATGGCGTCATCTGCCAACATCACTTGACCAAGAAAGTCGAAACTACACACGCTTTTTCCAACTTGTGATAACACCTAATTTAAAAGTAAATTACATCCATTACAACAGAAGCTCAGGTTCATGTCAAACTCTTTTAGCATTTGTATCATCAGAGTGGAATTGGTACATACACCTCCGATGTTGAAGTAAATGGTGATGCATATCATCCGAACCACGTCATGGATTGATCTTCTCTAAAGCCCAAACCTATTGAGTAAAGAGTGAGTTCCGTGTCTTTGGAATAAAATGATAAGCATTGCTTTAGTTGGAAACAACACACTTTGGAGTGAATGTTGACATCTTTGAACAGTGTATCCGATGTATCACGTCATGTCAGAACGATGTTAAAAGGATGCCTGAAGTGAGCCAGCCGTGTATGTTTACAACAATCGTGAGCCATACGAGTGCGGATATAGGGCTGACACCTCAATAAAAAATATGTTATGGCGATTTGGGGCAAAAACACGCGACCAACTGTCTTCGGCACGTCTGAGGGGCGCATCTCATCTCAAAGACTTGATCATCCCTGTTTACATCGTGAATAACGTCCAGCTGCAACACATTGCAAGTACCACAAACAAAAGCAGCGTTACTACAGATCCGAACAAGGCACACGTCCTTATAAATATTGCACTGCATCAAACATCAATTAGTTTTCAGTGACTCCTTGTTTATGCGATGTTTACTGAATACAAATAAAACGTCAAAGTCAGAGAATATACAATCCCGATTATCTGCCGAGACAGATTTCATAGGGCGCAAAGGGCAAAGTAGTGGTGAAAATTATAGGTATGGTATACTTAGAAATAGTGACGAGACCAAATGTTCGCGAAAACAGTACGGGTGTTCTGCCCTACGGGAAGCATCCGCCATCATTTGTTAAGTGTTTCATCAAGCCTATCGCGGAACAGTAGTACTATTGTGATACGTAGACGGCCTGTAAACAAATCAGGCATTCATGTGAACTGCTCCATCTATTGAAATTCCATTGTTGCAATGTATTGCCATACGCCCTGATAATTGTGTTAATGCATCTAATATTAATCAGTTTCATTTGATCATGCTTTACGACATGCCAGTGTCTGTTTTGATTGATACCACACATGAGTGATGATCACGCATGAGATTTGTGATAACAAAACACTTCTTGACTGTCCAGTCTCAATAATTCTTTTGTTTTGAAATTTATGCATAAAATTCCACTTATTCAGAATATTTTAAACGCAATATGTCTCAGGATAACTGTTAGAAATAAAGCACTTCTATGGTTGAATAGAATATCGCCAGCTACATCTATGGACTATGACAGGTAAAGATTGATGGAATTAAACATTGATATATTTTACGAGATAAACTCTCGGTGTTTTGAAATTCGTGGTCGTCTCGCTTTGATACCTCTTCTTTCATTTTGGAACCGAGCGCTTTTGCGCAGTAGGTTTACCTCCATTCTACCATGACAGCAAGTACTCTTTTAAAACGTTAGGTTTTTGGAATGCGAAATTACTATTTCTTAGAAGATTATGAAAAGGGTTTACTTGCAGCGATAAATGTAACAAATATTATTCAAGGTCAAGAAGATTCATTTTTGACTAGTCCAAACTAATGGTGACAATCGAACAGTTTGCTGTGAAACCTAAAATATATATTTGATTTTACAGCAAACTGTTCCATATTTGGGCTGTTTGGGCTCAACAAAGTCGTTGCTTGGAAATTAACATGACATGACCCATTGTAGGGGTGGTGACGTAATGTGGAAATACGAACGAATATACTCATGTACCTGTTTGTTTGAAGTAACTCCCCATCACTGATACATATTAAGAATGACTATCTCTCCACCCCCAACATCGACCTCGCTAAACTTGACGTACTTCTGTTCATGTCCATGCCTGACACAATAGTTGTTCACGCTGACAGTGCGTTTAACAAACTGAATTATGTTTGGTGGTACATGCGACTTCCTTAACTCCTATGTTTTGATGGAAGTATTTGAATTACTGTTAGTTAACTTAAGTTACACAAAGAATGATTCAGGATTAAGTCAAATGAATATCAGATATGACAGTTCCCCCACATTGTCTTCATCGACGCCAACATAGCATAGCCAGAGTTGAAGTGTCTTGAAGTTAGCAGAATCAAGCGCCGTATCAACTTCATTATTCAGAATAAGCTGCACGGCAAATTTTAACGGTCTACTCATCTGTGTGAATTATCACGTATTTGACAGGATGTGATTAATCGGAGCTGCAAGGTAACATGATCTGGACAGTAAAGCTGTATAATGATTATTTAATGACATTATCCGGTCTTGTGTTCATGCTCCTTCACAATGTTGTGACATTATATCTGGTTAAAACATAGCAACATCCTTGAGACTATCGTTGTCACAACAAACCATTCCCCTCACGCTAGTTTATAAAATTATTTTGTTCCAATGCAAATCCGTATACGTATTGACGACATTATTGATTTACCTGGGATATTATCTTAATTTGAAACTACATTTGGGGATTGTCAACGAGAAATGCTTTATGAGCTGCCATTATCTTCGGTGATTTAACAGTCGTTCCGTTGGCAATGAGATTATACCAGCATGGTCATTTCCACCAGTAAAACGTAAAAGGTCAAGGATGCAAGATCCAAGTTTCGGTATTGCTTCGACTTCTTATTTCGAACCCAATACATGTGATAAAATGAATAATGTGTGTATTTGTGATAAATACGTATTTAAAAGTTTCAGAGTCTATATTTGTCAAATACACTCACTCGCTAACAATGTTTTGTATTATCATCTCCAAATAGTAATTTTTCTGAACTGATCATTGTGTTGAACATCGTCCAATGGAAATGCAAATACGTATTTAAAAGTTTCAGAGTCTATATTTGTCAAATACACTCACTCGCTAACAATGTTTTGTATTATCATCTCCAAATAGTAAATTTTCTGAACTGATCATTGTGTTGAACATCGTCCAATGGAAATGCCTGGCAAGCTTATGTATTGCTGACTTGCTGACATCTAGATTTGATTATTCTGTAAGGAGATCGATTGTTTTTCTGAATTCGTAACTGCACCTATTTTTTCTGTGATGTTTTCGTTCTAAAATACAGTGCAATACATGGTGTGAATGTTGCAGTAACCGCAAATACACATTTCTGTTTCGGAATAAGATATAATGGATCAAATCAATTCCTGAAAAGTTGAAACACACCTTGACTATCACGCATGATCAGGCAACTAACAATTTATAAACTTTCAGTTTGGAATGACCTCAGTCCAGCAAATCGCTATATATATTTCACAACTGTCAAGACAACTTTGTCTTGTATGCTGGAGTCATCACAATCTTGGAATATTACATATTAATGAATCTGTAATAGCTCCCGTATTCTCGGAGCCATACTAAAAGCAGAATAATACAGATAAATGGAGATCGACTGCTCATTATGAATCTGTGTCACTAAGTCTGCTCTACTCGCAGTGCATACATCGACATTGTAGAACTCAGATGTTGCAATTTTCAATTCCCCTTGTTCGTCTTGTTGAGGTTCCGACGTGTTCCATACCTCTTTGTGAGTAGGTTGTATCAATTACCTTGCATGGATGGAGGTTTGTCTTTGAGGGAAGCATTTCGCATTATCATAATGTTTGAGCAGTATCCGACTCTCTAAACAACAGCAGAAGAAAATTAACTTTGGCGAAGAGTTGTGTAATGCTGCAGGAATAATTATGCGACTTAACAAGTCATAATTAATGTAATCACACATGGTGGTATTTCAAAGGGCAACAGATAAAAACTGAATAATTACTATTATCTTGGGACTATTTTCACACAGTATACAGGTAACCCCGTGAACCTCTTGAGTTATGAAGAGCGGTATCATAAGGTCTTCATAAAACACAAACGCTGCAAAAGACTGCACATGCACTCCAGGTAGAACGTGTTATCAATACTCTAATTTAGCCTATGTAGAGCAGTACTTGACGATAATGGTGGACACAAGATATATTGTGTTCTCATTACGTTGACATTTCTCATTTTCCTTCTACTGCCTTCGTACTGTACACAGTCCACTAATATCCTGTGTTAAATTTTGGTTTGGCGTTCCTCTTTCAGCAGTATATATTCATCTGAGGTGATCACTTTAAAGAGGGGCAGCAGGGTAGGCCAGTGGTCAAAGCATTCGCTCGTCACTCCGAAGACATGGGATCGATTCCCGACATGGGTACAATGTTTGAAGCCCATTTTTGGTGTCCCCACTGTGATATAGCTGGAATATTTTTAAAAGGGCATTTTGTCCTTCATACGTTTTTCACGTGCCGTGTTCTTGAAATGACGTAAAGACTGACGGACTACTTCTACATTCTTGGGAGAACCTATTCGAATTCCCTAGCATGAATAAATACAGAAGCGTTGTTTCTCATCATTTAGACTCTTTAATTTTGAACTTAGCGTTTAACGATACATTAGGATAAGTCAGAGAGTTTGTCCGTTCAAGGATATCCTCGCTACAACTCATCTTAGAGAACAAAACATTCAAGCTACCGCAGTAAAAACTCGATCCGTGTCTTGACTATAGCAACACTCTACGGGTTCATTAAGAATTTCGGAAATCTCTCCAGTCACGTTTATCGTGTCGGCAATTCTGACGTCATGGACTTGATATAAATGTATTACGACGCGCTGTGATTGTGACTGACTTACTCAGGTAGTTCTTAACAGACGGCTTCCATCTTATGAGGATATTATTTGAGTATCATTTGTTAACAAAAACTACACAAGTTGTTCCTGTTGAGCATGTTGAGCATACATAAGCTCATCTCAACTCTCGTTTTGATTAACTATATTATTCCACGATAGAGATAGTTGTTGTATGGCTGTCAGTGTAAACACGAAGTCACACGTACTAAGTATAATTGTGTATAGCTCAAATTCTTAGACAATTGAGGTAAAAATAGTGACATGATAAATTATAAGAATTGACTTTCATTTTGTGTGAGTTCATTGGAGTATGAACCTTCATAGATTAAGGGCCAAACATTGTGTGAACGTCGTCTCAAGCTCCGACGCTCAAACACCTTGGCCCTCATTCTATGAAATGCTCAATATTTAGATCAACAGGTAGATCTCCTGTCCGGGAGAAGGCGGCTGTTTCAAATGACATGGTCAGTTACTGCCAGATTCAAACATTACTTTCCTAAAAACGGGAAAACACATGTGGAAAAATGCGAGTTAGAAATGAAACCCGAAGACATCAATGTTGAACCGAAGTGAGCGGGAAAAAACAGGCGAGTGAGCCTGCACGTTTGCTGTTTCATTCTCGGCCTTCGGTTTCAAAGGTTTGTTTGGACAATGAATATGCATGAAAGTCGCCAAATGTCCTATGCATGACGAAACACGTGAGCAGAAAGGGAATTCCCTTGACTGTAATATTGGGATTCCCCGACATTCTGCAGTAACAAAAGTATTGCGCCTCGGTGGGTGTGGCTTATTTTTTTTACATTCATTGGCATAACACGTGACTAGTGCAGCTAATCAACATGCAGGACTTTCAATGAACACAACGAAAAGTTAATTATTAATTTATGAAGCGACTTCAAAATACTTGAAGTATGCGGGGTGTATGAAGCTTATGTAAAATAAATGTTTAGTTTATATTTTGTTCTGGGCCGGAGACGAACATCTGACCTGGTTGATGCATGTCATCGTATCCCAATTATTTACAGACCGCCGTCATATAGCTGGAATATCTGTAAGTGCGGCGTTAGACAACAAACACAGACACAAACAAATGAACACCAAAGAACGTGATTGATAAAATAAAACATGTGTCTACCTTTATTGGCTCAAAACGTGTTCTCACCTGATGCCGTTATCTCCAGAAATCTGAGAGACATGTGACCATGTGTACAATGTGGTTAGTATTTCTCAAAAAACAGTTATTTTGAAGTTGTACTTCTACTCATATACCAGTTTGTTTAAAGTAATACAAATTAAGAATGACTATTCCACCTGGAACCTCGACCTTCAATCTGTTCATGTCCATGCCTGTCACAATAGTTGTTGGTATTGCTCTGAACTCAGTATCTCCTGTGACTGCCCAATCAGCGATGCACGGCTCTGCATCTCCTCGGCACTGCCTGGATAAGTGTACGAATTCTGTCCTACGGAATTCTGCGCCATTCTGCTTGTAACGCGTTGGCCAGTTGTGGGAGTGTCTGCGGCGTGTTCTGACGTTGACGTACACGTCGATCAAGTTCATCCCAGAGTTGTTCGATTGGGTTGAGATCTGGATATCTCGACTGCCAGGGCAGGACATTGATGTTTGGATTATGAAGGTAGTCTACCGTGACACGAGCTGTTTGCGGAGGAGCGTTTTCCTGTTGAAACAGGTCCCTCTGGCGGACAATGTTTGTTAGAAAGTGAGGTTGAAGAATTTGATGTAGCAATTTGCCGTCAAATGTCCCTGAACCACAACCAAGTCAGACCTCATGGTGCAGGATATGGCCCCCCACGCCATGACACTACTGCCACCGAAATTGTCGAATTCACGTACATAATGTTGGGCAAAACGCTCATTTTGACGATGATGAACACGTTGTCTTCCATTGCGTTGGTGAAGAAGAAATTGTAATTCATCGCGAAACCAAACTCGTCTCCTGTTTCTCAAATTCGAAGGCTGTAAGGTATGGCACCAACGCAAGGTCGCTATCAATGGATCTGTTGCAAAACAGAACGATAACTGGTCTTCTGGGTCTGATTCCAGCCTTGTGAAGATGGTTCCTGACAGTCTGGTCCGATATCAACCTCAAACCAGGAATGCGTCCTGCAGTCTCCGTAGCTGTGACATTGAGGTGACGTAAGTAGAACAGTTGAATGAAGCGATCCTGTACAGGGGTGGTAACTCTTGTTCCTAGGTGCCCAACTGCTAAAAAAAAAATTTGGTTTTTACCAAAATAAAACACTGCATGACAATGCCGACAATTTCTAAAGCAACGTCCTCGTGGGGACCTGGTAAACAAGAATGAGTCCTCAGCACCCCAGTGCTGGTCGTTACAGGTGATCAGGGGCGGTCGGGGTAGCCTAGTGGTTTAAGCGTTCGCTCGTCACGCCGAAGACCCGGGTTCGATTCCCGACATGGGTACAATGTGTGAAGCCGATTTCTGGTGTCCCCCGCCGTGATATTGCTGGAATATTGCTCAAAGCGGCGTAAAACCATACTCTCTCTCTCTCTCTCTCTCTCTCGTTCTCTTAAAGGTGACCAAATTGGGCAACCCGTTTGCCCGGGGTTGCGCCCTGTGTCGGTGGAGGGGCGGAGTCTGGTAGTTGAGGGCACTGGTTCCTTGAACTGTGTTCCTTTGCCCAACGCACTAGTTTGACCCTAACTTTACCTTGCTACCTGCGTCGTATTTGCTTGACTATAGCACCTCTGTAACCTTTATGCTTAAAGTCGGTTGCCACTACAACATCATCCTTATTGACACTTGATGACGGGTGAGGAGCAGGGGTGTCGAATATCCTTTTTTTGAACATATCTACCCCACAATACATTGGTTCTCGTTCAAAACAAAAGAAAGCATGTCAAAACAGATACTGTTTCATCGTTTTAAAAAAATTCAGATTCATGGCCGCATTCTCTGGTAGTGGAAGGAGTTGACAGCAGGCCGCTTACGATCAATCCTTTTGTTGTTTCAAAAGCTGTGGAGGGAATTGGTGGCGAGGTTAAAAATACAACTCGTCTCCGTAGTGGTTCCTTACTCATTGAGTGCGCTAAAAAAACAAAAAACATTAAATCTGCTTAAGACACACCACTTTGCAACTACTGGGATCGTTGTCTCTGTACACAAATCTCTGAATTCATGCAGAAGCATTGTCCGAGACCCTGCCAAATGCCTGTCTGACATGCAAGAGGAGGTTATTGAGGCAGAACTTAAATCCCAAGGTGTCACCTCTGTCAAACGTTTTAACAGAAAATATAATGACAAAATAATTCAAACATATACTTTCCTTTTTATGTTTGCTCTCTCTCAATTTCCAAATTCCATAAAAGCCTGCTACTTCAACCATGGAGTGGATATTAATGTACCGAATCCTCTTCATTGTTTCAACTGCCAGGATTTTGGAGATGGTGCCAAAACCTGCACCCATGACTAAAATCTGCTCCCGCTGCAGTGCAGGTCATGACAGCACTGATTGCACAATTGCCATCAAATGTGGAAATTGCACTGGAGAGCATCAGTCTTCTTCAAAACGATGTCCAGCCTTTAAGAGAGAAACCAAGATAAACAAAATAAAGATTACAAATGGAATCTCTTTTTCTTCAGCAAAGAAGCTTCTTGCAGATCAATCCCCAAGTACACAAAATACTTCTACCAAAACGTATTCTGCCACAGCGTCCTCCTCTAGCCATAAAGTAGACAATTCATGTCAGACAGAAATAAGCTGAAATAAGCAGACACTTCTCTTTTCTATTTCTATTTCTGACCACAACACCTCTTCATCACACAGACTGAGGAACACACATATCCTCTGCCTGTCAGATTCAGAATTACCGCCTGTTCCAAAAAATGAGCCACACCAGAATTCCGAATGATTAACAAAAAAAGAAGGAAAAAGTTACTAAAAAAAAAGAATCAAGGGCACTGAAACGTGTTAAGCTGTCTTCAATTTGACAACCCTTGTTGAGGTTCATAATTCCTTTGAAGCTCTGCAGATGGAAGTCACTTCGCAGCTTATCGAGTGGAGTGGAAATTCTCCCAAATCTCCTTTTGACCCTCCATGCGTTCTCCACATAATCTTCAAAATTTTAATGACTTACAGCTTTTAGTTTATGATTTTACACAATCAGCTTTATGTTTACAGGAAACTTTTCTCAAAACTACAGATACATTTAACTTAAGACTTTACAGTTAATACCATAATTTCTCACCTCCCGGTGAGAGGGCAACTGGGGCATCTTCAATAGTTGTGAGGAAGGATGTTATCCAGAGCCCTGTCACACTTAAAACATTTTGCCTTCACTTTATGTTCTCTTTCAGCCTCTCTTCACCAGTCAGATGTTCAGGCAGTAACTATCTGATCAACTCCCCAAGCCCTGTATCATCACGACCGCCTCCGTGGTCCTGTGGTAGAGCGTTAGCCCGGAGAGCGGAAGGTCCGGGGTTCGATCCCCGACCGCGTCATACCAAAAGACGTTAAAATATGGTACTTGTTGTTACCCTGTCTGGCGCTCGGCATTAAGGGGCTCAAACAAGGACTGGTCGGCTCGGAGTCAGTATACTGTGTCTGAGTGGGGTATTCATGTTAAACTGCGGCATGGTATCTCAGTGAGCTAGCACTATAAATCGGCATCAGTCCGGACTAGTACAAGCAGCCACACACACACATAAACGTACATGCACGTCGCTATATAAGTGCAATAATCTTGGACGCGACGTTGAACCCAATTTCACCTCACCTCACCTGTATCATCACAGTTATTAACAACCCACTTTGGAGTGGTAATAACACAAATGTTAAGGGGAGAATACTTGAGGATTTCATCTCCAATAATGATTTATGTACATTTAATGATGATTCACATACTTATCTGCATCCTGGAACTGACACATATTCCTCACTAGATTTATCCCTCACAGACTCAAACTTGAATGTGGCTGGTCGGTTCACGATGACCTTTGTGGCAGTTACCACTTTCCGAATATTCTTTGAACTGTCAATCCATCAGATTTCCACCTCCATCTAGATGGAATGTCACTAAGGCTAGCTGGTCTGTATTTGAATCATTATGTAGAGACAAACTTAAGCTTGAATTATTCACTCATTCCATTGACCCTTTTCAAGTGTTTAATGATCAGTAAATTGAAATTGCTGATGGTAGTATTCCAAAGTTCTCTACAAATCCACATATCCGAAAACCATGGTTTACCACTGCTTCTTAGCAAGCTAGAAAAGCTCAAAAGAAGGAAGAAAAACAATTCCGTCATCATCCCACAGTCCACAAATTAAATATATTTAATATCAAATGCTAAGGCTCGTCGTAATTTTAAGCACAACAAACGACAGTCTTGCCAAAATTATGTTTCAAAAAAAATTTCACGAACACCAATGTCTAAGGTTTGGAATATGGTTAAAAAATTAAAGAAAAAGTTCACAATCAAGTGTTAAACATAAATGTTGGTATTAGTGCTCGCCCACTGAGATACCATACCGCACTTTAACATGTATTCTAACCCCGAGCCGACCAGTCCTTGTTTTATCCCCTTACTGCCGAGCAACAGGCAGGGTAACAATAAGTACCATCTCTTAATGGTTTTTGGTATGACGCGGCCAGGGGATCGAACGGCCGACCTATCACTCTGCGGGAAGACATCATATCCACTACACCAGGCGGTCTCGAACAAGTAGCATTATTAAATAGAAAATAAAACAGTCTATATATTTACAAATGGGATGGCATAATTGTTATAATGGTTCAAGTTGTATTAATCTTTTTGTAACCAAGGGTCATACTATCCAAGAAAAGCATATAAGCTGAAGGAGTTTATGTAGATAGTTGCCTCTCTGGCCTGTGTATTCAAAGAGTCAGTCAATCAAATAATAACATATATTCATAATATGATGTTATTCTTTGAAGAACAGGACACTGTAGTAGCGTTGTTTTAAGACAACAATTAGGCATCAGGTAACGTTGATATACAATTCCAGGTTAGCTTTTGTATTCATTTCAGGTAATCATTGATGACCCTCATCAATTTCATTTCAAAGAAAGGTTTGTTGGAGGCATGCCGAATACGTTACACATCGGAAACGGTATCAACGTGAAACATGTTGAAATACTCATGTAGGGACAATTCAATTCGTATGCTAAATGTAGCGCAACACGGAGCCACTGACTCAACAACAAAGGATACAGCATTCTAACTAAACTGTAACAATGTGCTTATGCCTTTGTCCATAGGCTACTACAACACCGATATACTGCTTTATCTGTTTATTTGCCAGTTTGTTTGTTAGCTTAACGCCGCACTCGACAATATTACAGTTATATAAGATGGTGGTCTGTAAATATTCGACTGTGGGTCAGGCAATTCAGTGACATGACCACCAGGATCTAACCCGGAACTGCACGGGACACACTCATACTGAACCAGTTAGAATCTGTTTCTAGCATCGCAAATATGTCTCAGACTGTCATAGTGTAAGCCTAGTGTTTGAATGAAAATGTTAATATGTTCCACACCAGTATATTGACAAATGATGAAAACGAAGGAAACTGTTCTAAACAGATTGAATGCGTACCATAATACCTACTCATCCGCTGTTTTCCGTTTCTGTGGTTGAAATATGTATGAGGATGTTGGAGTAATGGCAACTACCAATGTGATAGAAGGAAATATACAACGTCAGACTGAAGATGTTCACAGAATTTTACCATTTATTACACCAATACTTGGATACGCTCAATATGTTTAGAATGAATTATTAAATGTTTTTACAACAAGCATTCATATTGTCATGACATGTCTGATGCATGAACAATAGGTCACTGGCTTGAGCTTGTGCCACACATTGAAATGAGTATAGAATAAATAGTGTATGCATTCCATACGCATTGATATGTAATATCACACAATGTATGCATTGTCTATAATTTTCTTTCTTCACAATCAAGTTAAAAATGGCATCATGGAGCTTCATGAAGTTATTTTTTTTCTGCAACTAGAAGCGATGTTAAGATGTAACTGTAAATTTGGCGTTCCCATTCGCATCGCTACAACCCCAGCCCCCAAAACAAATCCATGAACTCACGTAGCACTGTCACAGTGATGAGACGTTCTCGAAACGCGTGAGCATGTCCTAACTATCTGCCAGCTTGTGTGAAGGTGAGATTGCTTCGAAGTTCGAAAAGATGACAATGGTAAGTTAAGTAATATCTGTCCAAAATTATCACAGAAGGTTTAACATATTTGTTTATGCTTTAATTTCCTGCAGGACAATAATGTGTTTGCGATTAACATGGATTGGTTGGTGAGGTGTGTGTGTGTGTGTGTGTGTGTGTGTGTGTGTGTGTGTGTGTGTGTGTGTGTGTGTTATCGTATGGCAAGGGATGTTTATCGTGACGTCAACCATTGGTTTGTCTTGTCAAGACATCTTACTTACAGGCCGCCGTGATAAAACTGCACATAATGCGAATAAGAAAATTAAACGTGCTCACACACCCCATAGTATCAGAAATAAATGAACACAATATGATCATAAGGTTGATGAATCATTTTTGAGCAAGTCATTCTGAGTGATCTAGTGAGTGAGTGAGTGAGTGAGTGAGTGAGTGAGTGAGTGAGTAAGGGTTGTTTAACACTGATAACTGCTTATGTGAAGTTTGGGGATAAGATATTTAGGTAAAATCAGGCATCCCTGTGGTCACCATTTGTGCTCTGATCCTTTATCGGAATGTCTGCTCGCATTGTCAAAATCAAACATGTCAATTTGGCAAAGAAGCATAGCTGAAGCTTCAGGTATGTCGGTGATAGTTCAGGTATATCGCCCAAGAAGGGTCAAGTAGCTATTTACTCAGATTGACCAGCTTCAACTAGAAATAAAAGGAACCAGTAAAACAACTGTTGGTATAAGACATGTGCATAATAAATCAGAGTGACAAAATATATCCAGAAGTCTGTATGACAAGACGGGTGACTTCAATTTTCCATTAATCAGCTTACGGTAAGGTAACGATCATCAGAGGGAATATTCACATGATGGACTCACTACTCTAGAACAACTTGTTTGAAACATCCTCTTGATGATACATTGGTGAATACGGTTGTATGCTGCTTTAAGCGATATTCCAGCAAATATGGAACAATTTGATCAGTCACCGTTGATTCCGCCTGCGTTTTTGCTACATGTTTTATATGTATAATATTAGACAGTCACCTTGTTCGAGGAATGAATCCGTGGATATCCACATAACGGAACAATATCCCATACAGCTGAAGCTGAACAAAGAACCTTGATCGATGTCACGTGGCTTTGTCACAGTGTAATATTGTAAAATATATATAGCGTATGGGGATATTATAACCTGTCTTTGTCTCTCAACTGATCACGTTAGTTTGTTTCATGTTTTTCACATAGGTGTTTCATTGGTCAGCAGAGACATCACACGTGACAGCTATGCGCGTGATGTCCGCGGTACAAGATAACAATGAGCTATCACGCATTGTATTATCGGCTGATGCTTTGAACAGAGTATGTTGTTTTTAGATCGGCACTTCCGCCCTGATATTGATGTATTCTGTCGCCTTTATCTACATATAAAACACTTACATTTTTAAGGCAACAGTGATTAATTAATCAATGCATTATCGGTTAATCATTTGATCGATGATTTCAAGCAACTCAACTGACCGTTCCTCTCTTGCTGCGCAGCGACGTGCATGTAATACATTCAACACATCAGACCTGGATTTATAACTCAAACATAGAAGGAGTAATTACCCAAGCCAGGAGAAATGCCAAATGCGAACCACCGATTGCTGTAAATGCTTGATACCCACAGAGGCAGATGTGAACGTTATTGAGTTATTGTGTACTAAATAAAATACTTACACGGATTGTCTGTATACTAAATATAATACGTACACGTCTTATCTGTATACTAAATGTAATACATACATGTCTTGTCTCTGTACTAAATATAATACGTACACGGATTTTCTGTGTACTAAATGTACTACGTACACGGATTGTCTGTGTACTAAATATAATACGTACACGGATTTTCTGTGTACTAAATATAATACGTACACGTATTGTCTGTACACTAAATATCATACGTACACGGATTGTCTGTGTACTAATTATAATACGTACACGGATTGTCTGTACACTAAATATAATACGTACACGGATTGTCTGTACACTAATTATAATACGTACACGGATTGTCTGTATACTAAATATAATACGTACGCGAATTGTCTGTATACTAAACATAATACGTACACGTCTTGTCTGTATACTAAATATAATGCGTACACGTATTGTCCGTATGCTAAATATAATACGTACACGTCTTGTCTGTGTATTAAATATAATACGTACACGGATTGTCTGTGTATTAAATATAATACGTACACGGATTGTCTGTGTATTAAATATAATACGTACACGGATTGTCTGTGTACTAATTATAATACGTACACGGATTGTCTGTATGCTAAATATAATACGTACACGTCTTGTCTGTGTATTAAATATAATACGTACACGGATTGTCTGTGTATTAAATATAATACGTACACGGATTGTCTGTGTATTAAATATAATACGTACACGGATTGTCTGTGTATTAAATATAATACGTACACGTCTTGTCTGTGTACTAAATATAATACGTACACGTCTTGTCTGTGTACTAAATATAATACGTATATGGATTGTCTGTATAGTTAATATAATACGTACACGGATTGTCTGTATACTAAATATAATGCGTACATGTATCGTCTCTATACTAAATATAATATGTACACGGATTGTCTGTGTATTAAATATAATACGTACACGTCTTGTCTGTGTATTAAATATAATACGTACACGGATTGTCTGTGTACTAAATATAATACGTACACGTCTTGTCTGTGTACTAAATATAATACGTACACGTCTTGTCTGTGTACTAAATATAATACGTATATGGATTGTCTGTATAGTTAATATAATACGTACACGGATTGTCTGTATACTAAATATAATGCGTACATGTATCGTCTCTATACTAAATATAATACGTACACGGGTTGTCTGTGTACTAAATATAATACGTACACGTCTTGTCTGTGTACTAAATATAAAACGTATATGGATTGTCTGTATAGTTAATATAATACGTACACGGATAGTCTGTATACTAAATATAATGCGTACATGTATCGTCTCTATACTAAATATAATACGTACACGTCTTGTCTGTGTATTAAATATAATACGTACACGGATTGTCTGTGTACTAATTATAATACGTACACGGATTGTCTGTATACTAAATATAATACGTACACGGATTGTCTGTGTACTAAATATAATACGTACACGGATTGTTTGTATACTAAATATAATACGTACTCGGATTGTCTGTGTACTAAATATAATACGTACACGGATTGTCTGTATACTAAATATAATACGTACACGTCTTGTCTGTGTATTAAATATAATACGTACACAGATTGTCTGTGTACTAAATATAATACCTACACGGATTGTCTGTGTACTAAATATAATACGTACATGTCTTGTCTGTATGCTAAATATAATACGTACACGGATTGTCTGTGTATTAAATATAATACGTACACAGATTGTCTGTGTACTAAATATAATACCTACACGGATTGTCTGTGTACTAAATATAATACGTACATGTCTTTTTTGTAAACTAAATGTAATATGTACACGTCTTGTCTGTGTACTAAATATAATACGTACACGGATTTTCTGTGTACTCAATATAATACGTACACGGATTTTCTGTGTACTAAATATAATATGTACACGGATTGTCTGTGTATTAAATATAATACGTACACGTATTGTCTGTACACTAAATATCATACGTACACGGATTGTCTGTGTACTAATTATAATACGTACACGGATTGTCTGTACACTAAATATAATACGTACACGGATTGTCTGTACACTAAATATAATGCGTACACGTATTGTCCGTATGCTAAATATAATACGTACACGTCTTGTCTGTGTATTAAATATAATACGTACACGGATTGTCTGTGTATTAAATATAATACGTACACGGATTGTCTGTGTATTAAATATAATACGTACACGTCATGTCTGTGTATTAAATATAATACGTACATGGATTGTCTGTGTACTAATTATAATACGTACACGGATTGTCTGTATACTTTATATAATACGTACGCGAATTGTCTGTATACTAAACATAATACGTACATGTCTTGTCTGTATACTAAATATAATGCGTACACGGATTGTCTGTATGCTAAATATAATACGTACACGTCTTGTCTGTGTATTAAATATAATACGTACACGGATTGTCTGTGTATTAAATATAATACGTACACGTCTTGTCTGTGTATTAAATATAATACGTACACGGATTGTCTGTGTATTAAATATAATACGTACACGTCTTGTCTGTGTACTAAATATAATACGTACACGTCTTGTCTGTGTACTAAATTTAATACGTATATGGATTGTCTGTATAGTTAATATAATACGTACACGGATTGTCTATATACTAAATATAATGCGTACATGTATCGTCTCTATACTAAATATAATACGTACACGTCTTGTCTGTGTATTAAATATAATACGTACACGTCTTGTCTGTGTTCTAAATATAATACGTACACGGATTGTCTGTGTACTAAATATAATACGTACACGTCTTGTCTGTGTACTAAATATAATACGTACACGTCTTGTCTGTGTACTAAATATAATACGTATATGGATTGTCTGTATAGTTAATATAATACGTACACGGATTGTCTGTATACTAAATATAATGCGTACATGTATCGTCTCTATACTAAATATAATACGTACACGGATTGTCTGTGTACTAAATATAATACGTACACGTCTTGTCTGTGTACTAAATATAATACGTATATGGATTGTCTGTATAGTTAATATAATACGCACACGGATAGTCTGTATACTAAATATAATGCGTACATGTATCGTCTCTATACTAAATATAATACGTACACGTCTTGTCCGTGTATTAAATATAATACGTACACGGATTGTCTGTGTACTAATTATAATACGTACACGGATTGTCTGTATACTAAATATAATACGTACACGGATTGTCTGTGTACTAAATATAATACGTACACGGATTGTTTGTATACTAAATATAATACGTACTCGGATTGTCTGTGTACTAAATATAATACGTACACGGATTGTTTGTATACTAAATATAATACGTACACGTCTTGTCTGTGTATTAAATATAATACGTACACAGATTGTCTGTGTACTAAATATAATACCTACACGGATTGTCTGTGTACTAAATATAATACGTACATGTCTTGTCTGTAAACTAAATGTAATATGTACACGTCTTGTCTGTACACTAAATATAATACGTACACGGATTTTCTGTGTACTAAATATAATATGTACACGTATTGTCTGTACACTAAATATAATACGTACACGTCATGTATGTGTACTAAATATAATATGTACACGGATTGTCTGTATACATAATATAATACTTACGCGAATTGTCTGTATAGTAAACATAATACGTACACGTCTTGTCTGTATACTAAATATAATGCATACACGTATTGTCTGTATACTAAATATAATACGTACACGTCTTGTCTGTGTATTAAATATACTATGTACACGGATTTTCTGTGTACTAAATATAATACGTACACGTATTGTCTGTACACTTAATATAATACGTACACGTCTTGTCTGTATACTAAATATAATACGTACACGTCTTGTCTGTGTATTAAATATAATACGTACACAGATTGTCTGTGTACTAAATATAATACCTACACGGATTGTCTGTGTACTAAATATAATACGTACATGTCTTGTCTGTATGCTAAATATAATACGTACACGGATTGTCTGTGCATTAAATATAATACGTACACAGATTGTCTGTGTACTAAATATAATACCTACACGGATTGTCTGTGTACTAAATATAATACGTACATGTCTTGTCTGTAAACTAAATGTAATATGTACACGTCTTGTCTGTGTACTAAATATAATACGTACACGGATTTTCTGTGTACTCAATATAATACGTACACAGGTTTTTCTGTGTACTAAATATAATATGTACACGTATTGTCTGTACACTAAATATAATATGTACACGTCATGTATGTGTACTAAATATAATACGTACACGGATTGTCTGTATACATAATATAATACTTACGCGAATTGTCTGTATACTAAATATAATACGTACACGTCTTGTCTGTGTACTAAATATAATACGTACACGGATTGTCTGTGTACTTAATATAATACGTACATGTCTTGTCTGTAAACTAAATGTAATATGTACACGTCTTGTCTGTGTACTAAATATAATACGTACACGGATTTTCTGTGTACTCAATATAATACGTACACGGATTTTCTGTGTACTAAATATAATATGTACACGTATTGTCTGTACACTAAATATAAAACGTACACGTCATGTATGTGTACTAAATATAATACGTACACGTATTGTCTGTACACTAAATATAATACGTACACGTCATGTATGTGTACTAAATATAATATGTACACGGATTGTCTGTATACATAATATAATACTTACGCGAATTGTCTGTATAGTAAACATAATACGTACACGTCTTGTCTGTATACTAAATATAATGCATACACGTATTGTCTGTATACTAAATATAATACGTACACGTCTTGTCTGTGTATTAAATATACTATGTACACGGATTTTCTGTGTACTAAATATAATACGTACACGTATTGTCTGTACAATTAATATAATACGTACACGTCTTGTCTGTATACTAAATATAATACGTACACGTCTTGTCTGTGTACTAAATATAATACATACACGTATTGTCTGTATACTAAATGTAATACGTACGCAGATTGTCTGTATGCTAAACATAATACATACACGGATTGTCTTTCTACTAAATATAATACGTATATGTCTTGTCTGTATACTAAATGTAATATGTACACGTCTCGTCTGTGTACTAAATATAATATGTAGACGTCTTGTCTGTGTCCTAAATATAATACGTACACGGATTGTCTGTATACTAAATATAATACGTACGCGGATTGTCTGTGTACTAAATATATTACGTACACGGATTGTCTGTATACTAAATATAATACGTACACATGTTGTCTGTATACTAATCTACATATTTGTGCATACACATTTACACACGCAGACGTATTTTGCAAAGTTATAGTCAGCAGCATCAAATCAATTGCGAGGATTCAAGTGGATTCCCCCGCGCTGTCAACGAGGTGGTCCGAAGCCTAGTTTGTTGGGTCGCTGGCGCTAATTAGCATCGGGTGATTATGCGGGCTAGTTACAACTGCGCCGTCCAGACGACTGAGACTTGGAGCGTTGTTTCCCTTTAAACTAACTTGATATGGTTATTCTGTTATGGTCACAAATCGTAGACATAATAAATCTGACCGAGGATTTATCATGTCAATTATGTAGAGGTGAATGTCCGAAAAACTCTCCATTCTTTGAAAAGGAACAGTGAGCTACGAAGACATTCCCCTGTACAGAAATGACATGACAGATCTCCGATGAGAAATCTCCTAACTTGATTTCTTTCATTACTGGGAGCTGCTTACTGCCAGGTTGTGTTGCTGCGTACATGTAGTGATGACAACTATGCACTTTTCAGGCTCAAATAACAGACACCTTTAGGAGGTGCGCAAGCAGCGAAGAAATGAGTTGTATCTCAGAATATGAAGCCACATGGCAATATATGCGTTTCTTAAAGCTATCAAAACTGACATGAGACATTCCGGACTATGTATAATCGAATCTACCTTCAGCAGAGATTTCTTATAAGTATCTAAATGGGTTTGTAGCCTTTATGTATATATTTACCTAAGTTCGAATTTACATTCTCCAAAGGATTACTACTATACTTTGTAGATAATCAATGCATTACTTTACCCTGAATCGCCGACCCACCTTGCAGGATATTTGTTCTTTAGAAGCTCACTTCAGCTCACAGTTGTTGTAGTAATGGCATCATGTTTTGGCCCGAGCAACAAGAGAACAACATTGGTGAAACTGGAGAACTTTAATATAACACTTATCTCCAGATATTGTTTGCTCATAAAAAGGTTTATGGAGACAAGACATATCTTTTTTTCATTATTATATTAAACAAAAACTTACTATGAATGTTAAAACATTGTTAGCAGTTTTGTTTTAAAGTATTTCTTTGTAAACAATTAACATGATCATCAAAAGGTAAAGGATAAAGAGTTATACATTTATTACAAAAGTACATAGCTTATGGAATTTACTGTGTAATTAAATTATATTATGCAACGTTGTCAATTATATTTCATAAAGACTAGGCAAGACATTATACAGCATTCCTGGCAAAGGGTCGAGGATGTAGTATTTTTAATTACTGAAGTTTAGCGCCGCACACTCCCTGATCATTGACAGCGTGGTATACTTTTCGTTATACATAGACGACCTCGTCTTCTTTAGGCGTCTGTATATTGATGAGGGTACAGTCAATTCCATGAAGAACACTTTTGTAAACTACATATATGGTGGAATTCATCCATACGTTGTAAGTGCTTGGCGGACGGTGGAGTAGCTTAGTTTTTTGACGCGTTCGCTCGTCACGCCAAAGACACGGGTTATATTCCCAACATATATATAATGTGTGCAGCTCATTCCTTGCGTCCCCCGCCGTAATAGTGTTGGAATATTGCTAAAAGCGGCGTAAAAGCATACGCACTCTCTCATGCACTCTGCGCTTGGCCAGTGT
The DNA here is from genome assembly GCF_023055435.1 of Haliotis rufescens. NCBI lineage: Eukaryota > Metazoa > Mollusca > Gastropoda > Lepetellida > Haliotidae > Haliotis > Haliotis rufescens. The sequence continues at coordinate 422,027 of NW_025964354.1, forward strand.
CGGAATATGTATCAGTCGGACTGTGACGAGAATTGCGGACATGGTATCGACAAGTACCCTGGAAACGCTTGACTTGCTAACTCCGTGAATGTCCCCGATCTCGCTATTAAGACCCCCTTTAGCCAACTGTCTCAACGAACACAACACTTGGACCTGTGTAGAAGGGGAAGACGGACGGTAATCATCAACTCGATTACTCAGTCCTATGAAGACATGTTTCAGGAATCGATATCGAAAAATCAAATTAACATATCTAAAACATCTAGTGCCCGACTGCTGTCTCTGAAAACACGTTCGCTTCTGTAACGCTTTCTGTTCAGGATATCTAAGAAGATATCCATGGCCTTTTTTACTACACGATTTACTGGCGATTTTACTACGGCACCCAGGGCCCAGTTCAACAGAGCGAAGTAGTGCTAAGGCGATCGTACCTCCCCTATTGTTACATAGACTTATGTTATTTTGATTTAATTAATAATTACTGGAACATTCCATGCACATATAGATAAAAGGTGTTATCAAAATTAACCCCTATCTCTAAGGAAAATCTTTGTGATCGATGTAATTGTTATTCATAAACATCATTGAATTAATGTCAATGCAAATATATATAAGGAGCGTCAGTGTTAACTATGATTTCCTTGTCACAACGATGTTAATGTTGGTATCAGTTGATGTTAAACCCGATAGAGAAAGTGTGTGAATATAATTAACATGTTCCAACCAATACGATTGACAGATTATCGAAATGGTCTTTTCACAACTAAATACTTGTTCAAGCCCAATATTCCTCAAAGAAATAAAGTAAAGATAAATGATGGTTAATATTGATCACGAAATGTGGTAGTGTGTTGTATTTATTTCCCTTTCACTGAAAAACAATACCTAAAGGCGTTTAAATAATGAGTGAGTGAGTGAGTATGGTCTAACGCCTCACTCATCAATGACCAGAAAATATCACAGCAGGGACATCGGAAAATGTCTTAACTGACTGTAAACACGTGGGGAATTGAACCTGGGTCTTCGGCATGATGAGAGATTGTTATCTACCAGGCTACCCCACAACATGTAGAATACCAGTAGTCTAAGCACAATAACTAATATCTGTCATATGTCATGGTAATGTCAAATGTCAAGGTCGCTTTGAAGGTCATCCACTGACGAAATGACTTGAGGTATTGTTGGCATGGTATGTAGACTTAATATTTAATGTTCTATAAAAGTAATGTTCCCGCATTTGATTGGATGACGTTATAGGTCAAGGTAAAGTTGACGTAACAAAATATCTTTTATTAAAATATCTATCAATAATTAAAATTTGCTGAAACCTTATAAACACAATATCTAAACATATTTGTGAGTCTGCTAGTCAAGGCCATTAAACCAGAAGTGATTATAACTTTGTTAATAAGGTAGCCAGAGTCATTGTAATGTCTGTTTCAAGGTAGTATGTCTGAGGCAAACTGACACTTGATGATCAGGATATTTGTGATGGGACTACTTCGATGTTTGCATGTAAGGATGACAGAAAAGTATGCAGTCATATATAATCGAACGACAAATAAATCATGTAAATTTTGGTGAAAAGACAAGAGCTTTATTAACTTGTAGCAAAGGTTGTGACAAAAGTGAGAATATATTACAAAAGAGTGCTTTAAATATATCTTTATGTCATTGATTGGCATAGTGAGGTAATGGTAATAATTGTTATAAGTTTATTTCAGTATAACGTGCAATGTAGATACATGTATTATATACAAAGTGAGGTATGGTTTTAACAAGCAACTGTATGAATGACAACTGCTGTTGTTATGATGCTTTAAGGTTTTAGTGCATATACATATACTTTAAACGGGTGATTGTATCTAACGTCAGAACAGTTTACAGTGAGAAGGTTGGTTGGTTGGTTGGTTGTTGTTTAACGCCGCACTCAGCAATACTCCAGCTATATGACGGCGGTCTGTAAATAATCGAGTCTGGACCAGACAATCCAGTGATTAATGTAATGAGCATCGATCCACGCAATTGGGATCGATGACATGCATTAACCAAGTCAGCGAGCCTGACCACCCTATCCCGTTATTCGCCTTTTACGACAAGCATAGTCACCTTTTACGGCAAGCATGGGTTGCTGAAGACCTATTCTACCCCGGAATCTTCACGGGTCAGGAGAGAAGGAGTCATCCAAACACCTGATTGTTAGTGCCTTATTTCAGAGTTTGGTAGTTCCACTCAAGGAATAACAAAGATTTTGGAATTAAATGAGGAGTTCGATCACCGAAGCTGTCACGTTGTTAACGTACTGCAGCGGCCTGCAGCGGCCTGAAAATGCTGCGGTAAGAAAGACATTACGTTCAAGAGATCAGTATGAGGACTGGCGTCCACAATCATATGTATTCCAAGCCTGTCTCATGGACATAATAGTTAAGAGTGTTTATCTTGAAGTAACTTTTTTTATGAGTGTACTAATGTAAAATAATTTATTCCTTTGAACAAAGACGAAATAATAGTTCCAAATGCATCAATGCACTATGAACGGCAGATGTATTTGGTATCTTGTTTGAGACGAGGTTGGATCGTGTTAATTCAATGCAATAAAACTGATGTGCTAGATTTAATTGAGTGTTGCTGTTTTCAGTTTTAGTTATGTATTCCATACAAAGGACTATTTTCTTCTCGTATCAAGTCTTTGTAAGGCATTTAGAAGTGATACACATAAGATGAATTATGGATGTGAGGAACACAACGTTTCGGAATATATACTTACTCCTTCAGGTGAATAAATGCCATGAGGCAGACAGCATATATATGTACATGTAAGGACAACAACAGTAAAATTTGCCCATTGTCCATTGCTATTACCAATCAATGACATGTTAAGTGTTGGCTTCAATTTGTCCATTGCTAATCACCTTTCAGCGCCCATTATCTGTTGGCCTACCTGTTAAGTTTCCCCCTTGTTATCCTTTAACTTTTGTTGTCTTTACAGGTACATATATATATTCTCTACCTCATAGCATTTTCTTTTGGGAAGTGCACGACGTCCCGCTAGGTAGTGACCACTTCCCCATAAACATAACTATAGGAAATACAAACGTACCAATCCAAACAGAAAACCAAGAACCAAAATTCCAATACAAAAAAGCTAACTGGGACCAATTCCAAAATATCTGCAACGAAGCTAACTTAAACGAAATAGAAAATCATGATCCAGAAACCTATTTTAAAAACCTAACAGACTATATAATAAACGCAGCCAAAACCTCCATCCCCTTCAAAACATTTAAGACAGGCAAACCGACGGTACCATGGTGGAATGAGGAAATAGAACAGACTAGACGAAAACGTAAATCAGCCTTCAATAAAGCAAAACTCGACTACAAACATCTAAACATAGCCCACGAACTAAACCACCAGGTTAAAATACTAGTCCAAATAGCCAAAAGTAGAGACTGGAAAAAATTCTGCGAAGGTATAAATAACCGTAGATGCCAAAACGGTCTGGCGCAAAATCCACGCCAGTAGAGGCTTAACACGACATAAAAAAAAACACCCCGCATTAACAACTCAACCAACCCCGCCAAAAAAGCAAATTATCTCGCCAACCACTTTTCGGCCGTTAGCAGTAACACCAACTTCAGCCAAAAATTCCAAGACAAACTTAAAACAGAAAACAACAACACAAAAAAACAAACAATAACAATCTGGAAATAAACCAACCCTACACAATGGAGGAGCTCCTCTACGTAATCCAAAACAGGAAAAAGGGCACAGCCCCAGGATTAGACCTAACTTCTTACCAAATAATTAAAAAACTCCCCCTAAAACTACTCCAGGCACTACTCAAACTATACAATCTCATCTACCTAAACGGAGAGGTTCCTACTCCCTGGAAACAGGCCCTAGTCATACCACTCCCTAAACCTAATAAACCAGCTAATCAAGCTAACTCATATAGACCAATACCCATCACTTCAAACTTATGAAAAGTAATGGAATCAATGGCTAAAAATAGATTACAATACTACCTAACCCAAAATAACATCATAAACCCAGATCAAAGCGGTTTCACTCCTGGCCGCTCAACCCTAGATAATCTCGCCCGACTAGAGCAAGATATTAAGACAGGAAAACTTAATAAACAATATACCACAGGCATCTTCTTAGACTTCTCTAAAGCTTTCGACATGGTATGGCACGATGGGCAATACAAAAACTTAAAAAAATAGGACTCAAAGGTCAGATAATAAACTACATCCAGGACAATCGTAAAATAACCATGGGTATAGACCAAACACTATCGGACCAATGTCCCCTAGAAAATGGCACTTCCCAGGGCAGTATCCTCAGCCCCACCCTCTTCAATATAATGATAAACGATCTATTCGAGGGCCTATCCCCTAAAGTAAACAAATCAAAATTCGCGGATGATGGAGCCCTCTGGATCCGCACTAAAAGCATTAAAATGGCCCAAAGTTTACTCCAAAAATCTCTTGATAAAATACAACAATGGGCTGACAAATGGGGCTTCTCCTGTAACTCAGAAAAAACAACAGGAATAGTATTCAAACATAAAAACATGAAACCCGCCTCCCCAAACCTCCAGCTTAACAACCAAACAATCAAATTTAAAAAACAAACCAAATTCTTAGGACTTATTTTCGACGAACATCTCACCTGGGATGCTCACATACAAAACCTAACAACTAAATGCAGTAAAGACCTAAACACCACAAGATGCCTAACTGGCTCTAACTGGGGAGCCTCCAAAGATACCCTCCTCTCTCTCTACATATCACTAATTAGATCAAAACTAGACTACGGCTGCGCTATATACAACACCCTAAACAACTCTCTATCTAAACAAATTTACTCAATACAACAATCGGGCTCTCAAGCTAATTACACGCACCCAACATGGCACCTCCTACACTTCACTTCAGGCCTTAGCAACTAAGTCTACGCAGGGAACAGCTAAGCTTAAATTTCTGGGCCGCGTCCCAATCAAACCCTCTCATCAAAAACTTAATAAACCAAAATATCAGCCCCCAAAAACCAAGCTCTAGCTCGTAAACACCCCTTACTTACCCCAATATCCCAAAGAATAACAAACTACCTAAATGATCACCAAATTTAAAATCTTAAACAAAACTGCAAACAATCAAATATCTTCACCCCTAAACTCAAAATACCCAAAATAGACACAACACTAGCTAGCCAAAAAAATAAACAAACCGACCCAAACATAGCTAAAACCACCACACTAGCATACATACACGAAATTTGGCCAAATTGGTGTCACATTTACACGGACGGATCTTCAGATCCGACCTCCAAACACACAGGTTTCGGAGTCCATACCACACAACCAACTAAAACCACACAATCCTTCCGACTCCCAAACAACCAATCAATATTCACGGCCGAACTAATGGGCATGGCCTCAGCCCTCCATAATCAAGAATCCAAAAACCACAAAAAAAATCCTAATACTTACTAACTCCCTAAGTGGACTTCAAGCCCTCCAAAACAAAAATACCAAAAACCGACCTAAATTAATAAATCAAATACTTAAAAGCTCCAACGACCTAACTAAGGCAGGCAAACAAATAACCTTCTTGTGGATACCCGCCCACGTAGGAATATACGGTAATGAAAACGTCGATAAAGCAGCTAAACTATCCCTCAAAATCCCAGAAATAAGTTTAACCTTACCCATCTCAAAATCAGAAATTAAAAGCGTAAACAAGCAAAAAATCACCAAAAAATGGCATAACCTATATCTAAACTCAAATAGCCAAATCAAAAAAGTACTCAGCAAACCACTAACCAAACCAAAAGTTTTCCATTCATCAAAGACAATCGACAGAGTGATCACTAAACTCCAAACAGGACACACCAACCTAAATAACCACCTAAAAAAATAAAAAAACACACTACAGGTAACTGCCCACACTGCAAACAACTAGAAACCCCAGAACACGCACTCATCCACTGCACACATTACCTAACACATCGAACCGCATTACAAACCACCCTCAATCTAAACAAGGCTCTCACCCTAGAAGCAATACTAAACCCACATAATGAACTAGAAAACTTCAAGGCCTTAGGCGTATTCTTAATCAAAACGGAATAATAAAACGCATCTAAAAACACAATAATCTACCAAATCAAAACCACATAAACAAACAAACATCCACCATACCCAGCTCCCTTAATTCTACTCCCCAACCCCGTCGGCATCTATTCCGAATCTCAAAATTCCCAAATTCTATATAAGCAACCCCTACAGCCCCCTTTTGGGTTGCACACACCACTTTCGCCCCTTTCGGAAACACATCAAATGGCCTGGCCGGGCCCGTGTGCGAAATACGCATCAGACGGAAAGCGCACGTTAAATCTCCAAAGTAAGTACGTAAGCATTTTCTTTACCTGATGAAGGAGTAAGTACTCGTATACACAAGTTGACATTCATAAATTCTCTTCCTTATTTTCTCGTAGCACAAACAAGGTGAGAATTTATTCATGTGGGCCTTATATGTGTAATGTAAAGACGGCCGTTTCCTTTCAAGTTGTTACTTCACATGTTGCCAATTACTTCATATGTTGTCAGATGTTCATAGATGTTTGAGGGTTGGACAGCATTCCTATCAAGAGCAACATATTCTCCTCTCGTTTCAGGATGTAGGTTATCGCCACCTGAAACAAATGCCAAATGTTTTAATAGAACTTGTGGTTTTGAATATATATTGATTCTTTGAAATTAGAACTGAAAGTGACCAACAATTGAAAACACAATTTACATAATGCAGGTTCAAAATGTAATCTATTTATGAAATCTAATATCATTAAATAATGAAGATTTCCAAACTGTTAATGGATCAGCATGTTCATATCTCACCCGCGGGGATTCTAGGTTAGAACTGATACTCAGTGACTAAGTTTGTCGTAAGAGGTAACTTAATGAATTTGGGGTCCGTCTCCGTGACTTGGTTGATTGTGTATAATCGTATTCCAATTGTGTGCATCGATGTTCATGATGTCAGTCACTGGATTGTCTACTCCAGACTCGACTATTTATAGACATCATACAGGTGGAATATTGCCATTTGCGGCGTTAAATAACAAACAAATCGTTTTATTTTGAACAATAGAGTCAAACCATAACTTAGAGCAATTGTGGTATTAAAAACAAATAACATATATATGTGGAAATCGGTGTTTTTGAACATAGCAGTATAATTAACACTTGGACCTAACACTGCCACAGATCTTGAAAGCCCTAAAGATCATGAGCCAGATTGATAATGCATCCGTTTGTAACAATTTAAAACCTTAATCACGTGTATTGTGAATTTGAACTCTATCCCATTGCCCTTAATGCTTGCCAGTAAATGTATTAACTAGTTCTGTTATGTACCATATGTTAGTTTTTCGGGAGAAACACTATATGGCCCCCCTCCAAAAATACCAACTAAAGCAACTGGGCAAACAGTGAACTCAGACCTTTTATACAAAGCTAGTTGTCAAGCATTATATTTTATTGATAACTGAGTATGCGTACGATCGCGCGGCAAATTTGAAAACAAATACAAAGATATATTTATATTATTTCCAATAATAAGGCTATGAGGTAAGGCGCTGATGCCCAAAACACATTTTCTTATTAGGTTTTAGAATTACATCTTCCAGGTATCCACCAGGTTGATCAATTGAAATTTTAATTAGACGATTGAATTGTGTATCAAACTAATGCTTTCAGCATTAAACGTATAGTGTTAGTGGTGTCAATGTCAACATATATAGTTTATGAAATCCATTCTGAATGTGTAAACATTGCGCAGCCAACGTGTATCAATATATTGATAGGTAGATGTATTAGGATAAGAACCCTACATGCAACTGGCCATGGAATGTCAAACTAGTGTCATGTAAAGGAGTGAACCTACCCATCACACCTGTCCCTGCCAATGTCCCTGTTGTGACTATTCTGTCACCTGCAGTAGTTGGGACGTACGCAGGATTACTACGCAGTCCGGGTCCTTGTTGATCATTACCAGAAGCAGATCCTCCAGGGCCGACTACAACATTGTCCTCAACCTGGTGCACAGCGTCCTCAGAAGGGGGATATACGACTGCTACCTTCCGTTTTCCTTGTGACACAGGTACAACCAAGTCATCATGTGTATGAGTGTCTGCTGATGCTGGCACCTGTTGTAGTCAACGGCAAAATAAATATCCCATGTAAGTTACGTTACCTTTTCGACATTGATATATTATATCAACAATTATATCTTGGTTAAGGTTTTGGGCTGCCAATGGTTAATCCATCTAACATTCACTCGCATCAATACTATATTTATCAGGGCATTTATGATTTGCAGAAACCCAAGGTCTTCTATTAACTGCCTGACGAAGGAGCGCAGTTGAAAAGACCGAGGGCTTCTGCAATGATAATACCCTGAAAAATAGCGTTACAGTTATTACAGATAAAATGGATAGAATGTTTTATCACATAAAAAGAAACAACAATATTGGTTATGAAACATTTACTGCAATCAACACGAATGTCACTGACCCACTTTTCCAAAAATGAAACGTCATAGAACAAACCAGATGACATCTCTATTGAACGTGACGTCACCTACCCCTATCCCTATGACGTCTTCTAACAACGGGCGTGATAATGGCCCGTCGTCAAGCAAATATGAGGGCATTATCAAGTTATAGTGGCCCGCTCATTTTCGATATCATGTGGGGGGTTTAATGATAATTCTATCCATTTTAGCTATAAAGAAGAAAAAGACTCAATGTGAAGAATTTACTTCTGCATTGTGTTATATGAAGTGTTGTGTATTCACGTCGGAATCAGACGTATTTGCTGGCCCATACACAGTTATAGTGTTAGGTTCAGAGATAGCTTACCTGTTTTCTACAGCGGCGGTAGCAGCAACCGATAGTGATAATGATGATGATAATAACAGCTCCTGCTACAACTATAGGTAGCCATAAGATAGCTTCAATTGCTGTAACAGAATAAATTGTATTTTCAACACACAAGTTTTCAATTAATTACTGTTGTTGTGACAAAGTAGCTGTTAAGTATTTGCAAAATATTTTATTTCAAGGATGACGTGAATTATTAGATGGACGACATATCACGTCTTCACCCTCAATTACACGATATTCGCTCTGACAAATAATCCGTTCATGCCAGTGTTACATGGCACAATAAAGTGCCTACTGCTGCTCCGTTGACGATCTCATTCGTCATGGGGTTGCTGGTGCATCTTCAATACGTTCACTATTCCGTTTCTCTGCACACGGAACAACCTGGAACTCCCTATCTCTGGGGATCCAATGCCCCGAGCGCTCACCATCGAGTATTGTCATTAGGTTTGACATGGATGTCAGAATTTAGTACAGTAAAACATTGTTTCCCCTTTGTCGATAACGTCATCAGAGAGATGCTATTGTGTTGTGATCAACATGAAAATGTCTGACAACTTTGCCTTTCTCGTTTGCACGGCGCGTAGACGTTAATAGTTAGCAAGCCATTGCATAGCCTACGCGTTATTTACAGTTAAGCAAAAGTCGTATTTTTAGCACCTGTTAACTAAAGAATTAATGTGTGTTGTTCACATTCAAAAACACAAGTATGAAGATCATTTTCCCAACAATAAAAATTACAATAATTACGAATTGTGAATCGCAACCTCAATATGGAGGAGATGCATTATTATATTTCGGAATCAATTTATTTTTATTAAAACTTCATATAAAGCACAGTTACCTTTTCCCGTTTGTACAAACTATATAATGTTTGTTGCAATTCAGTGTGTGCGTGATGATTTAGTCGATGGACACCCCAAGATAAATATCACAATAACTGTTTTTATGCATAAATGCTGAGCTTGCAAAATGTCAAAAAGCTTCAGTAGTTTATTTACCTCAAAAAGAAAACATATCGAATTAAAAAAGTATCTGACAGATTTCTCGGCACACAACTACCAGAAACGGCCATTGTTGACTTTTGGCACATCACATTGAGCGGCATGCAGTCCGAAATTTTATAATTTTTCACATTTGATAATTATTTTTTGTTAGAAGAAATCACTCACGTTCCTTAATTTCTAAATATTAACAGCTTTCAGTATAAGTAATAATAAACCAAAACAAACTGATTCGTAACTTCATCGATTATCTGGAAGTTGTACGATCATGGCAACGGCAGTAAACAAACAGCACCACGTGCAACGTGATTACGTTATACTATCACAATCCTATTTATACATCTAAATTAATTTTCTGGAATTATTTACACGGATGTATACATCTTTGTAAAAAAAATATCTCAGGCGTGGCCTAACTCGCGATTTGTTCATTTGAGCAAAGTCAACACACGCTGAGAATATAACGAAAAATATCAGATGATACTCAAACTCTGAACTGATATACCTACTAGGGAAACCATTCAAAAGAACAATTATGCAGATTACGAAACATAGTATAAAAAATAGCAATTTCATCGGGCATTTCAGAAACCGGAAGCAAGTAACATCTATCACACATCGAGGCGAAATAGACATCAATTCAAAAGAAATTAAGTAATTTAATATTTATCGTCCCCTGTTTACTATTTATTGAACTTGGTAGCAGTCTGTACTCATATGTTTCATATTTTGTCGTGATTGTCGCGGGTGCGTAATATCAAATTTGTGAGTCTAACACCGAAACCGTAATGGATTCCACGCAAGATGATTTTGGAATTATTTTATGCCAAATGACGGCAGCCAGGAGCGATATAACATATTGATATGCTATAATAATAACATCACAATATTGTTACTGTTCTGTCATTGCAAGAAGGACAATTTAAAATATTTAGGTTGTTTTCGAAAACGTTTACCCCCTCCAGTCTTTAGAACGGATGAAACTAGGATCAAGGCGACTGGGTGGATGTAGTAGGGTCCATGTGATTTTGTGCCCCAAACAAAAATTTACTCAAAATACTTGCTTATTTTGTACCAAAGAGAACTAAACTAAATCTATATAAAAACCATTTTCATGTTTATTGCAAACAATGAACAGAACGTTAGGATAAAACATTTCATCAAGTTCATAATATCCATGACTAACTGTACGTGGTCCTTTGATGAAGTCATTCCACATTGGCAAACTCAAATTGATTGTTTGGTTTTGATAGGAAAGTGAGATCTTGTCACTGACGAAGAGACCAGTTAAATTGGTAAGTTAAGTTATTGTTTTGATAGGAAAGAGATAATAAATTAACTTTTTAATACTAAGTAGTGTGTATATTTGAAACTAATACAAAATTGTTCCGGGTACAACATCACATTCCGGTCTTGGTATAAACTTTCAAATGGATTTCATGAAATGTAGGGAAAAAAACATTCTCGTCAGTATGTTTACGCAACCACGGTAATAACAGGGAGACGGCTTATGCTTTGTCCTTAAAGTGGAACAAATAATCTGAAAAATATGGACACCTCAGAAATTGGGGCTTTTAAAGTTACAATGCTTTCTGACTTGTCAGATGGTTTGACGTTGGTCTATTAAAGAGAAATCCTTATGATTTTAAAAAAATTTACTCAGAGTAACAAAGAGTACTCAATGATTTACAAATGTGATTTTATTACTGCAAATACATGTACAATTTTTTTTTTTCAATTCTTATTTCATGATGGCAAGAGCACGTTTATACACACCAACTGATGAAAGTGTGACATTGTGATTGCATACAAGGGAAAAATAAGTCTGCGGCAGTGCATGTATGCGTAAAATAAACCACACAAGGTGCCGGGGTGTGGCTGACAGGATAAAATACACCTGACAAGGGTAGTCATGTACACAGGGACATTTCGTTTCACTCCACCCAGATGGCGGAGACATATTGAACATGGTATGGACCTATACTGACTGGATGTACAGAAACCTATCAAATAATCAAGGCTGGTGATAATCTGTATTTACTTTGAATATTTGTACATCACATCGGATGTTAGATGAAAACATGCTGACCACAGTTCACAATGGTCCATGTTCCTTTAGAGACATGCATGAGCGTCACTGTCACACACCTGAGCATACTGCAACAAACCTGGAAATTCCAGCAATCGTACAAATTATTTCATTGGTGAGAACCCAGAAAAAATACATAAGGCGACAATTTTTTTAATTTGTTGGTTTACGGATGCGCCGCTCTTTCAAAGTCCAAATGTTTAAAAAAAATAAAAACAAAAATTACCCTTTTTTTTATTACCGCCGATCTTTTCGACAAAAAGTTCAAACAAAAAAAAAGATTTCATTCCCTCGTCGAGCGTAAAGCAAAGGGAAGTCACTCTGATATTTCTTGCTGGGATCCTTCTCTAATACCATCAAAGCTTGTCAACGCAAAGCGCAGTGGTGACCAGTTTAACTAATTCAACACTGTTGGCCGTTCAAAGCCACAAGTCACACCGCACGGTAGACCGTCCAAGCCACGTCAAAATAGTTTATAATTATATTAACCTACTTGTCATATCATTCATTTATTAAATCTATCACATTTCACAATGTCTGAAATACGTATTCCATTTGATTTTATCATTTTTTTATCTATAGATTAAAAATATATTCACTTGACACTATTTCCCGCAATGTTATTGAACATATAATTCTCGGACACACTTCGACAACGGGTCCTCATCGAACATGTCAAATAGCAAAATAAAGACGTTTCACACACTGAAACGTCTTTATTTACAAAGTAATAAAATCATCAAAAATATATCTATAAAAGTTGCCAAACTGACATCTTAATTATTATTTCCAACTTTTCATGCGATCGCATATCGTAAGTCAAATGACATCTCGGCTTTCTTCGCCTCGATTTCTCGGCTCGGACACGATGTCTTAATGCCAAAATATATGCATAAGAAATCTTTGTCACAGCTCGAAACCTAGCTCTATGCATCCATAAAGTTCCATATTTTTAATATAGATCGCGATTTCATGCTAAAACGTTCAGAATAACATGATTTAACCCAAACCTTTCGCCAAAATCTGAAAATTTTCGTTGTTGTAATTTGATTAGCTGCCTTAGGTCACGTGTTTATATTTGACCAATCACGGACCTTGTAGCAGATTTTGTCGGTGAAACAAAATAAGTTTTTTTAATGTATACTGACATGGCAGGACGTATGTGTTATTCATACGAAGCTTTGAAAACCGAGGTATTTCCTAATGTTAGTGAGCGGACAGCCACTTTCATCGGGAAATGGGTGATGACAGATATTATTTGTAATTCTTTTTAAAATAATGTTCCAACAGCGTAAACAAATGAAAATTAAAAAGAAATGGGTAAGTGGATTTTATCAATTCTTATATTTGCCGAAAAAATCGTTAGATTTGCGCTTAATTTGGACGTTATGAATGTTTTAGCTTACATTATTATTTATTTAAAACGAACTTTATTTAGTTGTTCATGAATTATTTAAATAATGAAATACACATAACTTTCATATTTATAAACAATAGGATTAATTAGACCTTTCAAATAGTGTATGGCCAAACATGTAGTAGCAAAGATGTTAATTTCAGCAGATAACTCCGTGATAAATGTTGGTTTCATCTATCACACAACAGTCTCTGGGAACTTGATGTCACAGCAGTAATCTTCTGGTTTGCTGGTGTTGAAAGAGTTAAACGTTGCCCATGCTGCCAAAATAGCAGCGTCTTTCATGCATTTCCACCCATGACATGAATATTGTTATGTTGCCATCCTTGCACAAGCTGAGTGCCAGGGATATCATAAAATGTTCTTGAAAAATTTAGTTATTTTACTTTTATTACGCCAGGATATTTTTTTTCATACCTACCTAACTTTTTAGGACAAAATTCAGGTAAAAAAAATGTGAGAGGCTTTTTTTCTTTTTTTTAAATTGGCCTGCCTCACTTTTGAAATGAGTTTGAAATCCGTAAACCAAGAAATAAAAAAAGGGTCGCCTACGTAGGGCTATTTCCATGTACTTTTCTCCAACAGAACCGAACTGCAGGAATGGTCAATGTGCCCTATTGCTTTTATGAAAGATAAATTTCCCTTATAAACATATGGCTATCTTACCAGCTCAAGTGCCACCCTGGTTCTTGTGATTAAAAAAACAAAAACGACATGTACCGATGCAAGAAATTAATGTATCATATTTAGATTAAAATTAAATATTAGAATTGTTTTGAAACAAACAACTTAATGCACAAGATTAATGTCTATAAGAGTTCTGCGTACATATGTTGGGATCTTATCTATTAATTTATTATTCATGGTATACTAAAATTAATTCATAACATCAAATAGTTACTTATTCACATAATTGATGTTCATATTAAAGATAATAATTGTTGAATATAATATTTCTAAACTAAAGGTAGTAATGATAAGTTTGATCAGTTCCAGAACAATATGTGGTGTCCTTAAACATAATCATTGTGGAAAAAATAACAACTAAATATAAAAAAACATAACCAAATATTTGGAAAGCTTTAAACATTAACAAATCTATCATCAACACGTAATAATGGCAGTCTTCATATTTAAAGAATAACTTTTACAATGCTCCGTGAAATTGTTCTTAAATCTTAATGTGAAACCGACACTGAAAATATGAACGTCGTATTTTATCGATATATATATACGTACTTGCGAATATCCTATCATATTCAGCAACGAATGAATGTTATTTTGAAATATGTCTTGTCATGCCTACTGTCGCGCATCTGTTGTAGAGGATGATCATTGCAAATCGACGATATCCATGCCGTATTGCATGGGACACACTTATTATAGTGAAAACAAAATTATCTGCGTGTACATAGCGGAAACATGAATCATATCCATTTATATTCAACGGATAGCGATCCTTGAATATCAACAAAAATTTAGATAAAAGATACCCAGAAACTGTAGATTCATCGTCAACCGTTTCCGGGTCACGGAGCATGCAAGGTCAAACGGATTAATATTATGCCAATTATATCGTCAAAGTCACATTTTTGTTTCATATTTGTGGTTATTACCGATATAATGTAGTGATTTGTATTTTTTCTGTTTGTGACGGGTGAAATATTTCAAAATTTACAGTCATTGTTTTGTTACGAAAGATTATCAGCAGACTACCCCTGTCTGTGACATCACTTCCGGTGAACTTTGTACTTACTGAAATATTGCTATCAGAATTCACGATCTTTATTTTCCTTTTTCTCTTGTCATTTTAAACGGAAAATGACAAATGAAACATTCCTTGTTGAGAAGATCATCAACTTTCGCCAAGGCATATATATGAAGGCAATGTGAACTTGTTCAATGTTAAAATAGCAATAAGTTATGCTGACGTCAGACGAAGCCCGCCACGTTTGATTTTCGTACATCTACAAGCATCATAACACGGGATTTGTATTCAACTAAAACACTTGACATTAGAATTGGTGAATATTTTTAAGTCATTGATTGTTTCCTGCAAATTTTGTAACATGACACGTTAGATTAATCCGACTTTTCCTATTTCTGCAATTGACATGATGACCTCGAAAATTAAGTTTGTTTGTTTTTTTAACAAATGGATAAAAACTGAATTTGCCGATGAATAAAATCGAATTTATACTCAGTTATTATTAAGAGATCGGAATATGATTATTGAAATAAATTTGCATAAATGTTACGATTCAAAAAGGTTCCCATCATGAAACTCCAAACACCTCCAATAAATTTTGCGTTCGCTTTTGTATGATTGAAAACATCATGCTATTTTTAAATAGTAACGTCTATCCGGAATAAATGTGCAAAATATTTCTTCATGGGCAATTGGCCCTTGTTTAATGAAGCATAGACTGTTTGATAACACCCACCCTCTTTAAAGCACCTTATGCTAAAACAATTCAGCAGGCTAAAGGTTCATTAATTGCAGTTCTCCATGAAGAATTGGTCAGTCGTGTTTTTTTGTGTGTACATCATGCACTTTTCAGAGAGTTTGAATTACCGGGTCTTTGCGTTACTGTCTCGAAATCCGCCGATGTAGTCTCCATGTACCGGCTCCCTGTTGATAACAATTGTGATGACATATGAGAACGTTCAACG
Organism: Haliotis rufescens; assembly: GCF_023055435.1. Lineage (NCBI taxonomy): Eukaryota > Metazoa > Mollusca > Gastropoda > Lepetellida > Haliotidae > Haliotis > Haliotis rufescens. The sequence continues at coordinate 438,162 of NW_025964354.1, forward strand.
CCTATAAATAAATAAGTCACTTACTTTATGTTTGGGTTTGTTCCATGGGAGCTTCGGGTAATATTTTCACGACAACTTATCCAAGATACTTAGTTCATTTAGCCTGATCTTACATTATCACTTAATTGAGTCGTATTGCATAATTACATATTTTAACTAATTGAGAGCTATTAAAGATTATGTTGGTGACAATTTACTTTATTGCTTAAGATGTATGGTACACAGTGATACTGTCATACCCACCTATTGAATAAATGTTGCTTCTCGGGTACATAGCTGATTCGTTAACAGCTTTCCCGCACTGCCACGCTGATCCTTGGTCTGTGGTGGAGTTAAATCTGAACGCTATACTATGGGCCGTGCTATTGCAACTCACATTGATACGGCTGATGATGTCCTGACCGTAGACGAGAGTCTGCTTAACACAATGAATTGACTGTTGAGTTACGAATTTAAATTTGTTGCTCTGCAGCCACCCTATGTTTACTGCAGATTCATCACGAATCATACAGGTCAAGGTGAGGAGGTCTCCATCTGTTGCTGTTAATGGTGAGCTCGTCAGTGAAAAATCACCTACGGAAGCAAAACAATCGTCATTAAAGTTTCATATATAGAACATCCAATAGGCAAGAGAGCAGTAATTCGCTTGAAGTTCAAATATGGTAGAGAAGCAACCAACCACTTTACTAATCTCAGCATATAAAGTACTGTGTAAACTATGAGTGCCATGATGTTGAACCTGAGATGATTGGAGGGATGAAGGTTTTAATGTTGATTTTATGCACTAAGTGACACCCTAATTCACAGTTGACATTTTCTCGGGAACATATATGGTCCAGTGGCACAAAGGGGGCTGCATTGTGAGAGACCATATATTATGCATACACAACATAAGGGTTTAAGGGACGTTAACGCGTCCGCTCATCCCACTCTGATTGGGAACAAGGTTCGTTTTTGTGTTTGGAACTCTCAATGCCATAACCCATGGAATGATCACAATTTAGAGTTGTTTATGGGAGGTTTTGAACAAATATTTTGCATAATAATGTATCTACAGGACTGTCGCCAAAACGATAGTGTGGGGTGCAGCAAACACGACTGTTCGTGAAAGGGGAAAACGGCAGGCGGCAAGCCACTTGTCTTTGAGCGAAGTTTTGTCAACTGTTTTGGTTGTCATGAACGATCTGGTGGCATCGATTTTCCACCTGGTTACCATGTTTGATTCTACGATAAGCCCCTTCTTATCGACAACACAATTTCAGCTTCGGCCCAACTTATTCACTCGCCTATAATTCTAAACTGACGGCCAAGAGAAACTAATCATAGTTTTAAATCACCCTAGTTATAAACCACAAACGATAGATGCATGAAGTAAAATGTACAGACATGATCAACAAAATCAACATTTAAAATGACAGTCATGCAGCAGACATTGGGGTAGCAAAACAAGATGTCAACTTAATCAGACAAAGGGCACACACATCTAAAATCGGTCAAGTTCAATGACATGTCAAATTAATTGCATGTATGACAACCCGCTGCTACAAGACATGTAAAAAATATTCGGCGCAAAGACAAAGTCAGTCGTCTAATGACGTCACTTAGGATACGTCGCCCTTCTTCTTGGAGAGCATGGATCAGTTCTTGTCGGTTGGCTGGAGGATGTGGTCCATCACATCCCAGAGGTGTTCAATCAATCAATCTTTATTGTATGTAAGGCCATTGGCCCATATACACATACAGATAAACAATATCATTTACAGCGCATTATATAATTATTGGATAACTAATATGATGCTTGACATGTAATAGAGGTATTGTGATAACAGTGGTAATAACCTGTCTGCAAGGAGGTTCTGTACAATTCGGGTTGTGTTGAGTCGGTTATCGAAATATTCGAACGAGTCGGACGACAAATGTCATCCATGTAACGCTGAACGGTCAAATTACCGTCAACAATGACCAGTGACGCTCCCTCCACGAAAAAGCACGACCTTCTGAACGCAACATGCCGCTGTTTATTCTTTCCTTCCGTCTGACATCAGCTCTGAACAGACAGAACCGGCTTGCATCTGCCAATCACCTCGCTGCCAACGACGTACAGTCCGGGGCCATCTCAATCTCGATTTTGTGCCGTTAATAACTGTCCTCTGTTAGTTCTGTAAGCCCTAATTCCTTGAACCATGAGGCACCTGGTCACTGCCTGTCGACTAACCATATACCATAAGCATTTATCGCTGAAGACGTCACGGTCAGGAATCGTACAAAGTACGCAGGTACCGGTCTTTATAGGGCGTAGTTACCTGTCTGCCCAAGTGTCAGTCGTGGCATTTATGTGGCTTTTTTCCATCAGTTTGAGTGTCTAACACGCCGTCATCATTTATATACCCTTATTGCAAGTGTAGTTTCGGCTGCTATTGCGGTACGTTTTTTTTTTTATCTTTTCGCATTTTATTGATAAAACGTGTTGTGGACGTATTTCATTTTCTGCATAGAGCATTTGTGTGTTTGGACGATGTGTTTCACATTAGTTTAGTTTATAAATCTGAACTCTTTCTTGTTTACAGTGGTGAAGTTTCTTTTGGCTGTCAGTTTTTATGGGTTGTAATAATGAGGATTTTTTGCATGTGATTCCTTACTATTCCTAAGTAATGTTATCATTTCTTGGATGAATTGCTATAGTCGCAATATTGTTGTAATCTCACTGTTACAACGTTATTAACTTATATTATCATAATACTTGCAAACGAAATTAATTCTTGTTAGACACAAGGTTGCACTGGTGGCCCAGTCGTCTAAGGCGCCGCGATTCGCTGTGCAGAGCCAGAAACCTATGATTGTGGTTCGAATCCCGGTTCGCCCCGAATATGTTTCTAGGTCTGTCAGCACCATACCAGTGCTCGTAGGTTTCACCGAAGTGTTAAACGTCTGAGACCTGCATCACTTCGTGCTTTCCTCCCACATTTAGCTGACACGTAATGATATAACGGGAATAATGTTAAAAGCAGCTGAACCCAACTCACTCACTCTTATACACAAAATAAATATTTGGTGAAGACAATAAATTGAAGACACGATTATATGTAACACTCTATGTCACACTTGTTTCACTTTTCTGTGTATGTTTGAGTTTAAGAGGAACTTCGATTCAAGAAGAGTCGTATAATCCCCTACAGTATGGATTGTAATGTATTGTCAATATAGTATACATCTAGGCAAAGAGATCAACCATGCATGAACTAATTCTAAAACGAACAAAACACTAAAACCTTACTTGCATGGGAAAATTGAACAAGACGAGTATGTGATATGTTAGTGTTTGGGGTAGTGAGGAATTATATAAATTGTGAAATAAAGTAATCCTACTGAGAGGCGACATTCCTATATATTGTATGAAACGCCAGAGAATGTCTGATATTGTCTTTGACTATTTCAACAGATGCAAACAATTGTCTCGTTACCTTGAATGGTGCAATAGTCGGGTTGTGAACCTGAAATAAGCAGTGTGTCGGCGCCTATTTCATCCTCGTAATGTTTTGACGTTTGTAATGTTGTGGTTAAGTGTATACCTTCTTTTGCCGGATAAGTTACAGCGTATCTGAATTATATGCTACTATTGCAATACCTGTAGGTTCATATGATTATTTGAACTCGTTATGCCTATATTATACCATTTCAGATAGTCTCTTTGTAATACTGTTGTGAATATATTATGTCAATCCTGTCAACTTCATTATATTGTTTTACTTTACAATAGGTATCTTGACTAACATATACTGTATCTTGTGCGAATGACTACTCGGGAAATGTTTTTAGATGTAAGTGGTCGGCCATATCGTTTTAACCACTATTCAAGTAATAGTCCTTAACATGTAAATTATTGTACGTATGATGCTGTTGTTAATAATTCTGATCAACCATTGTCATACAATCCTTCTATGTCATGTTCATCGGAGGTTTTTTGTTCATATGTATATCAATGAGATATGTGAGCTGACTTTCTATTCACTTAGGTCTTGTGTTAGTGTGAGCTTAATGATGTTATCATTTTGCAATTTAACTTTCTGCTTTTAAAGTAAATGTATGACCCAAACTGGAAAACCCAAGATATTCAGAATTTGAAAACAGAACATCACCAGCGGTATTGACATATATGTGAATACACATCATTACTACAAATTACTGTGGAGCACAATTAGCATAAAAACGATGTATCCTTTGTGTATAAAGGAAGTGTTGTATTTCAGCTACACACAGGTGTTGTTATGTTTGCATGCTAAACTCAGGGTAAGACAACCAAGCTAATAACATGGTGGACGACTTCACGTCTGACTAAAACTGCCGATAGTTGGTGAAATGCAGATAAATTCCGTATCATAAAACTTGGAACAATATTTGGAATAAAAAGTATCTCTTGACAGCCTGCGGTGAGGTAATACATATTTGTTATCCCTAATATATTATATTTACGTTATCGAAACATACGAGATTAATAATCTCTAAAGTACCGTCATACTTAAACTGACATACTACTATTTACTACTTTCTGTTGAGTGAAACGCCCTATTTACAATGCAGTTCCAAATGATTTACAGCCATTTATGCTTATATAATCTCACATCGGGAAAGCACTTTCTAATCTTTAAGGGAACGTTATACAATAGTTTTGGAGCACGTAAATACCACAGGGCCTACTAAAAGAAGCTCCCTCTAGGAGACCTCATTTGCAAACTAGGCACTACAGGATCATGACACAAGGTTTATCGGATTAGTGTATCGCATTGAAGACCCTGTCCGTTGTATATATTATAAATTAATGTTCATGAAAGTTTGCTGTTATGCTGACACTAGACTATCTACTAATGAGACAATGCATACCCTATTTCAAACAATACATCAATATATCAAGGTCTATCAATGTCTGGTAGCCTAGTGGTTAAAGCGTTCGCTTGTCACGCCGAAAACCCGGGTTCGAATCACGACATGGGTACAATGTGTGAAGCCCATTTCTGGTGTCCCCCGCCGTGATATTGCTTGAATATTTCTAAAAGCGGCGTAAAACCAAACTCAATCACTCATTTTCAAACTAGGTATTTTTGGATCGTGACACAAGGTTTATTGGGTAGTTTTTTTAGCATTGAAAACACTATCCATTGATGATCATGAAAGCTTTCCCGTTATGTTGACACTAGACTTTCTAATAATGAGACAATGCATACCCCATTACAAACGATATATAAAAGCATATCAATGTGGAGAATGATAAGCTCTTTGGGGTTTACTGTAATTGACGCGTGGAGTCATGGGGCATAGAACCAATTCAATTTAATACAGCATAACAGTATGAGAATCCCAGTTGGAACGCTTGTCTACTTTGTTGGTGGTCCATCATCTTATTAATATGTACATCCATACTTGCCATTAACATGCTCCTCTCCATGGATAACACCTATCCACATACATATCAGTATATTCCACCAGGTCTTCATTGTAGCATCACAAGGCCTAGTGAATGTCTTCCTGTATATCCTTCCTACACAACCTGTGATGTCCTAGACTGAATTATAGAATCCATTTCTCTCACCTAGAAAGAAACAGGAGGTCTTAAGCAGCACATATAACACTCTTCTACTCACAACAAAGCCTAACTTGAGTGTGGCTTCATACTTGACAGCTATATGTGATCGCCAATATTATTGCATTGCATCAACAGCACCTACTGGGTATGAAACGTCCATATACCCTAGTCCTCTCCGTCAGGGATTAATACTCTTTCCTTTTTATACGATTCACACTTGACAGAGGTAGGACAAGAGCTTTTTGGAAAGGATACCCTGTGTCGTAACTCAGCATATGAACTACATGTAGTTTTATCCGCTATAGCTTGTGTGTTCACAAGTGTCAATTGGCAACCCTTGTGTAAAACAAAATACCGCTCTTTCCTGTTACTATTTATACTACACCAGCTTTTATCTTATCCGGAGACACCTTTGTAGTCTCGACAGTTAACAGAGCGTGAAAATATCATGTCATGGGGATTTAAAGAACGGAGGGACCGGTAATAACACTGAGGTTGTGCATGCATCTGTCTTTAGTCAATAATATAAGTTGCTGTATTCTTATTACAACATGCTACAAGGCCCTTTAACGTTGTATATACTGGCCTTGTCGTGTTGTATACAACGGCCTTGTAACATTGTATATACCGGCCTTGTCATGTTGTATATGCTTGGCTTGTCACGTTGTGTACACTGGTCTTGCTATATTGTATATACTAGTCTTGTCATGTTGTATATGCTGGACTTGTAACGTTGTATATACTGGCCTTGCTATATTGTATATACTGGCCATATTGACAGTAACGGGTGACCTCGCCAAGATGAACACTACTAAGCAGACTCTCGTTCATTTCCAGATGAACGTCAGTATGTCACGTGATTACGTTATACATCTGGCGGAGACATACATAGCTACTTTAGGGGAATTCCTCAATGTCTACTAATAACGTCAAATAGGTACGGTATCATCATATGACAATTTCTTTCACATTGTGCACATTCGAGAAAAACTAATGCCACAATCTACGTTTTCAAAAAAAGAATGAATTTTGATCTTTTTATAATATAATTGTTGCCACAAACGTCTGTTTCTTAGTATCGAACGCGTCGCGTGCGCTGAGCGAACCTCACTGCATTGCCCATGACATCACTGATACCAGAGCCATGGCGAACGCTGGTCAGGAAGTGGATTTTGATGAATTGATGTATTTTGGCGATTTTGATATGGGCGTTCCTGATGTTATTGTACACATTTTTAACGAAACTATCTCGGCAACATCGGAAATATCAAAACGAGAAATTGAAGATGAATTAGCACTTTCTGACTACAAAGGTTTACCACCCCCAGAAATTCCTTCTCAGTCAAACAATGTTCCGAAGCATTTCAAAGTGGCTACTGAGGACGAGCTAATGCCATAGGAGTCATTACCGCAATTGAAGAAGCAATGGCTGACAAAAGAATGTCAGCAGCTGATAAACCAAACTGTCCAGTTCAAATGCTGACAACCTTTATTAGTAGAACCGACACTCAAGCTACCTCTCTATTTAACCAGTGTGTTAAGGATGCCCCTTCGCAACCGTTGAGTCACGAAAAATGGTATACTTGAAAAGCATAAGGGAAAACTAGTTTCAAAGGTTTCATGGCTGATGCTTCCAAATATTCAAAGTGTTCAAAACGGTACACAGCCCACTGTCTGAGAGCGACGTCGTTTTAGGCTACGAATGATGCAGGCTTTGAAGCCAGACAGTTTATGTATATTTCGGGCAACTGAAATGACGCGACCATTCGAAGCGAAAACAGAGAATGCTCGACTTACCAAAAGACATCACCGAGCTCCATCAGACATACAATAACATCCATGCGACTAATGAACATACTACTGAATTATTAAGGAAATCAAACTTTATGGCAAATTTGTGTCGTTACACAATCACCTTTAGTTAATGATGAACCATTTAATAACAATACACATTTTTGTAAGCAGAGGTACTATTTGTTACATCAGGTGATTACAACTGGGGGGAGTCAGAATCACTGTTCAAAGGGTAATGGTGCTAGACGGGTAATGTATTACTCACGATAGACAACACGTAAGTAAATTTCTCATTTAACTCGTCAATCGAGACTGTTCGTTTCGCAAAGCGCCATTTTAATGCCTTGACCAGCGTGTATTCTTTCGCTTCAAACAACACTCTTGTAGTTTACAAGTATACTTTTTGTTCAAGTTGATTTTGTATATAATCGTATCTAAATGTATTAGGAGTTTTCGTGACCCTAAATAATACACGCTGGTCAAGTTACAAAAATGGCGCTTTGCAACATGAACAGTTTGGATTGACGAGTTAAATGAGAAATTTACAGTTTCAAACGAAACATTTTCGAGAGAATAACAAAAGGCATGGAGACATATAAACTCAATAATTATCATCAGTCATTATTTTGCCTTGTCAATGTGGACCTTACGTCAAAAGGATGTCAACGGTTTGTGGACAAGCTAGACACGTACTATAAAGGGAGACAGTTTGAGGGGAGGTAACTTATGTATGACAATAGTTCCGTCGAAGTGCAATGTTCACGGCAGTGAAAATATCACTTTTCTCAACTTCAGAAAACTCAGTCTATCAAATTGAAGTACATTATTAAGCCAAGAACGTGGTTTCTTAATAAAGTCTTTGATCATCACAATTAATTAGGGGCGGTTGGGTAGCCTAGTGGTTAAAGTGTTCGCTCGTCACGCCGAAGACCCCGGCTGGATTCCCGACAAGGGTACAATGTGTGAAGACCATTTCTGGTGTCCCCAGATATTGCTGGAATATTGCTAAAAGCGGCGTAAAACCATCACTCACTCACAATTAATTATATTAAAAGATAAAACAGTGTCGAACAACGAATATTTGCACCACAATGTTCATGTAAAATATGTAGGTTGGGCCTTGGCAAATCCAAGATGGCTGTTTTAGACGGCATACGAACTCTTATTAGGTCAGTAACAGCCATCTTGGATTTTTACTGACGGTATACTGGCTCACTTGGTGTCAGTAGTTCTTCTCCCTAATTGTCAATCTCACTTTGAGGCATAATTAAACTGGATGAATAGATCGTCTCGATGTACTTTGAACCGAGCTTTAAGCTAGATTTGGGGTTAAGTTCAGATGTTTCTTGCGGTGATGATGAAAACGTGTGTATTTTCAGAATCCGCATCATATGGTTTCTTTTGTTCCATATCGGAAAAAGCACAGCACTTTATTGCTAGGTTGTTGGGAACAGCCTTTGGTCGATTCACCAGCTGCCAATATTTTATTCATGCGCCACCCTTTCAGCAGTGACGTCTTTCTTAAACGTCAAATTTAGATAATGTGCAAAGTAAAAGTGAGTAATAAATAAATTACTACACTAGCTAGCCCCCGTTAGATACTATTTTTATCACTACTTGTTTATCTAGTGAGATAGGTTTCGAAAAACGCTCGTTACACAAATAAAAAACGGAATTTAACGGGGACCCGTTGAATAATCGTTACGTTTAAAAGACTGAAATCATATGATATGCCTCCGCTTGGCAAGTTGTTGCTGGTATGTCGGGCTCAAAACAATATAGTTATATATATGTTAGTATTAATAACAAGTTTAAGAAAATGTCATAACCCTGGATAATAATCACGGTCTTAGTCTTCATGATTATGATAAGATAACGGATTTCATGGGTGTAGATCAGCCAGCGAGGACGTTAGACATAATTCAAATGGAAAACTGTGTAGGTTCGCCCACCACCACTCTGACTGGATTTCTTGCATGACAGACCATATACTATTCAGTTGGTATCACAACCTCACAAGCAACAGCAATATGGCTTCAACTTCATTTTACAAAAGTTCCATTTTGTCGAAGGGAAAAGACGTGGGCTATCATTATTTTTCTATTTTCATTTTGTTTACATACATTTTGGTTCGACCCCTAACTGAATACACAATTAGTAATAAAAACGGTATCTAAGTTGATCAGGAGGCAGGTTGTTCGAAATGGACTTAGAACATTAAATTTAATTTGACATATGTGGGTAATTAATACTACAATTGTGGTACTATGCGAAACCAAGTCAGCCAATCAAATTATATGCCATAGTAACTGTTGTGAAAGACGTGTTTTACAACAGTTTTCCTTTTATGACATCTGTTTACATAGTACCGCTTGGGTTATAATTCACGTGACAGGTGAAGATTCCGGGGTAGAATTGGCCTTCAGCAACCCATACTTGTCGGGATCGGGTGGTCAGGCTCGCTGACGTGGTTGATGCATGTCATCGACCCCAATTGCGTGGATCGATGCTTATGATATTAATACCTGGATTGTCTGGTCCAGACTTGATTATTTACAGACCGCCATCATATAGCTGTAATATTGCTGAGTGCGGCGTTAAACAACCAACCAACATATATTATTCAAGTTGTAGTGTCATTAAGTCAGAATCGAAAGTGCCTTACCTCAGATAGTTTCCTTACTCCCAGACAGTCTGTTGTGAGTTATGTTTGCAAAATAACATAACTTTTATAAATACTGGACTTGTGAGGAAAATGTGGCCTCTGCGTTATCTCAGAAGTAGGAAGCTAATTCATGACAAATAAAACCGCATCTGAGCTAACACTCGTACCCTATACATGAGGTATATGGATGAATAATATAATAATCTGAGGACACTTTATCTCTTTGTGTTCTTATCAATTTGCTGAATATGATGTGGTGTCAGTTTGTCCTCATCATACAAAATCTGTTTTGGGGATGCGTACATTGAGTCCTCACTATGCTTAAATGATTGTTATATTGCAAAGATTGATGTACTAGTATTTTATTGTATGTGTAACTGTTCAGCTATATACATACTTTGTTAAAATATTGAATCGTATGGTAAGTTAAATAAAAAAATTAAAATATATTATATCAAGTAACCTTTCCACGTCTGTGTTCTGTAATGATATATATTGTCTGTATATGATATAATTGAGAAGAGATGCATGTAAACTGTTAACTTTAAGAAAATATTAATTCACCAGATCAATACATGTAGTTGGTTGGTTGGTTTAATGTTCAACGCCGCACTCAACAATATTACAGCTACATGACGGCGGTCTGTAAATAATCGAGTCTGGACCAGACAACCCAGTGATTGATATCATGAGCATCGATCCACGCAATTGGGATCGATGACATGCATCAACCAAGTCAGCGAGCCTGACCACCCTATCCCTTTAGTCGCCTTTTATGACGAGCATAGTCACCTTTTACGACAAGCATGGGTTGCTGAAGACCTATTTTACCCCGGATCTTCACAGGTCTCCAGACCAATAGAGATACACTTAAACAATGAATATTTTGCACGACCGGAAGCTGGACGATATGGAGGGATTTCCACTATTTCTTCCGCGTATCCATCGCCTTCCAAGTTATTTTACTGCTCTGGAAGTTTCACTTTCAAAGCAAATTGCAATCATCGTTAAAAGCTGTATTATTTTACATATTATAAATACAGATCGTCTTATATGTTATTAATCGGAAGTAACTGAATGTTATTATGAACGCTATAGCTGTGGCAGTTTTAGATGCTAGTTTTTTGTGGTCTGGAACTAACGTCAGAGTACAGTATGTCTTGAATCTCAACACAAATACACACAGGCTGCTTTTCTGCCCTGTCTGATACACACGACGTCCACGACAACGACGGTGAGCAGAGCAGCTCCGCCTACTGCCCCAACCCTTGTAGAGGGGATCTGAATCTTTGTCATCTGGAGATGCCACAAGATAATGTCACACTTGATGCAGGCTGTGTACAGAACAGCTTGTTTGTTTGTTTGTTGTTTAACACCGCACTCGGCAATATTCCAGCTATATGTTGGCGGTCTGTAAATAATCAAGTCTGGACCAGACAATCCAGTGATTGACATCATCAGCACGTCATTGTGTGCGACATTATTGACACGGCTGAATATATAGATAAATATGACTTAACATTTTTCAGGACCCTGGTGAAATCTACAACACACACAATTCGAACCATTTTGTGCAAATCCAGGAATTATGATTGATGGTAAAAGGTGTCTATCATTCAGTTAACACAAACACTGTATCCCTTTACGCAACAGATATACCTGATCGATTTATCCTTTGTGTATTAAGGAAATGTCTTTTTGTCAAACATTCATGCAGGTATTGCTGAGCATGCGTGGAGTAGGGTGGTATGTTTATGTGTGGTGTTAATTTAGTGATTATAATGTTATCTATTCATTGAGATATACCGCTATTTGAATCGTTGAAATAAGAAAGATTGATAGAATTTGTTTTGTTTCAAGTCAAGTGTCTGACACTGTCATTCATGACTTCGAAGTCGTGTAACGGTTGTGTATGTTAGTATGAACTGTTGACAGATTCTCGGTTTCAATATTTAAATATCACATAGAATGCAGCTTGTTTCTGTCACATCCTATGCTGTCATATCCCGAGATATGCTCTGTGCCCAGAACAATTGTATGGCATGTCGCTCCTAATATCAACCACTGATCTGTCTGGTCCAGACTGAAATATTTATAGCTGCAATTCCTCTGACTGTGGCGTAAAACAACACTCACGTATATACATTGACGCTATCGTATCAATATTATATTGTTGTTGAACGTCGGTGCATATATCTTCCTGCTCTGCATAAGCAGTCGTCGTGCAGTGAATCCTCACGTTTGACAACACAAACAGGTCCTTTTTTGTTCGACTACGTGTGAATATATTAGAGCGTTGAGGGGTAGTCGCCCATTAAGTTGTGACAGAAGAATAATGTTGACAAGGTGATAACATGCTCACTGAACAAAAAGCGCATGTGCGTGTAGTTATGTCTAAGGTTAGTAAATGGGCTACCTGTCTAACAAGGAAGTTGTATATTCCGGGAGAAATATCAGGTGACTGACTTTGTTGTTCTGAAGTAAATAGAGTGTGTTATCTTTTCAATGCCTGTTCAGGGATCATTACCCGAGTGTGTTTCCGCATCGTAAAAACCCTGTAATATGAATAAACATTTATAGTTTGCGAGCTTTTGGCTTTGCTTACTTGACAGTGAAGACCTCACATAAACACATTAATATGATATCTATACAGACTACCACACTCATTCTCGTTACATACCATAGAAAGTGCACGAGGTTCGTTAAATTGGTATCTAACGAGAATGAGTGTGGTATTTTATTTTTTACCCACGTTAACTATATACATGTATGTAAGTTTAAATACATAACTACTTTTGTTCGTTAATAGACCAAACTGAAACCGGTTGCACAATCTGGTTGCGCATGAATATTGATAGATGCTGAGAGATGGGCATTGTTGACATTTCTATGCATAGTTTATTATGCATTAACAACATGCGCCTGCAGTTGTGTTTGAAAAAAAAAGCACCGACGCTGAAGACCCTTTTTGAAGAATTTCTCAACTTATGTTTTTTCAAGCGCCATGTTGTTGGTACCTAGGACACCTATAAGGAAATGTGCAAAGTCACATAGCGCCGCGCTTTGAATATCGGACCAACAGTTGGTCACTCGCACTGCCGGGGTCCTGTCTGTGAAATCAAAATGTTTCAGTTTCCTTGATCTATGAGCTGACTATATATCATGTCCGTACCATTTTGGAAGAGGGAAATCAGAGTGTTCGCAAAAGACTTATATGTTAACTGTACCACCCTCCACTGAAGACGTGAAAATCAACAAACTCAAGTATGCCTGCATGTCAGTGACAGCTTCGACAGCAAGGTCACCACAGGAATAAGAAAATACAACCGTGATCTACTCACAGGGTTTTACGCTAGAGATACGGAATGTTATTCTTCACATTTGGTATATTTTGGTCCATGTAATCAGAAGTCAGGCACTTCGGATGATTTGTATCGGAAATGTTCACTTTGAGTGATCTGGCCATGCAGTGGTGAACAAACAACTCCCGAAACAGTGCCACAAAAAACGCCTCGAAGGGGACACTGATGGCACAACCGGATCATCCCAAGTGAGTCTAGATATCTGTCCAGATAGTTTAAACTGACTTCATTTCACCACGCTTATCGATTTACGTTAAATCAAATTGAAAATTTCGAAATGGCTAGGGTGCGTCACGCTCATGAGGACCCTCGATCTATTGATCGGTAGTCGTACATTGTAAATTGATATAGCTCAATAAAATAATATCTGTGGAAGCTCTATGCATAACTTATATAGAATGCAAACCAACTTTGATGCGTATAACTATCTTGTTTGGTTTAATAAAGTGTTTGTCAATATCCCTCGCTCACATGAGATTGCTTCAGTTCTGCCTTGTAGTTGCAAAATGAATGACGTCTCGCGTTTTTTTATGAATGAAAAAAGTAGTCCCGGGGTGACAGAGGTCACGGTTATCGAATCAAAATGAATAAAACGAGATCAACCCTGAACGACACACGTGTGACGTACGGATTTAGTATCTTACCACCTGCATTGTCACCACGTGGGTAATAAATGCCAATATTATCGTCCTACGTTGAGCAATGAACTTCATTATAACACTTAGTTTTAGATGGGTTTTTTTTCTGGTACAAAATAGAGCTATTTGTTATTGTACAACCATAATATTATACAATTGGACGTGTAACTGTGCTGTCGCTTATGTCTCGCTCTTATGAGCTTGCTTCAGTTTTGCCTTGTAGTCCCGGTGTGAGTGAGGTCACGGTTATCCAATTAAAACGAATAAAACGAGATCAACCTTGAACGACACATGTGTGACGTGCGGATTTAGTTATATCTTACCACCTGCATCGTCACCACGTGGGTAATAAATGCCAATATTATCGTCCTACGTTGAGCAATGAACTTCATTACAACGCGATTACCGTGTACTTACACTTAGTTTTAGATGGGTGTTTTTTCTGGAACAAAATGGAGCTATTGTTATTGTACAACCATAATATTATACAATTGGACGTGTAACTGTGCTGTCGCTTATGTCTGGTTTCTGTCGCTAATAGTGTTGATATTTATGCTGTAATAAGGATGTTGTATGTATGTGTATAATGTTATCAAATATGATTGACGAGAGGTTGTAGTGTCCTTAAGGCTAGACATGGCGTGGTGTGTGTGTTTTAACTATGTGTTTTATTAGTAAAACTAATGGAATCATGACACAATAAGAAACTATCAGTAATAGTAGCAGTAGCAGTGATAGTAGTAGTATAGTAGTAGCAATAGTAGCAGCAGCAGCAGCAGCAGTAGCAGTAGTAGTAGCAGCAGTAGTAGTAGTAGAAGTAGAAGAAGTAGTAGTAGCAGTAGTAGTAGAGGCAGTAGTAGAAGTCGTAGTAGTAGTATTTAACATTATGAAGTATTAAAACACGTACATAAAACGTTCATCTATTCTAAAACATCATAATGTTTAAACAGCAAGATCGAATTCACACTTTTCCTTTAATGTTGAACATGCTGCGACATTCCATCGATGACGTCATACGGTGCCATGACGTCAGTCAGTGAGGTTACAATGTTTAAACAATTGCAGCATTACAAATGCCGTAAGGAATACCCCCAGGGAAGTATTTCACGTCCTGTATCATATACAACACCTCATTTCCACAGCATCGCTTCATTGTGATCCTAGATTGACGTGAACTATATCGACTTTGTCCACTGTCTGAACCATGTCGACTGTCTGAACCATGTCAGCTGCCTGAACTATGTCCACTGTCTGAACCATGTCGACTGCCTGAACTATGTCCACTGTCTGAACCATGTTGACTGTCTGAACTGTGTCGGCTGTCTGAACTATGTCGGCTGTCTGAACTATATCGACTGTCTGAACTATGCCGACTGTCTGAACTATGTCGGCTGTCTGAACCATGTCGGCTGTCTGAACTATGTCCACTGTCTGAACCATGTCGACTGCCTGAACTA
Organism: Haliotis rufescens; assembly: GCF_023055435.1. Classification (NCBI taxonomy): domain Eukaryota; kingdom Metazoa; phylum Mollusca; class Gastropoda; order Lepetellida; family Haliotidae; genus Haliotis; species Haliotis rufescens. Next base: position 453,656 of record NW_025964354.1, read on the forward strand.
TGTCCACTGTCTGAACCATGTCGACTGCCTGAACTATGTCCACTGTCTGAACCATGTTGACTGTCTGAACTGTGTCGGCTGTTTGAACTATGTCGGCTGTCTGAACTATATCGACTGTCTGAACTATGTCGGCTGTCTGAACTATGTCGGCTGTCTGAACTATGTCGGCTGTCTGAACTATATCGACTGTTTGAACTATGTCGGCTGTCTGAACTATGTCGGCTGTCTGAACCATGTCGGCTGTCTGAACCATGTCGACTGCCTGAACTAAGTCCACTGTCTGAACCATGTCGACTGTCTGAACTATGTCAGCTGCCTGAACTATGTCCACTGTCTGAACCATGTCGGCTGTCTGAACTATGTCCACTGTCTGAACCATGTTGACTGTCTTTACTGTCGGCTGTCTGAACTGTGTCGGCTGCCTGAACCATGTCGGCAGTCTGAACTATGTCGGCTGTCTGAACTATATCGACTGTCTGAACCTTGTCGGCTGTTTGAACTATGTTGGCTGTCTGAACTATGTTAGCTGTCTGAACCATGTCGGCTGTCTGAACTATGTCGACTTTCTGAACCATGTCGGCTGTCTCGATCTGAACTATGTCGACTGAATCAATCAGGAAAGAACGCCAGCATCAGCAAGTTACCGTAAGCTGGCTTACTAGTACAAATATTTGAGATTTTTAACGAGAGTGAAATACAGTCATTATTTTGCTATCCGAAATACTTACTATTTAAATCTCCTCAAATCAGTTCATCTAGTGTACTTACAGTTGTTTGTATTCATCTGTACACATTGATTTTCAAATGTCTGGCGATTCTGAATGAAACTATCCCTACTGAACCTAGATCTAGAACCCAACATGTATGTAAGCGATGAATCATTCACCAAACTACTATTATACCATAAATTTTGTTTTAATAAATAAACATACAATATAAAATATCAACTCTTTGTATACAAACTTATAAATGAGTCAATAATATAATAAATCAACAATAGTACCAGAAAGTTATCAAGACGCGAACATTCCGATCAAAAGTGTGGTGAAACAGTTTGGTATGCTATATGTTTACATAGTACAAAGGTTTATACTATAAAATAACATAGGTATACTCTCCAAGGTAACAGTCATATGTTAAAAGTAAACTATACAAAAGGTAAACAAAATTGTCACATCACTGTTCTTTGATGTCATCATTTTACATGCTTCTTTGTGTATTCCCAGGATCTGGAAATGAATGACATATATTGAAGGTCAGTAAAGTTATGTCAGTATCACATTAATACAGTACTAAATATGTCAGATTTGATATAAATTGTACATTAGAACAGAGAATGAAAATCGCTTCATGTACACAGTTTATTATGATTTTGTTTCTCAAGGGTACAGCTGTTGTAGATAGTGGTTACCGTACTATCGAGCACTGCTGTTCTGGTATCGAAATGCTCTGATGGACTCGTAAGATACTGGGGGCTTCTCTGTCAAGTTTTCGTAGGTACTTGTCTCTGCTTCGGCCTCGACTGCAAATCGTATTCGAAACGCATTTAAAAACAAATTCAAATGATGTATACGCTTCTGAAGGTAACACACCACATGCGGGTATCATGACAGTACCTTCACTGGGTTGAGAATGATTGAGAACTTCTATAGCATATACAATGGCACTGTTTTCATCTACCGTTTTTGCTCTCGTAAATCTTCAACGGTGCGTGATGTTTTTTCCGATCCCTCTTTATCGATGCTTGAGTTCTGAGCAGCACCATAGATTAGATTCTGTAAGGAGATCGATTGTTCTTCTGCATTCGTTACTGCACCTATTTTTTCTGTGATGTTTTCGTTCTAAGAAAAAGTGCAATACATGGTGTGAATGTAGTAGTTACCGCAAATACACTTTTCTGTTTCGAAATAAGATATATGGATCAAATGTAGAACGATTCCTGCAAACGTCACAAGTTGAAACACACCTTGACTACCACGCATGATCAGGCAAATACAAATTTATGAGCTTTCAGTTTGGAATGACCTCAGTCCCCCGAATCGCTATGAGATTTCACAACTGTCAAGACAACTTTGACTTGTATGCTGGAGTCATCACAATCTTGGAATATTACATATTAATGAATCTGTAATAGCTCCCGTATTCTCGTAGCTATACTGAAAACAGAACAATACAGATAAATGGGGATCTACTGTTCATTTTAAATATGTGTCATCAAGTCTGCTCTACTCGAAGTACATACATCGACATTGTAGAACTGAGATGTTGCACTTTTCAATTACCCTTGTTCGTCTTGTTGAGGGTCCCGACGTGTTCCATGCCTCTCTGGGAGTAGGTTGTATCCATTACCTTGAATTGATGGAGGTTTGTCTTTGAGGGAAGCATTTGCCATTATCATAATGTTTGAGCAGCATCCGACTCTCTAAACGGCAGCAGAAGAAAATTAACTTTGTTGAAGAGTTGTGTAATGCTGCAGGAATAATTATGCGTCTTAACAAGACGTAATTCATGTATTCAGACATGGTGGTATTTCAAAGGGCAACAACCAAAAAACTGAATAATTGCTATTATCTTGGAACTATTTTCGCTCCACAACTCTCATAGACCAAATTACAAATATGTTTAGCAGCACAAGACACAGAATCATCACTATCAACCTATGTCTCGAAAACTTTAGACATATAATGAAATGTTGAATATTTGATTTTACGATAGGTCTCATTCTATGTCAATGTTTTGACAATTTGGAAACCACATATTGAATATATGGTCTAACAAGTAATGGAACTAATTCGGATAAACGTATATGAAAGAATTGTAAGTCTCAGCATTTATTCAATTAACTCTATGGTCCTTGGTGAATGCTGCAGGATCTCTCTACAATACCATTACATGTCAAGAGCAGTCAGCTGCTTGTGTGGGCTCATTCATATTATATGCATCGTTGCAACGTCTGAGGTGTCAAGAAGCTAGAGTATGGCCTAACTTGCAATGGAATACTGTCGCCATTATCGTTTTGCCGTACTGCATACGGGAGGGTGACAGATTTAGGGGTGGCAGAGTAATGATGTGTGTGTCTGTCTACTCCACTGGTGAAAAAAAACTTGGTGCAAGACATCCCACATTGCAATTGTTTCCCTTATGACACTGTATTGTCATGTTTGAACTTCAAAATGCCACAACAAACGCATCCCATGTATAAACAACATTTACTATGGAGCCACAATATACAGGTACCCCCGTGGACCTCTTGAGTTAGTTTACCGGTGTAATAGGGCCTTCATAAAACACAAACGCTGCAAACGACTGCAAATGCACTCCAGGTAGAACGTGTGAACAATACTCTAATTTAGCCTATGTCCGGCAGTACTTGACGATAATGCTGGACACACGATATATTGTGTTCTCATTACGTTGACATTTCTCATTTTCCTTCTGTTGTCTTCCTACTGTACACTCTCCACCAATATCCTGTTTGCAATATGCCATCACTCATGTTATCTACAGTACATATGTGTTAAATTTTGGTTTGGCGTTCCTCTTTCAGCAGTACATATTCATCTGAGGTGATCACTATTAAGAGGGGCGGCAGGGCAGGCCAGTGGTCAAAGCATTCGCTCGTCACTCCGAAGACATGGGTTCGACTCCCGACATGGGTACAATGTTTGAAGCCCAGTTTTGGTGTCCCCAATGTGATATAGCTGGACATTTTTAAAAGGGCAATTTGTCGTTCATACGCTTTTCACGTGCCATGTTCTTGAAATGGTGTAAAGACTGACGGACTATTCTACATTCTTGGGAGAACCTATTCGAATTCCCGAGCACGAATAAATACAGAGGCGTTCTTTCACATCATTTAGACTTTAATTTTGAACTTAGCGTTTGACCATAAATTGGGATAAGTCAGATAGTTTGATCGCCCTCTGTTCAAGGATATCCTCACTACAACTCATCTTAGAGAACAAAACGAAGAAAAGCACAATCAAACTACCGTAGTAACAACTCGATCCGTGTCTAGACTATAGTGACACTCTACAGCAATATATGAATCTTCCTTAGTATATGTTTGGAATCGCCTTTCAGTTATCGGCCAGCTGATCAGTGATGACTAACACTTGTAATAGCCACGGGTTCATTAAGAATTTCGAAAATCTCTCCAGTCACGTTTATCGTGTTGGCCATTTTGACGTCATGGACTTTATATAAATGTATTACGACGCGCTGTTATTGTGACTGACTTAATACGGTAGTTCTTATCAGACCTTTCCCTCTAATGAGGATCTTATTTGAGTACATTTGTTAACAAAAACTACAAAAGTTGTTCCTGTTGAGCATGTTGAGCATACATAATCTCATCTCACCTCTCGTTTTGAGGAACTGTGTGATAGTTGTTGTATGGCTGTCAGTGTAAACACGAAGTCACACGTACTAAGTATAATTGTGTATAGCTCAAAGTCTTAGTCAATTGAGGTAAAAATAGTGACAAAATAAATTATAAGAATTGACTTTCATTTTGTGTGAGTTCATTGGAGTATGAACCTTCATAGAGTGAGGGCCAACAATGTATGAACGTCGCAAGCTCCGACGTTCAAACAGTTTGGCCCTCATTCTATGAAATGCTCAATATTTAGATCGAAAGGTAGATAAAAGCAATACCTGTTTCCTAGAGGTTTATATCAATGTTGATCATGTTGATCAGTCAATGCTTATAATAATATTCGACAACGTGAAACATGTTTTATCTACAATGGTTTGACCAAAAACAGTTGTATGTATCAAAGCAGACAAACATGACGAAATTGATGAAAATTCCAGGTGTATGAATACATACTGTGTCGTGACATGAATCAGGTGATCGTTTAGTTTATGCATATAACTTGACACGCCTACACAGTCGGTAGCCAATCAATGGAGAGTAGGATCAAAACAATGTTCATAGGACCTGTCAATTAAGGCAAGAGGCGAGAAAAAGTGCAAGAGTCAGAGTGTAACGAACCGGAAGAAATATGTCTGGGAGAAGGCGGCATAAAAAAGCAGTGCGCCTCGGTGGATGTGGCTTATTCTTTTTGGGAAATGAATGCAATAACATGTGGCCAGTTCAGCTAATCATAATGCAGAAATTTCAATGAAAATTTAATTTTTAATTTATGAAGAGACTTTAACATACTTGAAGTATGTGGGGTGTATGAAGCTTATATAAAAGAAATGTTTAATTTATATTTTGTTCTCGGCCAGAGACGAACATCTGACCTGGTTGATGCATGTCATCGTATCCCAACGGGAGGTTGTTGTGGGATCTAGTGAGAGACAAATCAAATTTTCTCAAACATTCCAATCATTTTCCTTACTTTTGTATACGATGACATGCATCAACCAAGTCAGCGAGCCTGACCACCCGATCCCGTTAGTCGCCTCTTACGACAAGCATAGTCGCCTTTTTACAGCAAGCATGGGTTGCTGAAGATCTATTCTACCCGGCTGTTGACGTTACCATTTGTAGGATGGAGTGAGATACATGTGACCATGTGTAGGATGGAATGAAATATATGTGACCATGTGTAGGATGGATACAACAGGAGGTTGTTGTGGGATCTAGTAAGAGGCATTGTCTTCCTCTGTGTGTGTGTGTAGGATTAATGTGTGTAGGATTAATATGTGTTCAATCAAATTTTCTCAAACATTCCAATCATTTTCCTTACTTTTGTTAATGCTTTACCCAAAAGAAAACCGCCGTCCCTCACTTATAGAAAATCAATCAGTAAGTTGTCAGTTCTTAAGTTAGCACTTGCAGAACTTCACTATCAATATTAATGTGCAAGTTAATTCCCTACGGAATGATATATTAAGCTGTACGTTACTGTTGCATGTTAGTTGCTAGTCGGCCTCTGTAGGAGTAAGTACAGTCTAACAGTACCCTCAACCATGTACATGTTTGTATTTGAGCTGTTTACAGTCTACATTATATGTAGCCACGCCACATGTAAAGGCGAGGATGTGTTCCTTACCAGGGTGGTGCCTTCCTCGCTGGTATGTGATTCTCTGTGTGCATACACAACGAGGTGTGGCTCCTACACCTGGGATGCTGCCACCAGAAGCTGCCACCTGCACACACAAGGTGACACAGAGACAGAGACGATGCCCCATGCAAAGTATTGGGTATGTTAAATAACATAATAACATATTTAGATGAAAATCATAACATTGTCTTTATAGCACAATCACCTATTGGTACACAAAAAGAAGTAGTGTATTGTTATCTTCATTAAATAAGTGGGGGCAAGGGTGGCCCAGTCGTCTAATGGGGCCGCGATTCGCTGTGCAGAGTTGCGTCCCTTGGGCACGCCAGAAACCTATGATTGTGGGTTCGAATCCCGGTTCGCCCCGATTATGTTTCTAGGTTTGTCAGCACCATACCCGTGCTCGTGGGTTTCACCGAAGTGGTAAACATCTGAGACCCGCATCACTTTCTCAAGTTTTGTTTTTATATTTTGCCATGCACTTTCTTACCCGAGTCATGTATTAATGCCTGATTTACTTTTACAACCCATTTAGAGGGCACAGAAAACCACTTTTTGCCAAATATCTAAAATAATGACATTAAATCAGAACCAAATAAGTCAAACAGAAAGATGATGTGTCTATAATTCGCGAAAACAAATGTTAAGCACATAAACGAGGCGTTTGGGGATCAATTTTACAGCTTCATCCAAACGCAAACGCCTGTAAAAAAACGTGCAGCATAGGATCCTGCATTTAAGCATGCAGGCCCCCCTGCTGAATGGGTAAAAAAATCCACATCAACGGCTGTTCATACAGTCCTTATAACGGCAGTAGAGGAGGTAACAGAATGCCAATACTGAATGCAGCTCAACGGAACAACGCCATTGGGAGATTACAAGCAGGAGCAACTCAGCAAGAAGTGGCCAGGCACTTTGGCGTATCCAGACAGACAATCTCCGCATTGTGGACCCGATACAACAACACCAACAGAGTTGACGACAGACCAAGGTCAGGAAGACCAAGGGTGACAACCCAAGCACAAGATCGATACATCCGGCTGCGACACCTCCGAGACCGCACTACCACCGCAACGTCTACAACCACACAGATCCCTGGGGTACGCAGACTATCAGATCAAATGGTACGCAACAGACTGAGGTAGGCTTGACTTTCTGCATGAAGACCAGTTCGACGTCATGTATTGGTCCCACGTCATCTGGCGGATCGTCTGCTTTGGTGCCAACAGAGGGTTAGATGGGCATGGCAAGGTGGAGAAATGTACTGTTTACTGACGAGTCCCGTTTCCTTCTCACACGTGCTGATGGGCGCGCACGTGTCTACAGACGTCAGAGTGAACGTTACGCCCCCAACTGTGTGCAGCAGGTTGCCCCATTTGGCGGCGGGAGTGTCATGGTATGGGCCGGAATTCATCACGGTGGTAGGACGCCTCTCGTGCATGTGGCAGGTGCATTGCCAGGTGTGCGTTACAGAGACTTATTCCTACAGCCTTACGTTCTTCCTCACGTCAACGTTCGTGGCGGACAGTTCCAGCAGGACAACGCTCGACCGCATATTGCACGTGTTTGTCAGGACTTATTACAGCACAACAACATCCAGACATTGCCTTGGCCAGCCCGGTCACCAGATTTGTCCCCGATTGAGCATCTGTTGGACGAGTTGGATCGACGCGTTCGTAGAAGGAATCCACCGCCCCAAAAACTTCCGGCGCTTCTTGATGCATTTCAGCATGAATGGCAGCACATCCAACAGCGTGTTATTAACAATTTTATTGCATCTATGGGTCGTCGTTGTCAAGCGGTGATTGATGCATGTGGTGGGCACAACCGATACTGACATTTTCTGTACCCCTGTGACATTAACTGTATCGTGTACGTGTGTCTGTCTAGGTGACACGATTAATGTTTTGAACATTGTGTACATTGATCTTCAAAGACTGTTTCAATTATGGTTTCTGTGTCCTATTTTGAAACAATCGCATTATATTACATTTTGAAAGTCAGTGTCAAGTTTCTTTTTTAAGAGTATATATCTTCCCCGCACCACAATTCTTCCACACAATAGTTGACCTTCCACATCCCTTGTTCGCAAACATTACACTTTTCCCAGAATCGAATCCCATGCACAAAACTAACCTATTCCAAGAACTGCAATTTTTTTTCATCAACAGCGCGCCTTCCCCAGAACCTTACCCCTTTCAAACAGCATCACCACATGCTCAATCACGCCCTTCCACACACCATTGCATGAATCCTCATCCTTCTACCAAACTGCACCACTCGGACATATGGACTCCTTTCACAAAAAGGTGTGTCCATGTTCACAACTATTCCCCTTTCGCACAACCTCATTCATTTCACAACCACAACCAACCAACCAGCCAACCAGCCACCTCCAACAGCACTCATTTACAACAAACATACCCCTTTCCAAAATCACAACTTTCCACAACCTCAGACTATTCGCAAAACCACACACCCTTCCAAACAACCTGAGCCGTCCCTACAACCAACACACGTCTCGAAAATCTAACTTCTTCTCGAACTTTTCACCTTCTCTACAACCTCAACCATTTCGCACAACCACGTCATTTTATCCACAACTTCATCAATTTCCTTGCAACCACGCCACTTGCCCAAAGCCACACCCTTACATACAATATACGAAATAATTGCTTTGCAGCCATTGTGGCCAACTTGTGCACCTTCTAGGTAAGAGGAGAGTGGTGAACTGGTGTTCAAGGGATGTTCATACAGGAGTACACCACATAAGGACAAATTTCGAGATAAACAGATTCAGAATTTAGGAGGTACTTTTGTGTTGCTATTGTTAACGATTCCTGCTTTCATTACCCTTTAAAGCTAGTGGGTGAATGATTTTGGTTTTATGCTGATTAAAGGGTAATATATTGAAGCACAATGATGGCGGGTGACACTGGAATGAGGTTCAAGCACTGTATCAGCAATAAGATTGCTGGGGACACTTAAGTAAGCTTCATGTATCCATGTATCAAACCTATGTTTTTTTCTTCTTCTAAGTTTAAAACTGTTTTTTTTTGCAGAGATTTATCTGCGTATATATTTTTCTCTAAATGATATCCAATATTCAGAGTAGAAACTGTAATGTTGTTCATATGTGTTGGCAGAAAGAGTCTCAGAGGGTGGTGTATCGCGACCCTCAGTGCGAAGGGAACGAGGTTTGTGTGCCAGTTGAAGCGTGGACTAAATTCACCCGTGTGGCATCAACAGCTGCGACAACCACAACCACCACTACCACCACGACTCCATCACCTACCACTACCACCACGACTCCATCACCTCCCACTACCACCACAACTCCATCACCTACCACTACCACCACGACTCCATCACAGACCACTACCACAACTCCATCACAGACCACTACCACCACGACTCCACCACCTCCCATTACCACCACGACTCCATCACCTACCACTACCTCTACCACCACAACTCCATCACCTACCACTACCACCAAGACTCCATCACAGACCACTACCACTACGACTCCATCAACTACCACTACCACCACGACCACTACTACCACACTGTCCACGACGCCATCTGCTACCACTTCCACCAACATGACTACATCACCGACCACTACCACCACGACTCCTTCACCTACTGCTGCCACCACGACTCCTTCAACTACCACTACCATCCCCACGACTCCATCACCTTCCACTACCACCACGACTCCATCACCAGCCTACACCACCACGACTCCATCACCTTCCATTACCACCACGACTCCATTGCCTACCACAACCATACCCACGCCTACTACCACGACATGCCCTGCCACTGTTAATCAGGCAAATGGTAGGTGTAGTGCGACACGTCTCGTGTTTACAGCTACAAGTACTCGGTTTCTTTTACTGATAAAAATTCTAAATTTTCAAAGTATATATAAGATAATCCATCACTAAAACAACTTATTACCGTGTTAGACGTTAATATTTTCTGTGTCGCATTCCGGAAGCAGTGTTTATATAATATACTTGTTCAGTAATCGCAAACAATTTCTTTTTGGGCATATGATGTACACAGGGACCATACCATTCTACCGTTAATATTAAGTAAATTCCTTTAATTTTCACCTGTTCGTCATGCTTAGTCGTGAGCACACCTTTCTCTTAAAACATTTAATTTGCATGTATTTCATAATCAATTACATTTGGCTAATTTGTTCAAATTATATTTGATGTCCCCTACTGATCATTCTTATTTATCTACTCGTTCTACAGTTCCACACACATACGTTGGGTGTTACATAGACAAAGGTGATCTTGTACTTCCACACGGCAAAATGGAGGACAAAACATGCCTGACAACTGAAACCTGCAAGCTTCACTGCCACGGAATGAAGTACATCTACTTTGGAACTAGGGTAGACAGTATTGAAATTTATAATAATTATATATTTTTTTGAATAATAAACAATAGTACAAACATTCAAATGCAACAGAAACACAAGTGTTAAAAGTTAAAAGCAGATAGAATCACTTGCTGATTATCAAATGTAGCTAGGTTTCTTCCCAAACTCAATGTAATACTTGGCGAAGGACGAACACATTGGTCGAGGAAAGGTACCTAGCAAGATACCAATACTGGAGTGTGACAGTCTGCTTATATTTAAATTTAAAGCTGACATGATGAACAAGGCTTATATGTTACTAAAACAAATATTTGTGAGCTACCGTCTACCATACGAGACTTAAAACGTCTTTCCAGCTCAAACATAGGTAAGCTGTAGTTATTATTCTTCCGGTTAAGTAAAAATGGTAACAGAGCCAAAATGATGTCACTCTGCGGCTAGATACTGGTGGTTTGAGTTGGAACATTCTACATTTGTACCAATTGGAAGACAGAGATCGCCCAAATTGGGGTTGCAAGAAAACCATGTATCATTACAGATTCGCATGATATTAAGGGATGCATGTTTCGTATATTATGTAGTAGCGATGCACATACTATTGATGAACATATTTCATTGTCACAATCCACATCACTACGCTATATGGGAGGACATGGGTTTTCTGGGTAAGAATTGGTTCCTATGGCGTATTGTATGAGGAGAAATTGATCGGTTGTTGGGTTTTGGTAACTTGGTTTATTTCATATTATTGTACAAATACAGCAGGCTAGCATCAAATCTATACGTCTGACCAGCACCTCAGGGCAGTACATCTGACCAGAACCTCATACGGGCCAGTGCATGAGACCATTTCGTCAGGCCCATACACCAGACTAGACCGTTAAACTAGTACATCAGACAAACACATGACACCAGCCCATCACACCGGATACATATCGCATTATCACCACGAGATACTCACATTTCTGTGGCTGGCGACCTGCAGATTTGTACCATGATGTTAATCCAATTGCCTTTGTGACGAGCACCTCATGTCCAGTTTGTTTATTCCCTTCTTCAGAATCACAAGTTCAGACATATACATCAGGTTATCGGGGGCTTAGTGTTGGAGTTTCCAAATAAGCAGGAAATCAGATACAGTACTTCACATGCTACTTCTGATTTCAGAAGGGGCATAAATGCTTCTGTGGTGATGGCATCAAAGGTGGATACAAGAAGAAACCCGACAGTGAATGCAACGCCCCATGTCCTGGTGACAGAAGCAGGATGTGTGGGGGACGCTGGAGGATTTCCATCTATAAGATTGTCTAGTGTACAACAGCTGTTCTAATTGGTCACTATTTCCGTGCCATGCAGGATGTATGCAATCAACAGTTAAACTAATGGGTCACATAACTACTACGGACCATGATACATGGAAATAAATACCTACACAATGGAAATGTACATCACTACTTACTGGTGTTTTATTTTATTATCCCTTCACATTTCTGAATAAAAATTGTGACCTCCTCGAATCTTTCTCTTTCATTGAAATAACATTTTACGCAAGCAGTGTGCAAACCGTCTATCATTTCTGACTTTCAATCACACTAATGTCAGACTAAGGTTGGTTTTATTAACATATCAAAATAAAGAATGTAGACATAACAGCATAATATTTGAAAGGGTAATTGTAGGCAAGTACCAATGGTTCTTAACTGTTCAAAGAGAATCAGAGAGTTGTATTAACTATATCATTATTTGCTCCAATTTTTTCATCCAATTTTCAACAACTATTTGTTTTCCACAATAGCTAATCATTTTGAAAGCATTGGTTCGTGGTCGGGATTCTGTGTCAGAAACTTATGGTTCAATGAAAATCGGGTGACTTGGGAGATTGCATGTCATCGTATAGCGATGTCGTGGGTCGGTGCTCATAATATCAACCACCGGTTTGCCTGGTCAAGAGAGGACTATTTGAGGCGGCTGGAATATAAATGGCTTTAACGACAAACACCAAAAACAACAAAAACACTTTTCGACAAATCAAATATAGTCACCTCTTCCATAAAGCCTTATTGGGGCCATGTCATAAATCCAGTCTTCCCATTGCATTGAATTCACATTTTACTCAGTTTTAGAGCTAACGTATGATTATTTTCTCCCAGAGAGATGAGGGGTCACGTGTCATTTGCGACAGGGTAATGTTCGGACTTTCACCAAAGTCTTCTCAAAACAAACTACTTCACCTCAATAAGCATGAAATAAACTTTACATTGTGACCATCAGCAATGTGCACGCCATAGGAAGTCTTTGATATGAAGACTCTATGTTCACATATGCGCTTCAAAATGGCAGTATGATACAGTTCAAAACTGTTCATATGTGGAATATGGGTCTGCACTGTACGAGTTGGTATAACTCCACAGTATTCTAGATATCACGGCCGCCTGTGAGTCATCTAAATTTGTCAAACCACTGCCTGACAACATGAGCCACGATCTACGTCATCAAGGACAACAATCACGCTATCAACAAGTTCAGAAGACACATTCTAAATGCATTGCCTCATACGACCAGGCATGCGAGCCAGTGACTTACTGTAATCCAACTCATTATTACAGATGTGCTTCAAATGGATATTAATTTACTCGCTTCTTTTTAACAAAATATTTCAAGACGTTGTAGTAAGCAATATATACATAACCATTTGCCTTTTTTGACATTCACTTAAATTATTATAAATGCAGATTTTTGCTGCTGTCTTGTCAAAGTACTTTATGTCTGTTACATACATTGGTCGCTTTGTGCTACACATATTGATTATTGCCGACTGTCGTTAATATAACTGAAGAGTTCTGGGAGACGATATATATCCTATTATACTCCCAGGAGATGTGTGATGTCAGTCATTAAAAATCACATGAATAGTTAGTAGACAAACAAGTTGGTTCTGGATGACTTGGATTATTCCGAGGCTGGTATCCCATAATATATGGCCAGAAAAGCAGGATAACAGAGCGTTAGCACAATATACTCTCAGTAGGAAATGGCCCTTATACAACACATGTTTTGCTTGTTCACATTTGATAAGTTGGTTCTGACAGGTCGCTTGAAGGGGATTCTGGCTACGAGGCGACCTCATGAATCGCACTGTCAGGCTTTGGGACGTGTGAATGTGTGTCATCATTACATCATCGGCGTGATGTGTTGCTCATACTATCAATCATTTGTCGAGGCGTGAATATTACAGGCACTCGTCATAAAGCTTGAATTCGGCATTAAACAAAAGGAACATGTCACAACGGCTCACCTAATGACAATGATATTTATTGTAAGTGATTCCTGTATCCGTCATACAACTGATATAGAGCTGTGATTCGAACGCATCAACGGATTCTGGCAGGGTTAAGGAACCCACATTCATACTGTTCAGTACAATGACACACTCACATTGAGGAGTTCAATCACAGTGTGGTTGATGTCGACACGCAAGTAGTTCAATAATTATCACATCCACATATCACATTTTACTACCTACGAGGATAAAGATATCGGGGTTGATAGAAAATGTACCATAGGGTCATATCACGTCAAAAGACAACGGTGTATTGTTTCCGTCATCCGGACGGCATTGTTGACGTTATTCGATTCTTATTGTGACGTGACGTCGGAATGGCGTCACATTAGAAACGATGTCATAGCTAAAGATTGTTGACTTCATTCGACAAATTGTGGTTCCGCTGTATTGCGACTTGCTGTCCTTATAGTTAAACACCCAAATTTATCTCTGTATTAAGACATCTTCTACGGTAATAAATAGAACATTATAGTCGTGTTCATGTCATAATATGTGTACGACACTCGTGCCTAAATTACGGTATTTAGACACTTGTATCGTAAACATAGTATGGCATGAACTCATACAATATCCTCTATATACTGACCACAGTATTTCCCTTCGTTAAATATTTCTTAATCGTAGCGTTCAGTAAGTCAATTCAATTTAACTGGGTTAGGGCTTTCACTCAACTTGTCATGTTTCATACTAAAGGTCAGATCGATGTTTCATCTTGATAATGAAAGGGCATCGGTTGGGGTTATATATGCTTACCTTAAAATCGTCAATAAACGCTGATGGTGTCGGTCATCGGCCATCGTTGGTCAGATATCACGTAATTTATCCTAATGTCCAGAAGATCTACCAAGTCTATTCGTCATTTTCACAAAACAGGATCTACATGCCTCTGGCTACAAAAGGATCTACTCAACCTGACATTTTAAGTGGGAGAGAGATCCACTACCATGGAGAGTCGTCTGACCTGATTTTGAACCTTCACAGGGGTGGTCAAATTGGAACGCTCCTCGAACTCCTGGAAAGCCCTAATGTTTCTCATTTAGCGTATTTGAATGAAAGTCAAGTGAGCTTATGTGATGAACTGCTTGTCTGGCGTCCGTCGTCAATGTTGTCATCTTCCAACACCACTTGACCAACAAAGCCGAAACTACATATGCTTGTTCCAACTAATGATAATACTTAAAAGTAAATAACAACCATTACAACAGAAGCTCAGGTGTCATGTCAAACTCTTTTGGCATTTGTATTGTCAGAGTGGAATTGGTACATACACCTCCGATGTTGAAGTAAATGGTGATGCATATCATCCGAACCACGTCATGGATTGATCTTCTCTAAAACGCAAACCTATTGAGTAAAGAGTGAGTTCCGTGTCTTTGGAATAAAATGATAAACATTGCTTTAGTTGGAAACAACAAACTTTGGTGTAAATGTTGACATCTTTGAACAGTGTTTCCGATGTATCACGCCATGTCAGAACGATGTTAAAAGAATGCCTGAAGTAATGCCAGCCGTTTATGTTTACAACAATCGTGAGCCGTACGAGTACGGATATAGGGCTGATACCTCAATAAAAATATGTTATGGCGATTTGGGGCTATAAACATGCGACCAAATGTCTCCGGCACGTCTGAGGGGCGCATCTCATCTCAAGGACTTGATCATCCCTGTTTACATCGTGAAGAACGTCCAGCTGCAACACATTGCAAGTACCACAAACAAAAGCAGCGTTACTACAGATCCCAACAAGGCACACGTCCTTATAAATAGTGCACTGCATCAAACATCAATCAGTTTTCAGTGACTCCTCGTTTATGCGATGTTTACTGAATGCAAATAAAACGTCAAAGTCAGGGAATAAACAATCTCGATTATCTGCCGAGACAGATTCCATAGGGCAAAGTAGTAGTGGTGAAAGTTATAGGTATGGTATACTTAGAAATAGTGACGGGACCAAATGTTCGCGAAAAGGGTACGCGTGTTCCGCACTGCGGGAAGCATCCGCCACCACACAGTTTGCAAGCAAATGTTAAGTGTTTCATCAAGCCTATCGCGGAACAGCGGTACTCTTGTGATACGAAGGCGGCCTGTAAACAATCAGGCAGTCATGTGAACTGCTCCATCTATTGAAATCCATTGTTGCAATGTATTGCCGTTATTGAACCAAGCCATACGCCCTGATGAATATTTAAATGCATGTAACATTAATCAGATAATGCTTTACGACAAGAGTGTTGATGACGCATGCGATTTGTGATAACAAAACACCTATTGACTGTCCAGTCTCAAAAATTCTTTTGTTTGGAAGTTTATGCATAAAATTCCACTTATACAGAATATTTAAATCACGATATGTCTCCGGATAACTGTTAGAAATATAGCACTGCTATGGTTAAATAGAAGGACGCCAGCTACATCTATGGACTATGTCAGGTAAAGATTGATGGAATTAAACATTGATATATTTACGAGGTAAACCTTCTGTGTTTTGAAATTCGTTGTCGTCTCGCTTTGATACCTCTTCTTTCATTTTGGAACCAGAGCGCTTTTGCGCAGTAAGTTTACCTCTATTCTACCATGACGGCAAGTACGCTTTCAAAACGTTAGTCTTTTGGAATGCGAAATTACTTTTTCTTAGAAGATTCTGAAAAGGGTTTACAGGCAGCGATAAATGTAACAAATATTATCCAAGGTCAAGAAGATTCATTTAACTTTTTGACTTGTCCAAACTAATGGTGGCAATGGAACAGTTTACTGTGAAATCACATATATATATATATATATATATATATATATATATATATATATATATATATATATATATTTGATTTCACAGCAAACCGTTCCATATCTGGGTTGTTTTGGCTCAACCAGGTTGTTGCTTAGAAATTAACATGACATCTCCCATTGTAGGAGTGGTGACGTAATGTGGAAATACGAACGAATACACTCATGTACCTGTTTGTTTGAAGTAACTCCCATCACTGACATATATTAAGAATGACTATCTCCCCACAAACATCGACGCTACATCGACCTGGCTAAACTTGACGTACTTCTGTACATGTCCATGCCTGACACAATAGTTGTTCACGCTGACAGTGCGTTTAACAAACTGAATTATGTTTGGTGGAACATGCGACTTCCTGAAAGCCTATGTTTTTATGGAAGTATTTGAATTTCTGTTAGTTAACTTAAGTTACACAAAGAATGATTCAGGATTAAGTCAAATGATTATCAGATATGACAGTTCCACATTGCTTTCACCGACGCCAACATAGCATAGCGAGAGTTGAAGTGTCTTGAAGTTGGCAGAATCAAGCGCCGTATCAACTTCGTTATTCACAATAAGCTGCACGGCAAATTTTAACAATCTTGTCATCTGTGTGAATTATCACGTATTTGACAGGATGTGATTAATCGGAGCTGCAAGGTAACATGATCTGGACAGTATAGCTGTATAATGATTATTTAATGACATTTTCCGGTCTTGTGTTCCTGATCCTTCATAATATTGTGACATGTGTATCTGGTTAAAACATAGCAACATCCTTGAGACTTTCGTTGTCACAACAAAACATTCCTCTCACGGTAGTTTATATAATTCTTTTGTGCCCATGGCAAATCTTTATACAGATTGACGACACTATTGATTTACCTGGGATATTATCTTAATTTGAAACCACATTTGGGAATTGTCAACGAGAAATGCTTTATAAGCTGCCCTTAACTTCGGTGATTTCTCGGTCGTTCCATTGGTTATGCCGGCATGGTCATTTCCACCAGTAAAACGTAATTACATCGGGATTGTTATCTGATTTAATTGGTTCTATTTGTCAGAACTGAAAGTCCGTCAGCAGCATCAAACAAATGATTGAACAAAGATTCGAAGATTAGTATCATGTTTTGTCAATTTGAAATTTAAGTCCTCGAATGTTCACAAGGACATAACGTACCATTCCACAAAGGAGGTTTCTCCTTAAGATGAGAAGAACACTTGTATTGAGTGGCCATTTAGCAATATGACAGGTGTCCTTTCATATGTAATTCATCCACATAAATGAAAGTGCTTGCCTGTTTCCCATTGACTTTTTCTTTGAGAATACATGTATTAAAGGAAAGGAATGTAATTGTGATATATTCGGTGATTCACGTTAGGGTTAACATGCAACATACACACATCTTTCTTTAACCTCCAAACCTCAGAAGTGAAGAGGAAGACATATAAGAATATATGAATTATTCACAAAGGTCAAGGATGCACGATCCAAGTTTCGCTTTGACTTCTTATTTCGCACCCAATACATGTGATAACATGCATAATGTGTGTACTTGTGATAAATACGTATTTGAAAGTTTCAGAGTTAATATTCGTCAAATACACTCACTTGCTAACAATGTTTTGTATAATCATCTCCAAATGGAAAATTTTCTGTATTGATCATTGTGTTGAACAACGCCCAATGGAAATGCCAGGCACGCTTTTGCATTGCTGACATTTGGATTTATTTGTGTAAGGAGATCGATTGTTTTTCTGCATTCGTAACTGCACCTGTTCTTAACTGTCATGTTTTCGTTCTAAAATATAGTGCAATACATTGTGTGAATGTTGTACTTACCGCAAATGCACTTTTCTGTTTCGGAATAAGATATAATGGATCAAATCTAGAACGATCCCTGCAAACGTCGCAAGATGAAACAAACCTTGAGAATTTGACTTGTATGCTGGAATCATCACCATCTTGGAATATTACATATTAATGAATCTGGAATAGCTCCCGTATTCTCGGAGGTTTGTCTTTGAGGGAAGCATTTCGCTTTATCATAATGTTTGAGCAGTATCCGACAACAACAGAAGAAGGACAACAGACAAAAGCTGAATAATTACTATTATCTTGTAACTATTTTCGCTCCAAAGCTCTAATGGACCAAATTACAAATATGTTTAGCAGCACAAGGCACAAAATCATCACTATCAACCTATGTCACGAAAACGTAAGACATATAATGAAATGTTGAAATATTTGTCTTCAAGATAGGTCTCATTCTATGTCAATGGTTTGACAATTTGGAAACCACGTATTGAATCTATTGTCTAACAAGTTATGGAACGAATTTAGATAAACGTACTGTGAACAGGGATTATTTTGCGACCGTTTTATTATTGCGAGTTTTGCGAACGAGACTCAGTCGCAAAAATTAAAACCGCAAAAATAAGATTAAATAATACATACATACTTTATTCATTGCAACACGTCATCAAATGTTGAAATCATCAACCAGAACCACAAGTTACTCAATAAGTTAAAAAAACAAATGAATGCAGAATGGTCACACAATACATCACAAATGACAGTGTAAACAGACCAATTAGTGTCACTGTTACCTCACAGTAATCCTGCCTTCTTCCAACCTCGCTTGATTGCGTCAGTGTCCTTTGCAATTTTGTCCACAATTTTGTTTGCATTCAAACTCAGTCATGACACTGAGTTGAGTCAATTATCGTATTTGATAATTGGTCGCAATCCCACCCGGTAAACTTTTCGGCCAACTCAGATTAACTAACTTTGGAGAGAAACTGTCCATTGTTTGGTAATCGAGGGGTCATCTCAACACGGCAACTCGCAAAAATATCTCGTCGCAGTATTGTCTTTGGTGTGGTATTCGCAATATTTTAACGGCGCAGAAATAAAGCTGTTTACAGTATATAAAAGAATTTTAAGTCTCAGCAATAATTCATTGTCCTTGGGGAATGTTGCATGCCAAGAGCAGTCATCTTCTTGTGTGGGCTCATTCATAATATTTGCATCGTTGGAACGTCTGAGGTGTCAAGAAGGCAGAGTATGGCCTAACTAGCGATAGAATACTGTCGCCATTATCGTTTTGCCGAGTAATGATGTGGGCGTCTGTCTACCCTACTAGTGAGAAAAAAAGCTTGGTGTAAGACATCATCTCACATTGTTTCCCTTATGAAACTGTATTGTTATGTTTGAACTTCACAACACCACAAGAAACGTATCCCATGTTTAAACAACATATACTAAGGCGCCACAATATACAGGTATCCCCGTGGCCCTCTTGAGTTGGTTTACTGGTATATCAAGGTCTTCCTTAAACACAAACGCTGCAAAAGACTGCACATATACTCCGGGAAGAAGGTCATTATCGGGAGGTCGACAGATTTGGCGGTGCAAGACATCAATATATACATTGATACTGCCTCCAGGAACATTGGCAGCACCTACATGTAGTATCAACAACCAGATCACAACACAAGGTCATCATGCTATGTGAGATTACAATATACTCTATTAATTTGTCCCCTTACGGCGGGGCGGTCGGGTAGCTTAGTGGTTAAAGCGTTCGCTCGTCACGCCGAAGACCCGGGTTCGATTCCCGACATGGGTACAATGTGTGAAGCCCATTTCTGATATTGCTGGAATATTGCTAAAAGCGGCGTAAAACCATACTCAGTCAGTCAGTCAGTCAGTCCGATTCATGTATCACTTGTCAACACATTAATATTAAATGTACAAATACACACACATACACACATACACACACACGCACATACACACACACGCACAAACACCCTCAAACACACACACATATAATGATATTAAAATGCAACTAATTTGAATGGCCTGTTATACACTGACATATTAAAATATACCAATAAATGACAGTTGACCTAATTACTACGTATACTCATGCAAAACCTACGGTATACACTAAGACACTTACATACTAAAAAACAAAGAGCCAGTTCAAATGCAGCCAATCAAATAAAGTAATTCATTTGATGCTAAAGAGCACAAGTCATGCGAAAAATTACTTCGTTTTGTAAAATGGGGATAGTTCATCCAACGAATGCGCCAAAGGATCGAACAATTACAAATGCGCATGTACAAGTCAGTAAAGAAAAATATGTGGGTTGAAGGGTCGTCAGTTATCTGAATGTTGACGTTATTGTAAAATGTGTTCTTAATTTACCAAGCTCTCTAAGCGTCGTATCGTCAAAAGGGATATCATAAATGAGTGAGTATTGTTTAACGCCGCTCTAAACAGTATTTCAGTTATGTCACGGCATGGTGCTGGTTTTAGCCATGACCACTCTCCGTGAAACCCACACGCATGAGTATGGTGTTGAAAAACCAAGACATGTAATCAGGACGAATCAGGGATTCGAACCCACGATAATATGTTTCTAGCACGCCTAGGGGATGCCACTGACAGCTGATGCCTCGATTTAGGCCAGTTAGCAAATTTAGTTGAAACCCGTTTTGGACAGGATTTTAGTTATTCATTGGTGTCAGCTTGATATGGGAGGATGGTGATGCCTATGTATGTGCTGGGCATCGAAGCCACAATCATAGTTTATTTGTCTGCGAGGGTCGCAAGGATGTGTGCCATCTAAAACGACTGGGTCAACCGTGTCCCTTCATCAATTTGAAAAGTTGGGGACTGGAATTTGTTGAAATGCACCGATTTGGTTTAGTCCTAAGAAAACACATTTGGTTTATAAAAAAACCCACACTTACAACCCCTGTAATTTCTACAGAGACGATGACGGGTTTGTTTAACTTTTAAGAAAAGAAACAGACATTGGCACCAGTACTTTAATTTTAGAACTATTGGAGCTAACATAAGACCACTGAAGTTTGAAAAGGAGAATAACGGAAAAGGGCAACAACGTCCCAATATGTCGGATCGCGACGCATTTTAACGCCTTTTTCACACATTAAAATGTGACTACAAAAGACACAATGTTTCCACACACAACACTCTTTGCCTGCAAACTTGAAAAAACATCAACTTGGTTCAGTGTTTTTCCAGTGTTGATAAGAAATGATGACGATAAATCCAATCTAATACAGATGTACATTGTGCCTCTGTTTGAAGCCAGATGTAGCGGGATGGGACTGGTGTACAGCTCTGTTGGGGTTTGATCATAAGAAGTGTTCACTGGCGGATCCGGCGGATCATATCCTCTGGGACGCCAAATGGAAAATGTTGTAGAAAGCCAAATTATCAACAGAGAGAATTTTTATATTTTGGTCCCCTCCCTTTTGAAAATGCTGGATCCGCCCTTGGTGTTGGTTACATATCCTCTGACGTTTAGGCCAAAGGCCCTGACTAAATACTACAGCAACGTTATAAACATATGCTTATTATCTAGACCGACAGGTAGTTAAAAACAATACCTGTTTCTCAGAATTTGATGATGTCAATGTTGATCATGTTGATGATGAACATTACGTCATGGATATATAAATCCTTACCCTGTTTAAAACTAATATAAGTAGAATCTGCAGTAAAATTCCTCAAACTAAGACATTTTACCAGAAAGAAGGAATTGATACCATAATTTCACGTTCATGGATTAGAGAAAAACTACGATGCCACACTTAAACTTATGGTCTAATCAAATCTGTAAGTATGAAAGCTACCCTAATAGTTGGTCTAATGCAATTGTAATAACATGGCATACAGGTAGATAATTCAATGATCAGAATCAGCATAGAAGCATTATTCTAAGGTGTGTTTAACATAGATGGCTGGAGATGTGGGTCGAAACTATATATTATTCCTGAGGTACAAGGTTTAGGAAGAAGTATTCTACAACTGATAATAAGTTTATCTTGAATTCTATTATCCCAACATATTGGTATAAAAACAGGGGTAATGTCTGTTTACCTTTTGTGGACTTTAGAACAAGCCTTTGACACAATACTCTTATGGAATCGTTTATTCAGAGTAGATGTGGATGTAAAAAGAGTTTCAAAGTATTTGTTAACATGGACGTGCATATGTAAGAGAGAATAATCTATATTCTGAGTTGTTTGACTGTCCACAAAGCTTATGCCAGGGTTGTATATTAAGCAAGGACCTGTTTTCTGTCTACACACAGAGAAGGGTTACAATCACAGCTGAGTGCCGTGTCAGCGGAATCGGGTTTATCTATATATTTTTCTGAGACAAAGTTGTGGTATTTAGAAAAGGTCGCAGATTAGGAAATTCAGTAGCATGGTTCTCACAAAACACAAAAATGGAGTTATAATCTATTAATACCATCTTGTGTAGATATTAACTGGTCATTTTAATTAGAAGGAACGTGTGCTTCAACAATCATTGAATGCGAACAAACCATTATATAGTGCATTAATAAAAATCATAACCTAAATATATAAAAAAAAAAATTCAAAATATTTGACACCAAAATGTTTTCAGCTTTCCTTTATGTTCGAACTCTCGGGATTTAGGAATTTTGATGGCTTTAGAAAATATAATTGCTTGCATGTAAACATTACTTAAATTTATATGGTACATCTCATCTCTGGTACAGATTAGAATTCAGTCCACGACAATGCATAAAAACATTATGTTTGAACCTGAGCATCGTCTACAATTTGGCATTGCAGAGATGAAATTTAAGATTGAATGTATACTCTTTGCTTGTATGTATTATATTTTAATCTTTCAGAAAAAGAGCATATTCCTTTTAAGTATTGGAAATATACAAAACTACACACCTGTATCCTGTTGATGAATTCTGGCAATGATGACTTAATGTATAACCTTCCCTTGGATATTCATACCACATTTAACTTTAGGAGAGCCTTAAAAGTACTTGAAGTATGTGGACTATATGAAGCGCAAGTAAAAGAATTACCTATCATCTGCTGTTGCCTGCAAACTGGTTCAGTCTATATATTGTTAGGCTGCCGTCTTAGTTGTTAATCGGTTGGTTAGATTGCTGACTTGGTTGATGCATGTCATCGTGTCCCATTTGTCTAGATCAATGCTCAGGATGTCAATCACTGGATTGTCTGGCCCAGACACGATTATTTATAAACCGCCGTTATATAACAGGAGTATTGCTGCGTTAAACAACAAACAAACAAATGAACTTCCATAATCTGATTGACTGATTGAAAAAACGACCGTATGTCTTTCTTTCTTGGCTATCAAAACGTGGGATCACTTCGTGCCCTTATCCCCCGACATCTGCAGGAACGATGTTACCATTCCGAAACTGGTGACCGTATGAAGGATGGGATGGGAGACGTGACCATTTGTAGGATTGAGTTCGATATATGTGACCATATGTAGGGTGGAGTGAAATAAATGTGGACATGTTTAGGATGGAGTGAGATATATTTGGACATATTTAGGCTGGGATTCGTGACGTGACCATGTGTAGGATGGAATGAGATATATATGGACATGTTAAGGATGGGATGAGAGACGTGACCATGTTTATTTTGCTTGTTTGTTTGTTATTTAACGCCATGCTCAATAATATTCCAGCTATATGACGGCGATATGTAATTAAATCTGGACCTCACAATCCATTGATTGATATCATGAGCATCGATCCACGCATTTGGATCGATGACATGCATCAACCAAGTCAGCGAGGCTGACCACCTGATCCCGTTAGTGACCTCTTACGACAAGCATAGTCGCCTTTTACAGCAAGCATGATTTGCTGAAGATCTATTCTACCCCGGCCGATAAAAAATATATGTGAACATGTGTAAGATGGATACAACGGGAGGCTGTTGTGGAATCTAGAAAGAAACATTGTCTTCCTCTGTGTGTGTGTAGGATCAATATGTGTTCAATCAAATTTTCTCAAACATTCCAATCATTTTCCTTACTTTGTTGATGCTCTACCCAAAAGAAAACCGCCGTCCCTCTCTAATAGAAAATCAATCAATAAGTTGTTAGTCCTTAAATTAGCACTTGAAGAACTTCACTATCAATATTAATGAGCACGTTAATCCCCCACGGCTTGATATATTAAGCTGTACGTTACTGTTTGCATGTTAGTCACCGGTCGGCCTCTGTTGGAGTAAATAAAAACAGTACCCTCAGCTATGTACATGTTTGTATTTGAGCTGTTTACAGTCTACATTATATGTAGCCACGCCACATGTAAAGGCGAGGAGGTGTTCCTTACCAGGGTGGTGCCTTCCTCGCTGGTATGTGATTCTCTGTGTGCCTACACAACGAGGTGTGGCTCCTACACCTGGGATGCTGTCACAAGAAGCTGCCACCTGCACACACAAGGTGACACAGAGACAGAGACGATGCCCCGAGCAAAGAATTGGGTAAGTTGAATAACATACTAACATATAAAGGATGAAAATCACTACATTGTGATTATAGCATAGTCTCCTATTTGTATAATAAAAGAAGTAGTGTATTGTCATCTTCATTAAATGAGTGAGTAATTTCAAACCCATTCTGGATATTATTGTCCTGAATGTGTTGGTTGTATTCATAAAGCTGTATATGCAGTGTCAATACAAATGCAAGCTACGTTTGTGTAGATCATTACTTCATTGAGGTAAAATATCTTTATTAAGTCCTAACAAATGCAGTCAATTCTCAAATACTGTTCCGTACTTCGTTCACATGAAGCATGTTTCAGAATATGATAGTTGACCTAGCCCCTAGCCTAGTGGTTAAAGCGTTCGCTCGTCGCGCCGAAGACCCGGGTTCAATTCCCGACATGGGGACAATGTGTGAAACCCATTTCATGTGTCCCCCGCCGT
Source organism: Haliotis rufescens (assembly GCF_023055435.1). NCBI lineage: Eukaryota > Metazoa > Mollusca > Gastropoda > Lepetellida > Haliotidae > Haliotis > Haliotis rufescens. The sequence continues at coordinate 478,979 of NW_025964354.1, forward strand.
GATATTGCTGGAATATTGCTAAAAGCGGCGTCAAACCATCCTCACCTTTCCACAAAACTGCACCACCCTCACATAATCGCTCGATTTCACACAAAGTTGTGTCAATGTTCACAACTATACCCCTTTCACAAAAATTGCAACCTTTCACACAACAACACAACCAGCTACAACAGAACTCATTCCCAACAAGCATACCCCTTATCCAACATCACCACTTCCCACAACCTCAGATCTTTCGCAAAACCACGCCCCGTTCCCAACAACCCACATCCCTACCCCTTCTTGAAAATCTCACGCAATCTCAAAACTTTTCACCATCTCCACCACATCAGCAATTTCGCACAACCAAACCTTTTCTCCAAGTACACACATTTTCCCACAACTTCACCCATTACCCGGGGGCACGGGTGGCCCAGTCGTCTGAGGCGCCGCGATTCGCTGTGCAGAGTTGCGTCCCTTAGGCACGCCAGAAACCTGTGATTGTGGGTTCGAATCCCGGTTCCCCCCAATTACGTTTCAAGGTTTGTCAGCACAATACATGTGCTCGTGGGGTTCACCGAAGTGGTAAACGTCACTTCGGGCTTTCCTCCCACATTAAGCTGACACACGGCGATATAACTGGAATACTGTTAAAAGTGGTGTTAAACCCAACTCACTCACTCACCCATTACCCTACAACCTCGCCACTTGCCCACAACCACACCCTTTCAAATAATATACGGAATAATTGTTTGCGGCCCTTGTGGCCAAATGATGCACGTTCTAGGTAATAGGAGAATGATGGAGGGATATGTATACGGGGTTAGTCCACAGAAGGATACATTTCGAGATAAACAGATTTTTTATTTAGGAGGTTCGTTCATGTTGCTATACTCAACGATTGCTGTTGTCACTACCCTTTAAAACTAGTTGGGAATGATTTTGGTTTTATGCTGATTCAAGTAATATTTCAGCAATACGATATTTGGGGACACCGAAATGAGTTTCGAACAGTGTATCAGCAATAACATTGCTCGGGATACTCAAGCAGGCTTCGTGTATCAATGTATCAAACCTGTGTTTCATGTTTTCAACATTTAGAACAGTTTTTTTAAAAGATCCATTGGCATTAATATTTTTCACTCAAAAATATCATCGCATCCTGTGTGTATATTCCTATGAAATCCAATATTCAGAGTAGAAATTGTAATGTTTTTTTCATATGTGTTGGCAGAAAGAGTCTCAGGGGATGGTGTGTCGCGACCGTCCGTGTAAAGAGAACGAGGTTTGTGTGCCAGTTGAAGCAGGGACTAACTACGTGTGTGTGGCATCAACAGCCGCCACTACCACAACCACCACGACCTCTACTACAACACTGTCCACAACGCGACCCGCTACCACTACCACCAACACGACTCCACCACAGATCACTACCACCACGACCACCACTACCACACTATCCACGACGCCATCTGCTACCACTACCACCAACACGACTCCACCACAGACCACAACCACTACTACCACACTATCCACGACGCCATCTGCTACCACTACCACCAACACGACTCCACCACAGACAACTACCACCACGACCACCACTACCACACTGTCAACGACGCCATCTGTTACCACTACCACCACCACGACTCCACCACCTAGCACTACCACCACGACTCCACCACCTCCCACTACCACCACCACTCCATCACCTACCACTACCACCACGACTCTATCAACTACCACAACCATCCCCACGCCCCTACCAACTACAACTACTACCACGCCATGTCCTGCCACTGTTAATCAGGCAAATGGTAGGTGTTGTGCGACACCTCTCGTGTTTACAGCTACAAGTACACTGTTTTTTACTGATAAAAATTCTACATTTTCAAACTATATATTAGAGAATCCATCACTATAACAACTTATTCTCATGTTAAACGTTAATATTCCTCTGTCGCATTCCGGAAGCAGTGATTTTAAAATATACTTTTTCAGTAATCACAAACAATTTATTTTTGTCCATATGATGGACACAGGGGCCATACCATTCTACCCTTAATATTAAGTAAATTCCTTTAATTTTCACATGTTCGTCATGCTTGGTCGTGAGCACATCTTTCTCTTAAAACATTTAATTTGCATGTATTTCATAACCAATTACATTTGGCTAATCTTTTCAAATTATATTTGAAGTCCCCTATTAATTATTTATCTACTCAAACAGTTCTATACACATACGTTGGGTGTTACTTCGACAACTGGCATCGTGTACTTCCACACGGCAAAATGGTGGACGGAACATCCCTGACAACTGAAACCTGCAAGCTTCACTGCCACGGAATGAACTACATCTACTTTGGAACTGAGGTAGAAAATATTGAAATTGATAGTAATATATTTCTTTAAATAACCAACAATAGTACACATATTCAAATGCAACAGAAAGAAACACAAGTGTTAAAGTTTAAAAGCAGATAAAATCACATGCTGATTTTGAAGTCTAGTTAGTGTTTTTTCCCAAATGTAATGTTATACTTGGCGAAGGACGAACACATTCGTCGAGGAAAGGTACCTAGCAAGATACCAATACTGGAGTTGGACAGCCTGTTGACATTTAAATTTAAACCTGACATGATGAACAAGGCTTATATGTAACTAAAACAAATATTTGTGAGCTACCGCCTACCACACGAGATTTAAAACGTCTTTACAGCTCAAACATAGGTAAGCTGTAGTTATTCTTCTCCCGGTTAAGTTAAAATGGTAACAGAGCCAATATGATGTCACTTGTACCAGTGGGCAAAGAGAGATTGCCCAAAGTAGGGTTGCAAGAAAACCGTGTATCAGTACAGATTTGCATGATATTAAGGGATGCATGTTTCGTATGTTCTGTAGTAACAATGCATTTACTATTGATGCTCATATTTCATTGTAATAATCCACATCCACACTATATGGGAGGACATGGGGTTTCTGGGTAAAAATTGGTTCCTGTGGCGTATGGTATGGGGAGATATTGATCGGGTGTTGGGTTTTGGTAACTTGGTAGATTTCATATCATTGTACAAATACAGCAGGTTAGCATCAAATGTATCCGTCTGACCAGTACCTGCATGAGACCATTTCATCAGGCCAATACACCAAACTAGACCTTTAAACTAATACATCAGACAAACACATCACACCAGCCAATCCCACCGGATACATATCGTAAAATAACCACGAGATACTCACATTTCTGTTGCTGGCGACCTGCAGATTTGTACCATGATGTTAATCTAATTGTTTTTGTGACGAGCACCTCATGTCCAGTTTGTTTATTCGCTTCTTCAGAATCACAGGTTCAGACATATACATCAGGTTATCGGGGGCTTAGTGTTGGAGTTTCCAAATAAGCAGGAAATCAGATACAGTATTGCACATGCTACTTCTGATTCCAGGCAGGGTATCAGTGCTTCTGTGGTGATGTCATCAAAGGTTGGTACATGAAGAAACCCGACAGTGAATGCAACGCCCCATGTCCTGGTGACAGAAGCACGATGTGTGGGGGGTACTGGAGGATTTCCATCTATAAGATTGTCTAGTGTACAACAGCTGTTTTAATTGGTCACTAGCTCCGTGTCATGCAGGATGTATGCAATCAACAATTAAACTGATGAGTTACATAATGACTATGGACCATGATAATATGTGCTTCTGCTGATGTTCTGTTTTATTATCAATACTACTTACGGGTGTTTTATTATCATTACTACTTACGGGTGCTTATTATCATTACCACTTACGGGTGTGTTATTATCATTACCACTTACAGGTGTGTTATTATCATTACCACTTACGGGTGTGTTATTATCATTGCTACTTACAGGTGTGTTATTATCATTACCACTTACGGGTGTGTTATTATCATTGCTACTTACAGGTGTGTTATTATCATTACTACTTACGGGTGTTTTATTATCATCACTACTAACAGGTGTTTTATAAGCATTACTACTTACAGGTGTCCTATTATCATTACTACTTACATGTGTGTTATTATAATTACCACTTACAGGTGTTTTCATTATCATTACTACTTATAGGTGTTTTATTATCATTACCACTTACAGGTGTTTTATTATCATTACTACTTACAGGTGTTTTATTATCATTGCTACTTACAGGTGTTTTATTATCATTGCTACTTACAGGTGTTTTATTATCATTACTACTTACAGGTGTTTTATTGTCATTACTACTTACAGCTGTTTTATTATCATTACCACTTACAGGTGTTTTATTATCATTACTACTTACAGGTGTTTTATTATCATTACTACTTACAGGTGTTTTATTGTCATTACTACTTACAGGTGTTTTATTATCATTACCACTTACAGGTGTTTTATTATCATTACTACTTACAGGTGTTTTATTATCATTACTACTTACAGGTGTTTTATTGTCATTACTACTTACAGGTGTTTTATTATCATTACTACTTACAGGTGTTTTCATTATCATTACTACTTACAGGTGTTTTATTGTCATTACTACTTACAGCTGTTTTATTATCATTATATATATATATTTAAATTGTGACCTCTTCGAATCTTATTGGTTCACTGAAATAACACTTTACGCAAGCAGTGTGCTTTGTCTATCATTCTTTATGTCTATCATTTCTGACTTTCACTCACACTCATGTCAGACTAATCAAAATATAGAATGTAGACGTTGAAAGGTTATGTTAATTGAAGGCAGGTACCAAGGTATCTTAACTGCTCAAAGAGAATCAGAGAGATGTATAAATCATATCATTATTTGCTCCAATTTATTCACCCAATTTGTTTTCCACAAGAACTTATACTTTTTGAAAGCATTGGTTCGTGGTCGGAATTCTGTGTCAGAAACCAATAGTTAAGAGAAGATCGGGTGACTTGGGTGATTGCGTGAAAGGGTAATTGTAGGCAAGTACCAATGTTTTTTAACTGTTCAAAGAGAATCAGAGAGTTGTATTAAATATATCATTATTTGCTCCAATTTTTTCATCCTATTTTCAACAACTATTTGTTTTCCACAATAGCTAATCATTTTGAAAGCATTGGTTCGTGGTCGGGATTCTGTCTCAGAAACTCATGGTTAAAAGAAAATCGGGTGACTTGGGAGATTGCGTGTCATCGTATAGCGATGTCGTGGGTCGGTGCTCATACTATCAACCACTGGTTTGCCTGGTCAAGAGAGGACTTTTTGGGGGCTGCTGGAATATTAATGACTGTAACGAAAAACTGCAAAAAGAACAAATAAACTTTTGGACAAATCAAATGTAGTCGCCTCTTCCAAGCATTATAGGAGCCATGTCATAAATCCAGTCTCAATGAATTGAATTCATACTTTACTAAGGTTTAGAGCTCACTTGTGGTTATTTTTTGTGTTCGAGAGTGGAGGGGTCATGTGTCATTTGCGACAGGGCTGTGTACTTTCACCAAAGTCATCCTGAAACAAACTTTTTCACCTCAATAAGCATAAAAAATTTACATTGTGACAATCAGCAGTGTGCACACCATCAGACGTCTTTGATATGAAGATCATCTCTCGCATATGCGCTTCCAAATGGCAGTATTATACAGTTCAAAACTTTTCAAATGTGGAATATGCGTCCGCACTGTACGAGTTAAAAAAACGCCAAAGTATTGTAGATATCACGGCCGCCCGTAAGTCATCTATATTTGACAAACCACTGACTGACAACATGAGCAACGATCTACGTCATCAAGGACAACAATCACGCTATAAACAAGTTCAGAAGACACATTCTAAATGCATCGCCTCTTACGACCGGGCATGCGAGCAAGTGACTTACTGTAATCCAGCTCATTATTACAGATGTGCATGTAGTTGACATTCACTTAAAATATTATACATACAGATTTGTGTTGCTGTCTTGTCCAAGTTCTTCATATTTTTTTAATTTGAAGTTTACACGAGAGGTCGGTCACATGACCGCGAAAATGACGTTCATTGGTGTGTGGACGACACAATTTGACGTTCATGCGTTTTTCATGATACTGTGTTCTTGAATTGACGTAAAACATTGACGGAGTACTCCCACATTCCTGTGGAAACTCTTTTTGAATTTCTAAGCACGAAATTATACATTAGCGGTCTTTCTGATCATTTAGAACCTTTATTCTTGGTCTCAGCGTTTTAGTATACATGTCAGAGAGCGTGACTACATGATTGTTCACGAATATCCTCTCTACGGCCTCTTCTAATGAACAAACGAAGAAATGCACATCTAAACTATCGTAGTATCGACTCGATCCGTGTCTTCGGCTGACACTGACCGTCTCCAGCAATCTATGAATTTACCTTAGTGTCTGTTTGACGCATATTTTTTCTCCTTCCAATGATCGGCCACTTGATCAATGATGACTAACACATGTAACCGCCACAGGCTCATTAAGAACTTATCGTGTCGGCCATTTCGACGTATTTTTCTTGATGTAAATGTATTACGATGCGCTGTCATTGTGACTGACTTACTGGGGTAGTTTTTTACAGAACTTTCTCATCTAATGAGGATATGATTTGAACACATCTGCTGCGTAAGATGTTTCTGAAGAGCACGTTGTGCATCCATACGCTCATGTCACCTCTCTTTTTGAGGAACTTTTTTACCCCGCGATACAGCTAGTTGTTGTATGGCTGTATGGCTGTCAGTGTAAACATGACAAAAGTAAAATTGTGTTTAGATCTTGGCCTACATCCTTTGAGGTAAGACATTGTGATAAAAAAATCGCAAGCTCCGATGTTCATACAGTTTGGCCCTCATTCTATGAAGGTTCAAACTCCAATGAACTCACACAAAGTGAAAGTCAATCCTTAAATGTCTGTTACATACATTGATCACTTTGTGCTGCACATATTGATTATCTTGATTACAAATTGATCGTGCTGACTGTCGTTATTATAACTGAAGAAATCTATGAAGAAACGATATGAATTATTTTATACTCCCAGGAGATGTGTGATGTCTGACATATTTATGATATACATCAAATTAAAAATACAGTTAGGACAAGTTGGTTCTGAATGACTTGAGTATCACGAGGCTGGTGTCCCTTAAGAGTTGAAACATCAAGATGTTATACTTCCAACATGGCCAGTCCAGCAGGATAACAGGGCCTCACCACAATACCATCACATTAGGATATGACCCTTATACAACATATGTTTTGGTTCTGACAGGTCGCCTCAATGGGATTCTGTATAAGAGGCGACCTCACAAATCGCGCGGTCAGACTTAGGGACGGTTGAATGTGTGTCATCATTACATCGTCGGCGTGGTGTTTGCTCATAGTATCAACCATTGGCCGAGGCATAAATAATACAGGCACTCGTCATGAAGCTTGGATTCGGCATTAAAAAACGGAACATGTAACAGCAGCACACATTATGATGCTGATACTTATTGTAAGTAGATTCCGATAGCCGTCATACAAAGTGCTGTGATGAGGTGGCTGATCACAGGATTCGAATCCTCGATCAAGGCATTCTGAGAGGCTTAAGGAACCCACACTCATACTGATCAGTACAATGACATACTCACATTGAGGAGTTTGATCACAGTGTTGTTGATGTCGACATGCAAGGAGTTCAATACAAATAGCATCGACATATCACATTATGCTAACCCCAGTATTGCCCTTCATAAAATAGTTCTTGATTGTAGCGTTCAGTAAGTCATGTTAATTGAATTGGGTCAGGGACTTCACTCAAATTGTCAGGTTTCAAGCTAAAAGTTCGATGTTTCATCTTGATAATGTAAGGACATCGGTTGGGGTATTGTTATAGTTTTATCTTAATGTCCAGAACATCTACCAAGTCTACAAATCATTTTCACAGAACAGGATCTACAGGCCCCTGGCTACAACCGGATGTGCTCAACCTGACATTTTACGTGGGAGAGAGATCTAATCCAATCCCATGGACATCCCATGGTTTGACTTGATTTTGAAACTTCACAGGGCTGGCCAAATTAGCACCTCCAAAAGCTGGAAAGCCCTGATGTTTCGGATTTAGCATTTCTGAATGGAAGTCTGAACTCGTGCGATGAACTGTTTGTCTGGCGACCATCGTCTATGGCGTCGTCTGCCAACATCACTCGACCAACGAAGCCGAAACCTCACATGTTTGTTCCCACTAATGATAACACCTAAACTACAAGTAAATTACATCGATTACAACAGAAGTTTGGTGTCATGTCAAACTCAATTAGCATGTGTATCATCAGAGTGGATTTGGTACTACCACCTCCGACGTTGAAGTAAACAGATTCCAGAGTCGTGATGCATATCATCAGAACCATGTCATAGAGTAATCTTCTCTAAAACGCAAATCTATTCAAGTAAAAAGTGAATTGCTTCTTTAGGGAATGAAGTGACAACCAATACTTAAGTTACAGGAACAACCAACATTTTAGTGACTGTTAACACGTTGATGCATGTTTACTAAGTTTCAATGACGTGCGTAGGGCTATTTAGAAAATTTCAGCTCTAAAATGACGTGTATCTTAATACCAGGAAACATTTATACTGAAGTTAGATTACCACATCTTTTAACATTGTTTCCTTTATATCGCACCATGTCAGATTGATGTTAATAGCAGGGCTGAAGTGATGCCGGGCGTGTATGTTCACAACAACTCAAGAAATACATATTATGGCGATTTGGGCGTATAAACACGTGATCAACTGCCTCTGGCACGTCTGATGGACGCAATCTCAAATTGCGACACCTTGGTCATCCCTGTTTTCATAATGAATAAGGCCAGCTACAACATATTACAAGTGCTGTAAAGATAAAAGATGAAGACGGTGTAACAGTATTAACGTTACAGGTCCAAACAGGGCATACGTCCTTAAAATACTGCACTGCATCAAACATGAATCAGTTTTCAGTGACTCCTCGTTTATGCGATGGTTACGGAGTTCAAATAAAACGTCAAAGTCAGAGAATAAACAATCTAGATAATCTGCCGAGACAGATTGCATTGGGCGCAAAGGGCAAAGTAGCGGTGTAAATTATAGGTATGTGTACATAGAAATAATGACGACACCAAATGATCGCGAAAAGGGTACGCGTGTCCTGCCCTACGGGAGGTAACCACCATCACGCAATTTGCATACACATGTTAAGTGTTTCATCAAGCCTAACGCGGCACAGCAGTACTCCTGTGACACGAAGGCGGCCTGGAAAAAAAATCAGACAACCATGGAACTGCTCCATCTATTGGAATTACTTTTGCTGCAATCTATTGCCGTTATTGATCTAAAAAGCCATACGCCTTGAATATGTTACTGCATCTAATATTAATCAGTTTCATTCGATGACCCTTGACGAGATTCCAGTGTTTACTTTGACTGATACCACCACATGATTATTGATGACGCATGAGATTTGTGATAACAAAACACCTATTGACTATCCAGTCTCAATAATTCTTTTGATTTGAAGTTTGCGCATAAATTTCCACTTATACAGAATATTTTATGTACTTTGAATGATGTTGAACTTACGTACACTATCAGGGGGACAATGATTTTACAGTACTTAAACCCCCTTCAACTTACACCTATAGACAGTGTCAGGTAAAGTTTGATGGAATAAATCAGTGATATATTTACGAGATAAACTCTCTGTGTTTTGAAATTCGTGGTCGCCTCGCTTTCATACCTCTTCTTTCATTTTGGAACCTGAGCGCATTTACGCAGTAGGTTTACCTCCATTCTACCATGACGGCAAGAACGCTTTTGAAACGTCGGTCTTTTGGAAGGTGTAATTACTCTTTGGTACATACGTCAGCTTTCTTAGAACATTCTGAAAAGGGTTTACAGGCAGCGATAAATGTAACAAATATTATCCAAGGTCATGAAAATTCACTTAAAGGGCAAGTTCACACGGAAATGAACCTAATTTTCTTGTACTTTTTCCACAATAAAAGTGTTAACCTAGAAGTGTCATAGACAAAAATATTAAAATATCACAATTAATTAACATATGTTTTGCATTAAAACAATTTATATATTTCACATTTACCAAGTGTTCTATTTCCATAACAAAAACACCATGGCTTATGCCCCTTGCAATATGACGTCATTGGTGCCAATTGATAAACATTATGACGTCATCATGCTTTGTTAGAGCCGCTTCACGTGGTGTAGGTACAGGTGTGTGATTCTAGCGTCTCAGATGCCAGCCAGCATAGTGTTATGCTGAGTCACCACTGCGCCGGGGTTAGTCGTAGGCCATGTTGTTTTACCGAAAACTGGTACTTGATATCTTTTGCGTTCAGAATAGACAGGGACCCAGTTGAATTGGCACCAATTACGTCATAATTTAAGGGGGATAACTCAGGCCTGTTTAGCTCGAAAAACGAAGGCCTCATAACGGCATATCATTTTCACACTATCATGAGCTTCCTACTTTCACTGTGAAAAAAATGAGTGTATGTTTTCAAACACAGATACTAACTAATTCTAAAATTGCGTTTTGTTTAGAAAAAGAAAGAAAGCGATTTTTGCGTGTACACTTCCCCTTTAACTTCTTGACTGGTTCAAACTAATGGTGACAATGGATAAGTTTGGATCATATCATATCATATCATGTCATATCATATCATATCATATCATATCATATCATATCATATCATATCATATCATATCATATCATATCATATCATATATCATATAATATTTCACAGTAAACTGTTCCATGGCTGGGCTGTTTGGACTCAACCACGTCACTGCTTGGACATTAACATGACATCTCCCATCGTAGGGGTGGTGACAGGATGTGGAAATACGAACAAATGTATTTCTCCAACAACAGTTATTTTGAAGTTCTACTTATATTCATGTACCAGTTTGCTTGAAGTAACTCCCCTACACTAACACACTTTAAGAATGACTATCTCTCCACCTCGAACTTCGAACTGGCTGAAGTTGACTTACTTCTTTTCATGTGCATGCCTGACACAATAGCCGTTCACGGTGACAGTGCTTTTTACAAAGTGAATTATGTTTGATGGCAAATGCGACTTGCCAAACTCATATGGTTTGATGTAGTATTTTAAGTACTGTTAGTTATGTCAAGTTACACAAAGACCTACTAAGTCAGATATGACAGTTCCCCACATTGTCTACACCCAGACCCATATAGGTTAGCGAGAGTTGTAGTGAAGTTTGTGGAATCAAATGCTGTATCAACTTAAATATTCAGGATAAGAAGCATGGCAATATATAACAATCTTGTCATCTGTGTGACTTATCACGTATTTGACTGGATGTGATTAATTTGAGCTGCAACGTTACATTTATCTGGACACAAAAACAGTGAACGAATTCTGTCCTGCGGAATTCTGCGTCATTCTGCTTGTAACGCGTTGGCCACGCGTCCCACAGGTGTTCGATTGGGTTGAGATCTGGAGATCCCGACTGCGGGGGCAAGACGTTGATGTTGATATTATGAGGTAGTCTACATTGACACGAGCTGTTTCCGGAGGAGCGTTGTCATGTTGAAAAAGGTCCCTCTGGCGGACAATATTTGGTAGAAGGTGAGGTTGAAGAATTTGATTCATGTAGCCATAGCCGTCAAATGTCCCTGAACCCCAACCAAGTCAGATCTCATGATGTGGGGGCACTCGTGAAGAGCAACCTCCTCGTGGTGAGTGCTGGGGAACGCTAATCGCTCTTCTCCCGTGAGGACCCGGGGTAGAATGTGTCCACAGCACCCCATTGCTGGTGGTAGAAGGCGACCGAATTGGGCAACATGTTTGCCGTGGGTTGGGCCCCTGTGTCGGTGGAGGAAGGGATTCTGGTGCTTGATGGCACTGGAGCCAGGAACCAGTGTTCCTTTTGCCCAACACACCACTTTGACCCTGACTTCACCTAGACAGGTGGTAGGATTGGCCCAGTCTTTTCAATCGGCTGGTCATGTCAAGCCCTGTGCATAATATTGTGTTTGCACAAATGTGATTTATATAAATGTATTATTTGGTCTCGGTCATGTATTACATGTTTGACTTTCCAAATTATAATGTAAAAGTTTGCCAAGAGTCTTATGCCAGAAAGCGGTGGATCATGGGCCAATCTGGTGATGTTGACCTCCAAATTCAGCGTGTATCCGATTACTTGTCATGGGCCGAACAAGCCTGGCATTTAATTCGGTATACAATTTTTGCTATTTGTGTCATATTTGCTAGAGTATAACACCCGTGTATTCTTGGTGTTTGCATTTTGGATATCCGGTGCAATGTAACACTGTCCTTGTTGACACTCGATGGCGGGTGAGGACCAGGGATGTCGAACCAATATATTTAACCATGTCACTCACACACTCTGGTTCAACTCGAAACGAAAAAAAGAGACGTTTGAACCTGACAATTCAAATAAAAACACTAACAAAAAATCACAAAATATAGATTCTTGGTCTCGATTCTTGGTGATTGAGGCTTCTGATCATGAACCAATTAAATTAAATCCTTTTGCTGTATCTTAAGCCGTGTCAGGAATTTGTGGAGAGGTGAGAAATGAAACTCGTCTTCGGAATGGCTCTCTTCTTGTGGAGTGTGACCGGGGACAACAATCTCAAAACCTTTTGTCAGTAAAACAGTTTTCAAATTTTGAGGTTGTTGTGTCCGCTCACAGAACACTAAACTCATGTCGGGGCATTGTTCGAGACCGAGCGTGTTGCCTTTCTGATATGGCCGAACAAGAGATTCAAGCTAAAATGAAGATCAGGGTGTTACAGCTGTTAAGCGTTTCACCAGAAACGTTGAAGGTGTTATCAGCCAAACAAGTACTTACTTGTTAACGTTTGCCTGCACATCAATTCCACAGTCTATGAAGGCCGTACATTTTAACATCGGAGTGGAGGTATATGTCACCTCTCCACTCAGGTGTTATACATGTCAACAGTTTGGCCACGGTTCTAAATCGCCATTGTCCCTCTGACTCGGTTGTGAACCTATTGCTTTGTCGGAACCGAACCCTCAAAGATACTTCATTAAACACTTTAAGAAAGCAACAGCATTGATCATGCGACGTTAGCAACGTGACGAAACGGTCACTTGCCACAGGCGTGGTGAAGGAGGGCACACCTTAGAATATTGTTGTCCAAACGCTGCATGTTTCTCAATTTGTTACTAGCATCAACCCCAGCCCAGGGCAGATAGCATTACGAAATCGTAACAAATGTTATATTTGAGGTAACACTTTCTAAGTAAAGTACAGATCCAAATACTGTTTTGGGGATTCGGACCCACAGTTGCAGTGCCTCACTCTGTCAGAGGGGTACACAAAGTACGTGATCTAGGCTACCAGTTGATGGACTTCATTTTGTGGAAGCCTCGGTGGCTGAGTGGGCCAGCTCGCTGTCTTTGTGTGCTGCAGATTATGTTCCTCACTCTAGCAGTGTGGGTTCGAACGGAACAGGACTCAACTCAACAAAAGTACTAGAATATATACTTTACGGGTGTTATCCCTAATATAACATTTGTTACATTTGCACAGTTTTTTAATGGCATTGTGTGTTCATAGTTATCGGCCATGGGAGCCGTGCAAATTTACACTTGTCAGAGTGTGGGGCTGTTTTGCAATGTGAGTGTGGAATGTAGGTAAGTGTGGGGTTGTGTTGTATTGTCAGTTTGCAATGTATGTAGGTGTGAGGCTGTGTTGTATTGTCGGTATGGAATGTATGTAGGTGTGAGGCTGTGTTGTATTGTCAGTGTGGAAGGTATGTAGGTGTTAGGCTGTGTTGTATTGTCAGTGTGGAATGTATGTAGGTGTGAAGCTGTGTTGTATTGTCAGTGTGGAATGTATGTAGGTGTGAGGCTGTGTTGTATTGTGGGTATGGAATGTAGGTAGGTGTGAGGCTGTGTTGTATTGTCAGTGTGGAATGTATGTATGTGTGAGGCTGTGTTGTATTGTCGGTATGGAATGTATGTCGGTGTGAGGGTGTGTTGTACTGTCAGTGTGGAAGGTAGGTAGGTGTTAGGCTGTGTTGTACTGTCAGTGTGGAATGTAGGTAGGTGTGAGGCTGTGTTGTATTGTCAGTGTGGAATGTAGGTAGGTGTGAGGCTGTGTTGTACTGTCAGTGTGGAATGTAGGTAGGTGTGAGGCTGTGTTGTATTGTCAGTGTAGAATGTATGTAGGTGTGAGACTGTGTTGTATTGTCAGTGTGGAATGTATGTATGTGTGAGGCTGTGTTGTACTGTCAGTGTTGAATGCAGGTAGGTGTGAGGCTGTGTTGTACTGTCAGTGTGGAATGTATGTAGGTGTGAGGCTGTGTTGTATTGTCAGTGTGGAAGGTAGGCAGGTGTGAGGTTTTGTTGCATTGTCAGTGTTTGAATGTATGTATGTGTGAGGTTGTTTTGTATTGTCAGTGTGGAATGTATGTAGGTGTTAGGCTGTGTTGTATTGTCAGTGTGGAATGTATGTAGGTGTTAGGCTGTGTTGTATTGTTAGTGTTTGAATGTATGTAGGTTTGAGGTTGTTTTGTATTGTCAGTGTTTGAATGTATGTAGGTGTTAGGCTGTGTTGTATTGTCAGTGTGGAATGTATGTAGGTGTGAGGCTGTGTTGTATTGTCAGTATGGAATGTAGGTAGGTGTGAGGCTGTGTTGTATTGTCAGTGTTTGAATGTATGTAGGTGTGAGGCTGTGTTGTATTGTCAGTATGGAATGTATGTAGGTGTGAGGCTGTGTTGTATTGTCAGTATGGAATGTATGTAGGTGTGAGGCTGTGTTGTATTGTCAGTGTGGAAGGTATGTAGGTGTTAGGCTGTGTTGTATTGTCAGTGTGGAATGTATGTAGGTGTGAAGCTGTGTTGTATTGTCAGTGTGGAATGTATGTATGTGTGAGGCTGTGTTGTATTGTGGGTATGGAATGTAGGTAGGTGTGAGGCTGTGTTGTATTGTCAGTGTGGAATGTATGTATGTGTGAGGCTGTGTTGTATTGTCGGTACCGAATGTATGTCGGTGTGAGGGTGTGTTGTACTGTTAGTGTGGAATGTAGGTAGGTGTGAGGCTGTGTTGTACTGTCAGTGTGGAATGTAGGTAGGTGTGAGGCTGTGTTGTATTGTCAGTGTGGAATGTAGGTAGGTGTGAGGCTGTGTTGTATTGTCAGTGTGGAATGTAGGTAGGTGTGAGGCTGTGTTGTATTGTCAGTGTAGAATGTATGTAGGTGTGAGACTGTGTTGTATTGTCAGTGTGGAATGTATGTATGTGTGAGGCTGTGTTGTACTGTCAGTGTGGAATGCAGGTAGGTGTGAGGCTGTGTTGTACTGTCAGTGTGGAATGTATGTAGGTGTGAGGCTGTGTTGTATTGTCAGTGTGGAAGGTAGGCAGGTGTGAGGTTTTGTTGCATTGTCAGTGTTTGAATGTATGTATGTGTGAGGTTGTTTTGTATTGTCAGTGTGGAATGTATGTAGGTGTTAGGCTGTGTTGTATTGTCAGTGTGGAATGTATGTAGGTGTTAGGCTGTGTTGTATTGTTAGTGTTTGAATGTATGTAGGTTTGAGGTTGTTTTGTATTGTCAGTGTTTGAATGTATGTAGGTGTTAGGCTGTGTTGTATTGTCAGTGTGGAATGTATGTAGGTGTGAGGCTGTGTTGTATTGTCAGTATGGAATGTAGGTAGGTGTGAGGCTGTGTTGTATTGTCAGTGTGGAATGTATGTAGGTGTGAGGCTGTGTTGTATTGTCAGTATGGAATGTATGTAGGTGTGAGGCTGTGTTGTATTGTCAGTATGGAATGTATGTAGGTGTGAGGCTGTGTTGTATTGTCAGTGTGGAATGTATGTAGGTGTGAGGCTGTGTTGTATTGTCAGTATGGAATGTATGTAGGTGTGAGGCTGTGTTGTATTGTCAGTATGGAATGTAGGTAGGTGTGAGGCTGTGTTGTATTGTCAGTGTGGAATGTATGTAGGTGTGAGGCTGTGTTGTATTGTCGGTATGGAATGTATGTAGGTGTGAGGCTGTGTTGTATTGTCAGTGTGGAATGTAGGTAGGTGTGAGGCTGTGTTGTATTGTCAGTGTGGAATGTATGTATGTGTGAGGCTGTGTTGTATTGTCAGTATGGAATGTATGTAGGTGTGAGGCTGTGTTGTATTGTCAGTATGGAATGTAGGTAGGTGTGAGGCTGTGTTGTATTGTCAGTGTGGAATGTATGTATGTGTGAGGCTGTGTTGTATTGTCAGTATGGAATGTATGTAGGTTTGAGGCTGTGTTGTATTGTCAGTATGGAATGTATGTAGGTTTGAGGCTGTGTTGTATTGTCAGTGTGGAATGTATGTAGGTGTGAAGCTGTGTTGTATTGTCAGTGTGGAATGTATGTAGGTGTGATGCTGTGTTGTACTGTTGGTATGGAATGTAGGTAGGTGTGAGGCTGTGTTGTATTGTCAGTGTGGAATGTATGTATGTGTGAGGCTGTGTTGTATTGTGGGTATGGAATGTATGTCGGTGTGAGGGTGTGTTGTACTGTCAGTGTGGAATGTAGGTAGGTGTGAGGCTGTGTTGTATTGTCGGTATGGAATGTAGGTAGGTGTGAGGCTGTGTTGTATTGTCAGTGTGGAATGTATGTAGGTGTGAGGCTGTGTTGTATTGTCAGTATGGAATGTATGTAGGTGTGAGGCTGTGTTGTATTGTCAGTATGGAATGTATGTAGGTGTGAGGCTGTGTTGTATTGTCAGTGTGGAAGGTATGTAGGTGTTAGGCTGTGTTGTATTGTCAGTGTGGAATGTATGTAGGTGTGAAGCTGTGTTGTATTGTCAGTGTGGAATGTATGTAGGTGTGAGGCTGTGTTGTATTGTGGGTATGGAATGTAGGTAGGTGTGAGGCTGTGTTGTATTGTCAGTGTGGAATGTATGTATGTGTGAGGCTGTGTTGTATTGTCGGTACCGAATGTATGTCGGTGTGAGGGTGTGTTGTACTGTTAGTGTGGAATGTAGGTAGGTGTGAGGCTGTGTTGTACTGTCAGTGTGGAATGTAGGTAGGTGTGAGGCTGTGTTGTATTGTCAGTGTGGAATGTAGGTAGGTGTGAGGCTGTGTTGTATTGTCAGTGTGGAATGTAGGTAGGTGTGAGGCTGTGTTGTATTGTCAGTGTAGAATGTATGTAGGTGTGAGACTGTGTTGTATTGTCAGTGTGGAATGTATGTATGTGTGAGGCTGTGTTGTACTGTCAGTGTGGAATGCAGGTAGGTGTGAGGCTGTGTTGTACTGTCAGTGTGGAATGTATGTAGGTGTGAGGCTGTGTTGTATTGTCAGTGTGGAAGGTAGGCAGGTGTGAGGTTTTGTTGCATTGTCAGTGTTTGAATGTATGTATGTGTGAGGTTGTTTTGTATTGTCAGTGTGGAATGTATGTAGGTGTTAGGCTGTGTTGTATTGTCAGTGTGGAATGTATGTAGGTGTTAGGCTGTGTTGTATTGTTAGTGTTTGAATGTATGTAGGTTTGAGGTTGTTTTGTATTGTCAGTGTTTGAATGTATGTAGGTGTTAGGCTGTGTTGTATTGTCAGTGTGGAATGTATGTAGGTGTGAGGCTGTGTTGTATTGTCAGTATGGAATGTAGGTAGGTGTGAGGCTGTGTTGTATTGTCAGTGTGGAATGTATGTAGGTGTGAGGCTGTGTTGTATTGTCAGTATGGAATGTATGTAGGTGTGAGGCTGTGTTGTATTGTCAGTATGGAATGTATGTAGGTGTGAGGCTGTGTTGTATTGTCAGTGTGGAATGTATGTAGGTGTGAGGCTGTGTTGTATTGTCAGTATGGAATGTATGTAGGTGTGAGGCTGTGTTGTATTGTCAGTATGGAATGTAGGTAGGTGTGAGGCTGTGTTGTATTGTCATTGTGGAATGTATGTAGGTGTGAGGCTGTGTTGTATTGTCGGTATGGAATGTATGTAGGTGTGAGGCTGTGTTGTATTGTCAGTGTGGAATGTAGGTAGGTGTGAGGCTGTGTTGTATTGTCAGTGTGGAATGTATGTATGTGTGAGGCTGTGTTGTATTGTCAGTATGGAATGTATGTAGGTGTGAGGCTGTGTTGTATTGTCAGTATGGAATGTAGGTAGGTGTGAGGCTGTGTTGTATTGTCAGTGTGGAATGTATGTATGTGTGAGGCTGTGTTGTATTGTCAGTATGGAATGTATGTAGGTTTGAGGCTGTGTTGTATTGTCAGTATGGAATGTATGTAGGTTTGAGGCTGTGTTGTATTGTCAGTGTGGAATGTATGTAGGTGTGAAGCTGTGTTGTATTGTCAGTGTGGAATGTATGTAGGTGTGATGCTGTGTTGTACTGTGGGTATGGAATGTAGGTAGGTGTGAGGCTGTGTTGTATTGTCAGTGTGGAATGTATGTATGTGTGAGGATGTGTTGTATTGTGGGTATGGAATGTATGTCGGTGTGAGGGTGTGTTGTACTGTCAGTGTGGAATGTAGGTAGGTGTGAGGCTGTGTTGTACTGTCAGTGTGGAATGTAGGTAGGTGTGAGGCTGTGTTGTATTGTCAGTGTGGAATGTAGGTAGGTGTGAGGCTGTGTTGTACTGTCAGTGTGGAATGTAGGTAGGTGTGAGGCTGTGTTGTATTGTCAGTGTAGAATGTATGTAGGTGTGAGACTGTGTTGTATTGTCAGTGTGGAATGTATGTATGTGTGAGGCTGTGTTGTACTGTCAGTGTGGAATGCAGGTAGGTGTGAGGCTGTGTTGTACTGTCAGTGTGGAATGTATGTAGGTGTGAGGCTGTGTTGTATTGTCAGTGTGGAAGGTAGGCAGGTGTGAGGTTTTGTTGCATTGTCAGTGTTTGATTGTATGTATGTGTGAGGTTGTTTTGTATTGTCAGTGTGGAATGTATGTAGGTGTTAGGCTGTGTTGTATTGTCAGTGTGGAATGTATGTAGGTGTTAGGCTGTGTTGTATTGTTAGTGTTTGAATGTATGTAGGTTTGAGGTTGTTTTGTATTGTCAGTGTTTGAATGTATGTAGGTGTTAGGCTGTGTTGTATTGTCAGTGTGGAATGTATGTAGGTGTGAGGCTGTGTTGTATTGTCAATATGGAATGTAGGTAGGTGTGAGGCTGTGTTGTATTGTCAGTGTGGAATGTATGTAGGTGTGAGGCTGTGTTGTATTGTCAGTGTGGAATGTATGTATGTGTGAGGCTGTGTTGTATTGTCAGTGTGGAATGTATGTAGGTGTGAGGCTGTGTTCTATTGTCAGTGTGGAATGTAGGTAGGTGTGAGGCTGTGTTGTATTGTCAGTGTGGAATGTATGTATGTGTGAGGCTGTGTTGTATTGTCAGTATGGAATGTATGTAGGTTTGAGGCTGTGTTGTATTGTCAGTATGGAATGTATGTAGGTTTGAAGCTGTGTTGTATTGTCAGTGTGGAATGTATGTAGGTGTGAGGCTGTGTTGTATTGTCAGTGTGGAATGTAAGTAGGTGTGATGCTGTGTTGTATTGTGGGTATGGAATGTAGGTAGGTGTGAGGCTGTGTTGTATTGTCAGTGTGGAATGTATGTATGTGTGAGGCTGTGTTGTATTGTCGGTATGGAATGTATGTCGGTGTGAGGGTGTGTTGTACTGTCAGTGTGGAATGTATGTAGGTGTGAGGCTGTGTTGTATTGTCAGTGTGGAATGTAGGTAGGTGTGAGGCTGTGTTGTACTGTCAGTGTGGAATGTAGGTAGGTGTGAGGCTGTGTTGTATTGTCAGTGTAGAATGTATGTAGGTGTGAGACTGTGTTGTATTGTCAGTGTGGAATGTATGTATGTGTGAGGCTGTGTTGTACTGTCAGTGTGGAATGCAGGTAGGTGTGAGGCTGTGTTGTACTGTCAGTGTGGAATGTATGTAGGTGTGAGGCTGTGTTGTATTGTCAGTGTGGAAGGTAGGCAGGTGTGAGGTTTTGTTGCATTGTCAGTGTTTGAATGTATGTATGTGTGAGGTTGTTTTGTATTGTCAGTGTGGAATGTATGTAGGTGTTAGGCTGTGTTGTATTGTCAGTGTGGAATGTATGTAGGTGTTAGGCTGTGTTGTATTGTTAGTGTTTGAATGTATGTAGGTTTGAGGTTGTTTTGTATTGTCAGTGTTTGAATGTATGTAGGTGTTAGGCTGTGTTGTATTGTCAGTGTGGAATGTATGTAGGTGTGAGGCTGTGTTGTATTGTCAATATGGAATGTAGGTAGGTGTGAGGCTGTGTTGTATTGTCAGTGTGGAATGTATGTAGGTGTGAGGCTGTGTTGTATTGTCAGTGTGGAATGTATGTATGTGTGAGGCTGTGTTGTATTGTCAGTGTGGAATGTATGTAGGTGTGAGGCTGTGTTCTATTGTCAGTGTGGAATGTAGGTAGGTGTGAGGCTGTGTTGTATTGTCAGTGTGGAATGTATGTATGTGTGAGGCTGTGTTGTATTGTCAGTATGGAATGTATGTAGGTTTGAGGCTGTGTTGTATTGTCAGTATGGAATGTATGTAGGTTTGAAGCTGTGTTGTATTGTCAGTGTGGAATGTATGTAGGTGTGAGGCTGTGTTGTATTGTCAGTGTGGAATGTAAGTAGGTGTGATGCTGTGTTGTATTGTGGGTATGGAATGTAGGTAGGTGTGAGGCTGTGTTGTATTGTCAGTGTGGAATGTATGTATGTGTGAGGCTGTGTTGTATTGTCGGTATGGAATGTATGTCGGTGTGAGGGTGTGTTGTACTGTCAGTGTGGAATGTATGTAGGTGTGAGGCTGTGTTGTATTGTCAGTGTGGAATGTAGGTAGGTGTGAGGCTGTGTTGTACTGTCAGTGTGGAATGTAGGTAGGTGTGAGGCTGTGTTGTATTGTCAGTGTAGAATGTATGTAGGTGTGAGACTGTGTTGTATTGTCAGTGTGGAATGTATGTATGTGTGAGGCTGTGTTGTACTGTCAGTGTGGAATGCAGGTAGGTGTGAGGCTGTGTTGTACTGTCAGTGTGGAATGTATGTAGGTGTGAGGCTGTGTTGTATTGTCAGTGTGGAAGGTAGGCAGGTGTGAGGTTTTGTTGCATTGTCAGTGTTTGAATGTATGTATGTGTGAGGTTGTTTTGTATTGTCAGTGTGGAATGTATGTAGGTGTTAGGCTGTGTTGTATTGTCAGTGTGGAATGTATGTAGGTGTTAGGCTGTGTTGTATTGTTAGTGTTTGAATGTATGTAGGTTTGAGGTTGTTTTGTATTGTCAGTGTTTGAATGTATGTAGGTGTTAGGCTGTGTTGTATTGTCAGTGTGGAATGTATGTAGGTGTGAGGCTGTGTTGTATTGTCAGTATGGAATGTAGGTAGGTGTGAGGCTGTGTTGTATTGTCAGTGTGGAATGTATGTAGGTGTGAGGCTGTGTTGTATTGTCAGTATGGAATGTATGTAGGTGTGAGGCTGTGTTGTATTGTCAGTATGGAATGTATGTAGGTGTGAGGCTGTGTTGTATTGTCAGTGTGGAAGGTATGTAGGTGTTAGGCTGTGTTGTATTGTCAGTGTGGAATGTATGTATGTGTGAAGCTGTGTTGAATTGTCAGTGTGGAATGTATGTAGGTGTGAGGCTGTGTTGTATTGTGGGTATGGAATGTAGGTAGGTGTGAGGCTGTGTTGTATTGTCAGTGTGGAATGTATGTATGTGTGAGGCTGTGTTGTATTGTCGGTATCGAATGTATGTCGGTGTGAGGGTGTGTTGTACTGTCAGTGTGGAATGTAGGTAGGTGTGAGGCTGTGTTGTATTGTCAGTGTGGAATGTAAGTAGGTGTGAGGCTGTGTTGTATTGTCAGTGTGGAATGTAGGTAGGTGTGAGGCTGTGTTGTACTGTCAGTGTGGAATGTAGGTAGGTGTGAGGCTGTGTTGTATTGTCAGTGTAGAATGTATGTAGGTGTGAGACTGTGTTGTATTGTCAGTGTGGAATGTATGTATGTGTGAGGCTGTGTTGTACTGTCAGTGTGGAATGCAGGTAGGTGTGAGGCTGTGTTGTACTGTCAGTGTGGAATGTATGTAGGTGTGAGGCTGTGTTGTATTGTCAGTGTGGAAGGTAGGCAGGTGTGAGGTTTTGTTGCATTGTCAGTGTTTGAATGTATGTATGTGTGAGGTTGTTTTGTATTGTCAGTGTGGAATGTATGTAGGTGTTAGGCTGTGTTGTATTGTCAGTGTGGAATGTATGTAGGTGTTAGGCTGTGTTGTATTGTTAGTGTTTGAATGTATGTAGGTTTGAGGTTGTTTTGTATTGTCAGTGTTTGAATGTATGTAGGTGTTAGGCTGTGTTGTATTGTCGGTGTGGAATGTATGTAGGTGTGAGGCTGTGTTGTATTGTCAGTATGGAATGTATGTAGGTGTGAGGCTGTGTTGTATTGTCAGTATGGAATGTATGTAGGTGTGAGGCTGTGTTGTATTGTCAGTATGGAATGTATGTAGGTGTGAGGCTGTGTTGTATTGTCAGTGTGGAAGGTATGTAGGTGTTAGGCTGTGTTGTATTGTCAGTGTGGAATGTAGGTAGGTGTGAAGCTGTGTTGTATTGTCAGTGTGGAATGTATGTAGGTGTGAGGCTGTGTTGTATTGTGGGTATGGAATGTAGGTAGGTGTGAGGCTGTGTTGTATTGTCAGTGTGGAATGTATGTAGGTGTGAGGCTGTGTTGTATTGTCGGTATCGAATATATGTCGGTGTGAGGGTGTGTTGTACTGTCAGTGTGGAATGTAGGTAGGTGTGAGGTTTTGTTGCATTGTCAGTGTTTGAATGTATGTATGTGTGAGGTTGTTTTGTATTGTCAGTGTGGAATGTATGTAGGTGTTAGGCTGTGTTGTATTGTCAGTGTGGAATGTATGTAGGTGTTAGGCTGTGTTGTATTGTTAGTGTTTGAATGTATGTAGGTTTGAGGTTGTTTTGTATTGTCAGTGTTTGAATGTATGTAGGTGTTAGGCTGTGTTGTATTGTCGGTGTGGAATGTATGTAGGTGTGAGGCTGTGTTGTATTGTCAGTATGGAATGTATGTAGGTGTGAGGCTGTGTTGTATTGTCAGTATGGAATGTATGTAGGTGTGAGGCTGTGTTGTATTGTCAGTATGGAATGTATGTAGGTGTGAGGCTGTGTTGTATTGTCAGTGTGGAAGGTATGTAGGTGTTAGGCTGTGTTGTATTGTCAGTGTGGAATGTAGGTAGGTGCGAAGCTGTGTTGTATTGTCAGTGTGGAATGTATGTAGGTGTGAGGCTGTGTTGTATTGTCAGTGTGGAATGTATGTATGTGTGAGGCTGTGTTGTATTGTCAGTGTGGAATGTATGTAGGTGTGAGGCTGTGTTCTATTGTCAGTGTGGAATGTAGGTAGGTGTGAGGCTGTGTTGTATTGTCAGTGTGGAATGTATGTATGTGTGAGGCTGTGTTGTATTGTCAGTATGGAATGTATGTAGGTTTGAGGCTGTGTTGTATTGTCAGTATGGAATGTATGTAGGTTTGAAGCTGTGTTGTATTGTCAGTGTGGAATGTATGTAGGTGTGAGGCTGTGTTGTATTGTCAGTGTGGAATGTATGTAGGTGTGATGCTGTGTTGTATTGTGGGTATGGAATGTAGGTAGGTGTGAGGCTGTGTTGTATTGTCAGTGTGGAATGTATGTATGTGTGAGGCTGTGTTGTATTGTCGGTATGGAATGTATGTCGGTGTGAGGGTGTGTTGTACTGTCAGTGTGGAATGTAGGTAGGTGTGAGGCTGTGTTGTATTGTCAGTGTGGAATGTAGGTAGGTGTGAGGCTGTGTTGTATTGTTAGTGTTTGAATGTATGTAGGTTTGAGGTTGTTTTGTATTGTCAGTGTTTGAATGTATGTAGGTGTGAGGCTGTGTTGTATTGTCGGTGTGGAATGTATGTAGGTGTGAGGCTGTGTTGTATTGTCAGTATGGAATGTATGTAGGTGTGAGGCTGTGTTGTATTGTCAGTATGGAATGTATGTAGGTGTGAGGCTGTGTTGTATTGTCAGTATGGAATGTATGTAGGTGTGAGGCTGTGTTGTATTGTCAGTGTGGAAGGTATGTAGGTGTTAGGCTGTGTTGTATTGTCAGTGTGGAATGTAGGTAGGTGCGAAGCTGTGTTGTATTGTCAGTGTGGAATGTATGTAGGTGTGAGGCTGTGTTGTATTGTCAGTGTGGAATGTATGTATGTGTGAGGCTGTGTTGTATTGTCAGTGTGGAATGTATGTAGGTGTGAGGCTGTGTTCTATTGTCAGTGTGGAATGTAGGTAGGTGTGAGGCTGTGTTGTATTGTCAGTGTGGAATGTATGTATGTGTGAGGCTGTGTTGTATTGTCAGTGTGGAAGGTATGTAGGTGTTAGGCTGTGTTGTATTGTCAGTGTGGAATGTAGGTAGGTGCGAAGCTGTGTTGTATTGTCAGTGTGGAATGTATGTAGGTGTGAGGCTGTGTTGTATTGTCAGTGTGGAATGTATGTATGTGTGAGGCTGTGTTGTATTGTCAGTGTGGAATGTAGGTAGGTGTGAGGCTGTGTTGTATTGTTAGTGTTTGAATGTATGTAGGTTTGAGGTTGTTTTGTATTGTCAGTGTTTGAATGTATGTAGGTGTTAGGCTGTGTTGTATTGTCGGTGTGGAATGTATGTAGGTGTGAGGCTGTGTTGTATTGTCAGTATGGAATGTATGTAGGTGTGAGGCTGTGTTGTATTGTCAGTATGGAATGTATGTAGGTGTGAGGCTGTGTTGTATTGTCAGTATGGAATGTATGTAGGTGTGAGGCTGTGTTGTATTGTCAGTGTGGAAGGTATGTAGGTGTTAGGCTGTGTTGTATTGTCAGTGTGGAATGTAGGTAGGTGCGAAGCTGTGTTGTATTGTCAGTGTGGAATGTATGTAGGTGTGAGGCTGTGTTGTATTGTCAGTGTGGAATGTATGTATGTGTGAGGCTGTGTTGTATTGTCAGTGTGGAATGTATGTAGGTGTGAGGCTGTGTTCTATTGTCAGTGTGGAATGTATGTAGGTGTTAGGCTGTGTTGTATTGTCAGTGTGGAATGTATGTAGGTGTTAGGCTGTGTTGTATTGTTAGTGTTTGAATGTATGTAGGTTTGAGGTTGTTTTGTATTGTCAGTGTTTGAATGTATGTAGGTGTTAGGCTGTGTTGTATTGTCGGTGTGGAATGTATGTAGGTGTGAGGCTGTGTTGTATTGTCAGTATGGAATGTATGTAGGTGTGAGGCTGTGTTGTATTGTCAGTATGGAATGTATGTAGGTGTGAGGCTGTGTTGTATTGTCAGTATGGAATGTATGTAGGTGTGAGGCTGTGTTGTATTGTCAGTGTGGAAGGTATGTAGGTGTTAGGCTGTGTTGTATTGTCAGTGTGGAATGTAGGTAGGTGCGAAGCTGTGTTGTATTGTCAGTGTGGAATGTATGTAGGTGTGAGGCTGTGTTGTATTGTCAGTGTGGAATGTATGTATGTGTGAGGCTGTGTTGTATTGTCAGTGTGGAATGTATGTAGGTGTGAGGCTGTGTTCTATTGTCAGTGTGGAATGTAGGTAGGTGTGAGGCTGTGTTGTATTGTCAGTGTGGAATGTATGTATGTGTGAGGCTGTGTTGTATTGTCAGTATGGAATGTATGTAGGTTTGAGGCTGTGTTGTATTGTCAGTATGGAATGTATGTAGGTTTGAAGCTGTGTTGTATTGTCAGTGTGGAATGTATGTAGGTGTGAGGCTGTGTTGTATTGTCAGTGTGGAATGTATGTAGGTGTGATGCTGTGTTGTATTGTGGGTATGGAATGTAGGTAGGTGTGAGGCTGTGTTGTATTGTCAGTGTGGAATGTATGTATGTGTGAGGCTGTGTTGTATTGTCGGTATGGAATGTATGTCGGTGTGAGGGTGTGTTGTACTGTCAGTGTGGAATGTAGGTAGGTGTGAGGCTGTGTTGTATTGTCAGTGTAGAATGTATGTAGGTGTGAGACTGTGTTGTATTGTCAGTGTGGAATGTATGTATGTGTGAGGCTGTGTTGTACTGTCAGTGTGGAATGCAGGTAGGTGTGAGGCTGTGTTGTACTGTCAGTGTGGAATGTATGTAGGTGTGAGACTGTGTTGTATTGTCAGTGTTTGAATGTATGTAGGTGTTAGGCTGTGTTGTATTGTCAGTGTGGAATGTATGTAGGTGTGAGGCTGTGTTGTATTGTCAGTATGGAATGTAGGTAGGTGTGAGGCTGTGTTGTATTGTCAGTGTGGAATGTAGGTAGGTGTGAGGCTGTGTTGTATTGTCAGTATGGAATGTATGTAGGTGTGAGGCTGTGTTGTATTGTCAGTATGGAATGTATGTAGGTGTGAGGCTGTGTTGTATTGTCAGTATGGAATGTAGGTAGGTGTGAGGCTGTGTTGTATTGTCAGTGTGGAATGTATGTAGGTGTGAGGCTGTGTTGTATTGTCGGTATGGAATGTATGTAGGTGTGAGGCTGTGTTGTATTGTCAGTGTGGAATGTATGTAGGTGTGAGGCTGTGTTGTATTGTCAGTATGGAATGTATGTAGGTGTGAGGCTGTGTTGTATTGTCAGTGTGGAATGTAGGTAGGTGTGAGGCTGTGTTGTATTGTCAGTGTGGAATGTTTGTATGTGTGAGGCTGTGTTGTATTGTCAGTATGGAATGTATGTAGGTTTGAGGCTGTGTTGTATTGTCAGTATGGAATGTAGGTAGGCGTGAGGCTGTGTTGTATTGTCAGTATGGAATGTATGTAGGTGTGAGGCTGTGTTGTATTGGCAGTATGGCATGTATGTAGGTGTGAGGCTGTGTTGTATTGTCAGTGTGGAATGTATGTAGGTGTGAGGCTGTGTTGTATTGTCAGTGTTTGAATGCATGTAGGTGTGAGGCTGTGTTTTATTGTCAGTATGGAATGTATGTAGGTGTGAGGCTGTGTTGTATTGTCAGTGTTTGAATGCATGTAGGTGTGAGGCTGTGTTTTATTGTCAGTATGGAATGTAGGTAGGTGTGAGGCTGTGTTGTATTGTGGGTATGGAATGTAGGTACCACTATGTCAGAGTCCACGATTGAACAGCTGTCTGGAGATTGACGATCGCTTGATCTTGGCCTGTCTGTTTCCATAGTGAGCCGAGTTATGACTGTGATGTCGCGTTTTGCTACTGGTTCTGTGTCATCCTGTGTGGGAAGTTGAGTTCGTTGTTACAGCGTAAATTTAGACAAAAACGGAAACGGGATAACGGAAATATGTCCTTGATGTCTTCAAAGCGTTGTGCTGATGTTTTCCCATGTTTTGATCCTACTATAAACATACCATGTGAAAATAGATGCTACACTGGGAGATGGTAACATATCGGGGAAATCGTGTTGTTTAAAGGGTGACTGTGTTAACACATGGTAACATATCGGGGAAATCGTGTTGTTTAAAAGGTAACTTTGTTAACACATTGAAACATACCGGGGAAATTGTGTTGTTTAAAGGGTGACTGTGTTAACACATGGTAACATATCGGGGAAATCGTGTTGTTTCAAGGGTGGCTGTGTTAACACATGGTAACATATCGGGGAAATCGTGTTGTTTAAAGGGTGACTGTGTTGACACATGGTAACATACCTGGGAAATTGTCTTGTTTAAAGGGTAACTTTGTTAACACATGGTAACATATCGGGGAAATCGTGTTGTTTAAAGGGTGACTGTGTTAACACATGGTAACATACCTGGGAAATCGTGTTGTTTAAAGTGTGGCTGTGTTAACACATGGTAACATATCGGGGAAATCGTGTTGTTTAAAGGGTGACGGTGTTAACACATGGTAACATATCGGGGAAATCGTGTTGTTTAAAGGGTGACTGTGTTAACACATGGTAACATATCGGGGAAATCGTGTTGTTTAAAGGGTGACTGTGTTAACACATGGTAACATATCGGGGAAATCGTGTTGTTTAAAGGGTGACTGTGTTAACACATGGTAACATATCGGGGAAATCGTGTTGTTTAAAGGGTGG
Organism: Haliotis rufescens; assembly: GCF_023055435.1. Classification (NCBI taxonomy): domain Eukaryota; kingdom Metazoa; phylum Mollusca; class Gastropoda; order Lepetellida; family Haliotidae; genus Haliotis; species Haliotis rufescens. Next base: position 506,903 of record NW_025964354.1, read on the forward strand.
CTGTGTTAACACATGGTAACATATCGGGGAAATCGTGTTGTTTAAAGGGTGATTGTGTTAACACATGGTAACATATCGGGGAAATCGTGTTGTTTAAAGTGTGGCTGTGTTAACACATGGTAACATATCGGGGAAATCGTGTTGTTTAAAGTGTGGCTGTGTTAACACATGGTAACATATCGGGGAAATCGTGTTCTTTAAAGGGTGACTGTGTTAACACATGGTAACATATCGGGGAAATCGTGTTGTTTTAATGTGACTGTGTTAACACATGGTAACATATCGGGGAAATCGTGTTGTTTAAAGGGTGACTGTGTTAACTAATGGTAACATATAGGGGAAATCGTGTTGTTTAAAGGGTGACTGTGTTAACTAATGGTAACATATAGGGGAAATCGTGTTGCTTAAAGATTGGCTGTGTTAACACATGGTAACATATAGGGGAAATCGTGTTGTTTAAAGGGTGACTGTGTTAACTAATGGTAACATATAGGGGAAATCGTGTTGTTTAAAGGGTGACTGTGTTAACACATGGTAACATATCGGGGAAATCGTGTTCCTTAAAGGTTTGCTGTGTTAACACATGGTTACATATCGGGGAAATCGTGTTGTTTAAAGGGTGACTGTGTTAACACATGGTAACATATCGGGGAAATCGTGTTGCTTACAGGGTGGCTGTGTTAACACATGGTAACATATCGGGGAAATCGTGTTGCTTAAAGGGTGGCTGTGTTAACACATGGTAACATATCGGGGAAATCGTGTTGCTTAAAAGGTGGCTGTGTTAACACATGGTAACATATCGGGGAAATCGTGTTGTTTAAAGGGTGACTGTGTTAACACATGGTTACATACCGGGGAAATCGTGTTGTTTAAAGGCCAACTGTGTTAACACATGGTAACATATATGGGAAATCGTGTTGTTTAAAGGGTGGCTGTGTTAACACATGGTAACATATCGGGGAAATCGTGTTGTTTAAAGGGTGACTGTGTTAACACATGGTAACATATAGGGGAAATCGTGTTGTTTACAGGGTGACTGTGTTAACTAATGGTAACATATACGGGAAATCGTGTTGTTTAAAGGGTGACTGTGTTAACACATGGTAACATATCGGGGAAATCGTGTTGTTTAAAGGGTGACTGTGTTAACACATGGTAACATATAGGGGAAATCGTGTTGTTTACAGGGTGACTGTGTTAACTAATGGTAACATATATGGGAAATCGTGTTGTTTTAAGGGTGACTGTGTTAACACATGGTAACATATCGGGGAAATCGTGTTGTTTAAAGGGTGACAGTGTTAACACATGGTAACATATCGGGGAAATCGTGTTGTTTAAAGGGTGACTGTGTTCACACATGGTAACATATAGGGGAAATCGTGTTGTTTAAAGGGTGACTGTGTTAACACATGGTAACATATCGGGGAAATCGTGTTGTTTAAAGGGTGACTGTGTTAACACATGGTAACATATCGGGGAAATCGTGTTGTTCAAAGGGTGACTGTGTTAACACATGGTAACATATCGGGGAAATCGTGTTGTTTAAAGGGTGACTGTGTTAACACATGGTAACATATAGGGGAAATCGTGTTGTTTAAAGGGTGACTGTGTTAACACATGGTAACATATCGGGGAAATCGTGTTGTTTAAAGGGTGATTGTGTTCACACATGGTAACATATAGGGGAAATCGTGTTGTTTACAGGGTGACTGTGTTAACACATGGTAACATATCGGGGAAATCGTGTTGTTTAAAGGCTGACTGTGTTAACACATGGTAACATATCGGGGAAATCGTGTTGTTTAAAGGGTGACTGTGTTAACACATGGTAACATATCGGGGAAATCGTGTTGTTTAAAGGGTGACTGTGTTAACACATGGTAACATATAGGGGAAATCGTGTTGTTTAAAAGCCAACTGTGTTAACACATGGTAACATATATGGGAAATCGTGTTCTTTAAAGGGTGACTGTGTTAACACATGGTAACATATGGGGGAAATCGTGTTGTTTAAAGGGTGACTGTGTTAACACATGGTAACATATCGGGGAAATCGTGTTGTTTAAAGTGTGGCTGTGTTAACACATGGTAACATATCGGGGAAATCGTGTTGTTTAAAGTGTGGCTGTGTTAACACATGGTAACATATCGGGGAAATCGTGTTCTTTAAAGGGTGACTGTGTTAACACATGGTAACATATCGGGGAAATCGTGTTGTTTTAATGTGACTGTGTTAACACATGGTAACATATCGGGGAAATCTTGTTGTTTAAAGGGTGACTGTGTTAACTAATGGTAACATATAGGGGAAATCGTGTTGTTTACAGGGTGACTGTGTTAACACATGGTAACATATCGGGGAAATCGTGTTGCTTAAAGAGTGGCTGTGTTAACACATGGTAACATATCGGGGAAATCGTGTTGTTTAAAGGGTGACTGTGTTAACACATGGTAACATATGGGGGAAATCGTGTTCCTTAAAGGTTTGCTGTGTTAACACATGGTTACATATCGGGAAAATCGTGTTGTTTAAAGGGTGACTGTGTTAACACATGGTAACATATCGGGGAAATCGTGTTGCTTAAAGGGTGGCTGTGTTAACACATGGTAACATATCGGGGAAATCGTGTTGTTTAAAGGCTGACTGTGTTAACACATGGTAACATATCGGGGAAATCGTGTTGCTTAAAGGGTGGCTGTGTTAACACATGGTAACATATCGGGGAAATCGTGTTGCTTAAAAGGTGGCTGTGTTAACACATGGTAACATATCGGGGAAATCGTGTTGTTTAAAGGGTGACTGTGTTAACATATGGTTAGATATAGGGGAAATCGTGTTGTTTAAAGGGTGACTGTGTTAACACATGGTAACATATATGGGAAATCGTGTTGTTTAAAGGGTGGCTGTGTTAACACATGGTAACATATCGGGGAAATCGTGTTGTTTAAAGGGTGACTGTGTTAACACATGGTAACATATAGGGGAAATCGTGTTGTTTACAGGGTGACTGTGTTAACTAATGGTAACATATACGGGAAATCGTGTTGTTTAAAGGGTGACTGTGTTAACACATGGTAACATATCGGGGAAATCGTGTTTTTTAAAGGGTGACTGTGTTAACACATGGTAACATATCGGGGAAATCGTGTTGCTTAAAGTGTGGCTGTGTTAACACATGGTAACATATCGGGGAAATCGTGTTGTTTAAAGGGTGACTGTGTTAACACATGGTAACATATAGGGGAAATCGTGTTGCTTAAAAGGTGGCTGTGTTAACACATGGTAACATATAGGGGAAATCGTGTTGTTTAAAGGCCAACTGTGTTAACACATGGTAACATATATGGGAAATCGTGTTGTTTAAAGGGTGGCTGTGTTAACACATGGTAACATATCGGGGAAATCGTGTTGTTTAAAGGGTGACTGTGTTAACACATGGTAACATATAGGGGAAATCGTGTTGTTTACAGGGTGACTGTGTTAACACATGGTAACATATACGGGAAATCGTGTTGTTTAAAGGGTGACTGTGTTAACACATGGTAACATATCGGGGAAATCGTGTTGTTTAAAGGGTGACTGTGTTAACACATGGTAACATATCGGGGAAATCGTGTTGTTTACAGGGTGACTGTGTTAACTAATGGTAACATATATGGGAAATCGTGTTGTTTAAAGGGTGGCTGTGTTAACACATGGTAACATATCGGGGAAATCGTGTTGTTTACAGGGTGACTGTGTTAACTAATGGTAACATATATGGGAAATCGTGTTGTTTAAAGGGTGATTGTGTTAACACATGGTAACATATCGGGGAAATCGTGTTGTTTAAAGTGTGGCTGTGTTAACACATGGTAACATATCGGGGAAATCGTGTTGTTTAAAGGGTGACGGTGTTAACACATGGTAACATATCGGGGAAATCGTGTTGTTTAAAGGGTGACTGTGTTAACACATGGTAACATATCGGGGAAATCGTGTTGTTTAAAGGGTGACTGTGTTAACACATGGTAACATATCGGGGAAATCGTGTTGTTTAAAGGGTGACTGTGTTAACACATGGTAACATATCGGGGAAATCGTGTTGTTTAAAGGGTGGCTGTGTTAACACATGGTAACATATCGGGGAAATCGTGTTGTTTAAAGGGTGATTGTGTTAACACATGGTAACATATCGGGGAAATCGTGTTGTTTAAAGTGTGGCTGTGTTAACACATGGTAACATATCGGGGAAATCGTGTTGTTTAAAGTGTGGCTGTGTTAACACATGGTAACATATCGGGGAAATCGTGTTCTTTAAAGGGTGACTGTGTTAACACATGGTAACATATCGGGGAAATCGTGTTGTTTTAATGTGACTGTGTTAACACATGGTAACATATCGGGGAAATCGTGTTGTTTAAAGGGTGACTGTGTTAACTAATGGTAACATATAGGGGAAATCGTGTTGTTTAAAGGGTGACTGTGTTAACTAATGGTAACATATAGGGGAAATCGTGTTGCTTAAAGATTGGCTGTGTTAACACATGGTAACATATAGGGGAAATCGTGTTGTTTAAAGGGTGACTGTGTTAACTAATGGTAACATATAGGGGAAATCGTGTTGTTTAAAGGGTGACTGTGTTAACACATGGTAACATATCGGGGAAATCGTGTTCCTTAAAGGTTTGCTGTGTTAACACATGGTTACATATCGGGGAAATCGTGTTGTTTAAAGGGTGACTGTGTTAACACATGGTAACATATCGGGGAAATCGTGTTGCTTACAGGGTGGCTGTGTTAACACATGGTAACATATCGGGGAAAACGTGTTGCTTAAAGGGTGGCTGTGTTAACACATGGTAACATATCGGGGAAATCGTGTTGCTTAAAAGGTGGCTGTGTTAACACATGGTAACATATCGGGGAAATCGTGTTGTTTAAAGGGTGACTGTGTTAACACATGGTTACATACCGGGGAAATCGTGTTGTTTAAAGGCCAACTGTGTTAACACATCGTAACATATATGGGAAATCGTGTTGTTTAAAGGGTGGCTGTGTTAACACATGGTAACATATCGGGGAAATCGTGTTGTTTAAAGGGTGACTGTGTTAACACATGGTAACATATAGGGGAAATCGTGTTGTTTAAAGGGTGACTGTGTTAACTAATGGTAACATATACGGGAAATCGTGTTGTTTAAAGGGTGACTGTGTTAACACATGGTAACATATCGGGGAAATCGTGTTGTTTAAAGGGTGACTGTGTTAACACATGGTAACATATAGGGGAAATCGTGTTGTTTACAGGGTGACTGTGTTAACTAATGGTAACATATATGGGAAATCGTGTTGTTTTAAGGGTGACTGTGTTAACACATGGTAACATATCGGGGAAATCGTGTTGTTTAAAGGGTGACAGTGTTAACACATGGTAACATATCGGGGAAATCGTGTTGTTTAAAGGGTGACTGTGTTCACACATGGTAACATATAGGGGAAATCGTGTTGTTTAAAGGGTGACTGTGTTAACACATGGTAACATATCGGGGAAATCGTGTTGTTTAAAGGGTGACTGTGTTAACACATGGTAACATATCGGGGAAATCGTGTTGTTCAAAGGGTGACTGTGTTAACACATGGTAACATATCGGGGAAATCGTGTTGTTTAAAGGGTGACTGTGTTAACACATGGTAACATATAGGGGAAATCGTGTTGTTTAAAGGGTGACTGTGTTAACACATGGTAACATATCGGGGAAATCGTGTTGTTTAAAGGGTGATTGTGTTCACACATGGTAACATATAGGGGAAATCGTGTTGTTTACAGGGTGACTGTGTTAACACATGGTAACATATCGGGGAAATCGTGTTGTTTAAAGGCTGACTGTGTTAACACATGGTAACATATCGGGGAAATCGTGTTGTTTAAAGGGTGACTGTGTTAACACATGGTAACATATCGGGGAAATCGTGTTGTTTAAAGGGTGACTGTGTTAACACATGGTAACATATAGGGGAAATCGTGTTGTTTAAAAGCCAACTGTGTTAACACATGGTAACATATATGGGAAATCGTGTTCTTTAAAGGGTGACTGTGTTAACACATGGTAACATATGGGGGAAATCGTGTTGTTTAAAGGGTGACTGTGTTAACACATGGTAACATATCGGGGAAATCGTGTTGTTTAAAGTGTGGCTGTGTTAACACATGGTAACATATCGGGGAAATCGTGTTGTTTAAAGTGTGGCTGTGTTAACACATGGTAACATATCGGGGAAATCGTGTTCTTTAAAGGGTGACTGTGTTAACACATGGTAAGATATCGGGGAAATCGTGTTGTTTTAATGTGACTGTGTTAACACATGGTAACATATCGGGGAAATCTTGTTGTTTAAAGGGTGACTGTGTTAACTAATGGTAACATATAGGGGAAATCGTGTTGTTTAAAGGGTGACTGTGTTAACACATGGTAACATATCGGGGAAATCGTGTTGCTTAAAGAGTGGCTGTGTTAACACATGGTAACATATCGGGGAAATCGTGTTGTTTAAAGGGTGACTGTGTTAACACATGGTAACATATGGGGGAAATCGTGTTCCTTAAAGGTTTGCTGTGTTAACACATGGTTACATATCGGGAAAATCGTGTTGTTTAAAGGGTGACTGTGTTAACACATGGTAACATATCGGGGAAATCGTGTTGCTTAAAGGGTGGCTGTGTTAACACATGGTAACATATCGGGGAAATCGTGTTGTTTAAAGGCTGACTGTGTTAACACATGGTAACATATCGGGGAAATCGTGTTGCTTAAAGGGTGGCTGTGTTAACACATGGTAACATATCGGGGAAATCGTGTTGCTTAAAAGGTGGCTGTGTTAACACATGGTAACATATCGGGGAAATCGTGTTGTTTAAAGGGTGACTGTGTTAACATATGGTTAGATATAGGGGAAATCGTGTTGTTTAAAGGCCAACTGTGTTAACACATGGTAACATATATGGGAAATCGTGTTGTTTAAAGGGTGGCTGTGTTAACACATGGTAACATATCGGGGAAATCGTGTTGTTTAAAGGGTGACTGTGTTAACACATGGTAACATATAGGGGAAATCGTGTTGTTTACAGGGTGACTGTGTTAACTAATGGTAACATATACGGGAAATCGTGTTGTTTAAAGGGTGACTGTGTTAACACATGGTAACATATCGGGGAAATCGTGTTTTTTAAAGGGTGACTGTGTTAACACATGGTAACATATCGGGGAAATCGTGTTGCTTAAAGTGTGGCTGTGTTAACACATGGTAACATATCGGGGAAATCGTGTTGTTTAAAGGGTGACTGTGTTAACACATGGTAACATATCGGGGAAATCGTGTTGCTTAAAAGGTGGCTGTGTTAACACATGGTAACATATAGGGGAAATCGTGTTGTTTAAAGGCCAACTGTGTTAACACATGGTAACATATATGGGAAATCGTGTTGTTTAAAGGGTGGCTGTGTTAACACATGGTAACATATCGGGGAAATCGTGTTGTTTAAAGGGTGACTGTGTTAACACATGGTAACATATAGGGGAAATCGTGTTGTTTACAGGGTGACTGTGTTAACACATGGTAACATATACGGGAAATCGTGTTGTTTAAAGGGTGACTGTGTTAACACATGGTAACATATCGGGGAAATCGTGTTGTTTAAAGGGTGACTGTGTTAACACATGGTAACATATCGGGGAAATCGTGTTGTTTACAGGGTGACTGTGTTAACTAATGGTAACATATATGGGAAATCGTGTTGTTTAAAGGGTGGCTGTGTTAACACATGGTAACATATCGGGGAAATCGTGTTGTTTAAAGGGTGACTGTGTTAACACATGGTAACATATCGGGGAAATCGTGTTGTTTAAAGGGTGACTGTGTTCACACATGGTAACATATACGGGAAATCGTGTTGTTTAAAGGGTGACTGTGTTAACACATGGTAACATATCGGGGAAATCGTGTTGTTTAAAGGGTGACTGTGTTAACACATGGTAACATATAGGGGAAATCGTGTTGTTTAAAGGGTGACTGTGTTAACACATGGTAACATATATGGGAAATCGTGTTGTTTAAAGGGTGACTGTGTTAACACATGGTAACATATAGGGGAAATCGTGTTGTTTACAGGGTGACTGTGTTAACACATGGTAACATATCGGGGAAATCGTGTTGTTTAAAGGTGATTGTGTTCACACATGGTAACATATCTCGGAAATCGTGTTGTTTACAGGGTGACTGTGTTAACACATGGTAACATATCGGGGAAATCGTGTTGTTTAAAGGTGATTGTGTTCACACATGGTAACATATCGGGGAAATCGTGTTGCTTCAAGGGTGGCTGTGTTAACACATGGTTACATACCGGGGAAATCGTGTTGTTTAAAGGGTGACTGTGTTAACACATGGTAACATATCGGGGAAATCGTGTTGCTTCAAGGGTGGCTGTGTTAACACATGGTTACATACCGGGGAAATCGTGTTGTTTAAAGGCCAACTGTGTTAACACATGGTAACATATATGGGAAATCGTGTTGTTTAAAGTGTGGCTGTGTTAACACATGGTAACATATGGGGGAAATCGTGTTGTTTAAAGGCTGACTGTGTTAACACATGGTAACATATAGGGGAAATCGTGTTGTTTAAAGGCTGACTGTGTTAACACATGGTAACATATCGGGGAAATCGTGTTGTTTAAAGGGTGACTGTGTTAACACATGGTAATATAAAGGGGAAATCGTGTTGTTTAAAGGGTGACTGTGTTAACACATGGTAACATATCGGGGAAATCGTGTTGCCTAAATGGTGGCTGTGTTAACACATGGTAACATATCGTGGAAATCGTGTTGCTTAAAGGGTGGCTGTGTTAACACATGGTAACGTATCGGGGAAATCGTGTTGTTTAAAGGGTGACTGTGTTAACACATGGTAACATATCGGGGAAATCGTGTTGCTTCAAGGGTGGCTGTGTTAACACATGGTTACATACCGGGGAAATCGTGTTGTTTAAAGGCCAACTGTGTTAACACATGGTAACATATATGTGAAATCGTGTTGTTTAAAGTGTGGCTGTGTTAACACATGGTAACATATGGGGGAAATCGTGTTGTTTAAAGGCTGACTGTGTTAACACATGGTAACATATAGGGGAAATCGTGTTGTTTAAAGGCTGACTGTGTTAACACATGGTTACATACCGGGCAAATCGTGTTGTTTAAAGGCCAACTGTGTTAACACATGGTAACATATATGGGAAATCGTGTTGTTTAAAGGGTGGCTGTGTTAACACATGGTAACATATGGGGGAAATCGTGTTGTTTAAAGGCTGACTGTGTTAACACATGGTAACATATCGGGGAAATCGTGTTGTTTAAAGGGTGACTGTGTTAACACATGGTAACATATCGGGGAAATCGTGTTGTTTAAAGGGTGACTGTGTTAACACTTGGTAACATATAGGGGAAATCGTGTTGTTTAAAGGGTGACTGTGTTAACACATGGTAACATATAGGGGAAATCGTGTTGTTTAAAGGGTGACTGTGTTAACACATGGTAACATATCGGGGAAATCGTGTTGTTTAAAGGTGATTGTGTTCACACATGGTAACATATCGGGGAAATCGTGTTGTTTACAGGGTGACTGTGTTAACACATGGTAACATATCGGGGAAATCGTGTTGTTTAAAGGTGATTGTGTTCACACATGGTAACATATCGGGGAAATCGTGTTGTTTAAAGGGTGACTGTGGTAACACATGGTAACGTATACGGGAAATCGTGTTGTTTAAAGGCCAACTGTGTTAACACATGGTAAGATATCGAGGAAATCGTGTTGTTTAAAGGGTGACTGTGTTAACACATGGTAACATATCGGGGAAATCGTGTTGTATAAAGGGTGGCTGTGTTAACACATGGTAACATATCGGGGAAATCGTGTTGTTTAAAGGGTGACTGTGTTAACACATGGTAACATATACGGGAAATCGTGTTGTTTAAAGGGTGGCTCTATTAACACATGGTAACATATCGGGGAAATCGTGTTGTTTAAAGGGTGATTGTGTTAACACATGGTAACATATCGGGGAAATCGTGTTGTTTAAAGTGTGGCTGTGTTAACACATGGTAACATATCGGGGAAATCGTGTTGTTTAAAGGGTGACGGTGTTAACACATGGTAACATATCGGGGAAATCGTGTTGTTTAAAGGGTGACTGTGTTTACACATGGTAACATATCGGGGAAATCGTGTTGTTTAAAGGGTGACTGTGTTAACACATGGTAACATATCGGGGAAATCGTGTTGTTTAAAGGGTGACTGTGTTAACACATGGTAACATATCGGGGAAATCGTGTTGTTTAAAGGGTGGCTGTGTTAACACATGGTAACATATCGGGGAAATCGTGTTGTTTAAAGGGTGATTGTGTTAACACATGGTAACATATCGGGGAAATCGTGTTGTTTAAAGTGTGGCTGTGTTAACACATGGTAACATATCGGGGAAATCGTGTTGTTTAAAGTGTGGCTGTGTTAACACATGGTAACATATCGGGGAAATCGTGTTCTTTAAAGGGTGACTGTGTTAACACATGGTAACATATCGGGGAAATCGTGTTGTTTTAATGTGACTGTGTTAACACATGGTAACATATCGGGGAAATCGTGTTGTTTAAAGGGTGACTGTGTTAACTAATGGTAACATATAGGGGAAATCGTGTTGTTTAAAGGGTGACTGTGTTAACTAATGGTAACATATAGGGGAAATCGTGTTGCTTAAAGATTGGCTGTGTTAACACATGGTAACATATAGGGGAAATCGTGTTGTTTAAAGGGTGACTGTGTTAACTAATGGTAACATATAGGGGAAATCGTGTTGTTTAAAGGGTGACTGTGTTAACACATGGTAACATATCGGGGAAATCGTGTTCCTTAAAGGTTTGCTGTGTTAACACATGGTTACATATCGGGGAAATCGTGTTGTTTAAAGGGTGACTGTGTTAACACATGGTAACATATCGGGGAAATCGTGTTGCTTACAGGGTGGCTGTGTTAATACATGGTAACATATCGGGGAAATCGTGTTGCTTAAAGGGTGGCTGTGTTAACACATGGTAACATATCGGGGAAATCGTGTTGCTTAAAAGGTGGCTGTGTTAACACATGGTAACATATGGGGGAAATCGTGTTGTTTAAAGGGAGACTGTGTTAACACATGGTTACATACCGGGGAAATCGTGTTGTTTAAAGGCCAACTGTGTTAACACATGGTAACATATATGGGAAATCGTGTTGTTTAAAGGGTGGCTGTGTTAACACATGGTAACATATCGGGGAAATCGTGTTGTTTAAAGGGTGACTGTGTTAACACATGGTAACATATATGGGAAATCGGGTTGTTTAAAGTGTGGCTGTGTTAACACATGGTAACATATCGGGGAAATCGTGTTTTTTAAAGGGTGACTGTGTTAACACATGGTAACATATCGGGGAAATCGTGTTGCTTAAAGTGTGGCTGTGTTAACACATGGTAACATATCGGGGAAATCGTGTTGTTTAAAGGGTGACTGTGTTAACACATGGTAACATATCGGGGAAATCGTGTTGCTTAAAAGGTGGCTGTGTTAACACATGGTAACATATAGGGGAAATCGTGTTGTTTAAAGGCCAACTGTGTTAACACATGGTAACATATATGGGAAATCGTGTTGTTTAAAGGGTGGCTGTGTTAACTCATGGTAACATATCGGGGAAATCGTGTTGTTTAAAGGGTGACTGTGTTAACACATGGTAACATATCGGGGAAATCGTGTTGTTTACAGGGTGACTGTGTTAACACATGGTAACATATACGGGAAATCGTGTTGTTTAAAGGGTGACTGTGTTAACACATGGTAACATATCGGGGAAATCGTGTTGTTTAAAGGGTGACTGTGTTAACACATGGTAACATATCGGGGAAATCGTGTTGTTTACAGGGTGACTGTGTTAACTAATGGTAACATACATGGGAAATCGTGTTGTTTAAAGGGTGGCTGTGTTAACACATGGTAACATATCGGGGAAATCGTGTTGTTTAAAGGGTGACTGTGTTAACACATGGTAACATATCGGGGAAATCGTGTTGTTTAAAGGGTGACTGTGTTCACACATGGTAACATATCGGGGAAATCGTGTTGTTTAAAGGGTGACTGTGTTAACACATGGTAACATATCGGGGAAATCGTGTTGTTTAAAGGGTGACTGTGTTAACACATGGTAACATATAGGGGAAATCGTGTTGTTTAAAGGGTGACTGTGTTAACACATGGTAACATATATGGGAAATCGTGTTGTTTAAAGGGTGACTGTGTTAACACATGGTAACATATAGGGGGAATCGTGTTGTTTAAAGGGTGACTGTGTTAACACATGGTAACATATCGGGGAAATCGTGTTGTTTAAAGGTGATTGTGTTCACACATGGTAACATATCTCGGAAATCGTGTTGTTTACAGGGTGACTGTGTTAACACATGGTAACATATCGGGGAAATCGTGTTGTTTAAAGGTGATTGTGTTCACACATGGTAACATATCGGGGAAATCGTGTTGCTTCAAGGGTGGCTGTGTTAACACATGGTTACATACCGGGGAAATCGTGTTGTTTAAAGGGTGACTGTGTTAACACATGGTAACATATCGGGGAAATCGTGTTGCTTCAAGGGTGGCTGTGTTAACACATGGTTACATACCGGGGAAATCGTGTTGTTTAAAGGCCAACTGTGTTAACACATGGTAACATATCGGGGAAATCGTGTTGTTTAAAGTGTGGCTGTGTTAACACATGGTAACATATGGGGGAAATCGTGTTGTTTAAAGGCTGACTGTGTTAACACATGGTAACATATCGGGGAAATCGTGTTGTTTAAAGGCTGACTGTGTTAACACATGGTAACATATCGGGGAAATCGTGTTGTTTAAAGGGTGACTGTGTTAACACATGGTAACATAAAGGGGAAATCGTGTTGTTTAAAGGGTGACTGTGTTAACACATGGTAACATATCGGGGAAATCGTGTTGCCTAAATGGTGGCTGTGTTAACACATGGTAACATATCGTGGAAATCGTGTTGCTTAAAGGGTGGCTGTGTTAACACATGGTAACGTATCGGGGAAATCGTGTTGTTTAAAGGGTGACTGTGTTAACACATGGTAACATATCGGGGAAATCGTGTTGCTTCAAGGGTGGCTGTGTTAACACATGGTTACATACCGGGGAAATCGTGTTGTTTAAAGGCCAACTGTGTTAACACATGGTAACATATATGTGAAATCGTGTTGTTTAAAGTGTGGCTGTGTTAACACATGGTAACATATGGGGGAAATCGTGTTGTTTAAAGGCTGACTGTGTTAACACATGGTAACATATAGGGGAAATCGTGTTGTTTAAAGGCTGACTGTGTTAACACATGGTTACATACCGGGCAAATCGTGTTGTTTAAAGGCCAACTGTGTTAACACATGGTAACATATATGGGAAATCGTGTTGTTTAAAGGGTGGCTGTGTAAACACATGGTAATATATGGGGGAAATCGTGTTGTTTAAAGGCTGACTGTGTTAACACATGGTAACATATCGGGGAAATCGTGTTGTTTAAAGGGTGATTGTGTTAACACATGGTAACATATCGGGGAAATCGTGTTGTTTAAAGGGTGACTGTGTTAACACTTGGTAACATATAGGGGAAATCGTGTTGTTTAAAGGGTGACTGTGTTAACACATGGTAACATATATGGGAAATCGTGTTGTTTAAAGGGTGGCTGTGTTAACACATGGTAACATATGGGGGAAATCGTGTTGTTTAAAGGCTGACTGTGTTAACACATGGTAACATATCGGGGAAATCGTGTTGTTTAAAGGGTGACTGTGTTAACACATGGTAACATATCGGGGAAATCGTGTTGTTTAAAGGGTGACTGTGTTAACACATGGTAACATATAGGGGAAATCGTGTTGTTTACAGGGTGACTGTGTTAACTAATGGTAACATATACGGGAAATCGTGTTGTTTAAAGGGTGACTGTGTTAACACATGGTAACATATCGGGGAAATCGTGTTGTTTAAAGGGTGACTGTGTTAACACATGGTAACATATAGGGGAAATCGTGTTGTTTACAGGGTGACTGTGTTAACTAATGGTAACATATATGGGAAATCGTGTTGTTTTAAGGGTGACTGTGTTAACACATGGTAACATATCAGGGAAATCGTGTTGTTTAAAGGGTGACTGTGTTCACACATGGTAACATATAGGGGAAATCGTGTTGTTTACAGGGTGACTGTGGTAACACATGGTAACATATCGGGGAAATCGTGTTGTTTAAAGGGTGACTGTGTTAACACATGGTAACATACCGGGGAAATCGTGTTGTTTAAAGGGTAACTTTGTTAACACATGGTAACATATATGGGAAATCGTGTTGCTTAAAGGGTGGCTGTGTTAACACATGGTTACATATCGGGGAAATCGTGTTGTTTAAAGGCCAACTGTGTTAACACATGGTAACATATATGGGAAATCGTGTTGTTTAAAGGGTGGCTGTGTTAACACATGGTAACATATCGGGGAAATCGTGTTGTTTAAAGGGTGACTGTGCTCACACATGGTAACATATAGGGGAAATCGTGTTGTTTACAGGGTGACTATGTTAACACATGGTAACATATCGGGGAAATCGTGTTGTTTAAAGGCTGACTATGTTAACACATGGTAACATATCGGGGAAATCGTGTTGTTTAAAGGGTGACTGTGTTAACACATGGTAACATATCGAGGAAATCGTGTTGTTTAAAGGGTGGCTGTGTTAACACATGGTTACATATCGGGGAAATCGTGTTGTTTAAAGGGTGGCTGTGTTAACAGATGGTAACATATCGGGGAAATCGTGTTGTTTAAAGGGTGATTGTGTTCACAGATGGTAACATATCGGGGAAATCGTGTTGTTTACAGGGTGACTGTGTTAACACATGGTAACATATCGGGGAAATCGTGTTGTTTAAAGGGTGACTGTGTTAACACATGGTAACATATCGAGGAAATCGTGTTGTTTAAAGGGTGGCTGTGTTAACACATGGTTACATATCGGGGAAATCGTGTTGTTTATAGGGTGACTGTGTTCACACATGGTAACATATAGGGGAAATCGTGTTGTTTAAAGGGTGACTGTGGTAACACATGGTAACATATCGGGGAAATCGTGTTGTTTAAAGGGTGACTGTGTTAACACATGGTAACATACCGGGGAAATCTTGTTGTTTAAAGGGTAACTTTGTTAACACATGGTAACATATATGGGAAATCGTGTTGCTTAAAGGGTGGCTGTGTTAACACATGGTTATATACCGGGGAAATCGTGTTGTTTAAAGGCCAACTGTGTTAACACATGGTAACATATATGGGAAATCGTGTTGTTTAAAGGGTGGCTGTGTTAACACATGGTAACATATCGGGGAAATCGTGTTGTTTAAAGTGTGGCTGTGTTAACACATGGTAACATATCGGGGAAATCGTGCTGTTTAAAGGTAGACTGTGTTAACACATGGTAACATATCGAGGAAATCGTGTTGTTTAAAGGGTGGCTGTGTTAACACATGGTTACATATCGGGGAAATCGTGTTGTTTAAAGGGTGGCTGTGTTAACACATGGTTACATATCGGGGAAATCGTGTTGTTTAAAGGGTGGCTGTGTTAACACATGGTAACATATCGGGGAAATCGTTTTGTTTAAAGGGTGACTGTGTTCACACATGGTAACATATAGGGGAAATCGTGTTGTTTACAGGGTGACTGTGTTAACACATGGTAACATATCGGGGAAATCGTGTTGTTTAAAGGGTGACTGTGTTAACACATGGTAACATATCGAGGAAATCGTGTTGTTTAAAGGGTGGCTGTGTTAACACATGGTTACATATCGGGGAAATCGTGTTGTTTAAAGGGTGGCTGTGTTAACACATGGTAACATATCGGGGAAATCGTGTTGTTTAAAGGGTGACTGTGTTCACACATGGTAACATATAGGGGAAATCGTGTTGTTTACAGGGTGACTGTGTTCACACATGGTAACATATAGGGGAAATCGTGTTGTTTACAGGGTGACTGTGGTAACACATGGTAACATATCGGGGAAATCGTGTTTTTTAAAGGGTGACTGTGTTAACACATGGTAACATACCGGGGAAATCGTGTTGTTTAAAGGGTAACTTTGTTAACACATGGTAACATATATGGGAAATCTTGTTGCTTAAAGGGTGGCTGTGTTAACACATGGTTACATATCGGGGAAATCGTGTTGTTTAAAGGCCAACTGTGTTAACACATGGTAACATATATGGGAAATCGTGTTGTTTAAAGGGTGGCTGTGTTAACACATGGTAACATATCGGGGAAATCGTGTTGTTTAAAGGGTGACTGTGTTCACACATGGTAACATATAGGGGAAATCGTGTTGTTTACAGGGTGACTATGTTAACACATGGTAACATATCGGGGAAATCGTGTTGTTTAAAGGCTGACTATGTTAACACATGGTAACATATCGGGGAAATCGTGTTGTTTAAAGGGTGACTGTGTTAACACATGGTAACATATCGAGGAAATCGTGTTGTTTAAAGGGTGGCTGTGTTAACACATGGTTACATATCGGGGAAATCGTGTTGTTTAAAGGGTGGCTGTGTTAACACATGGTAACATATCGGGGAAATCGTGTTGTTTAAAGGGTGATTGTGTTCACAGATGGTAACATATCGGGGAAATCGTGTTGTTTACAGGGTGACTGTGTTAACACATGGTAACATATCGGGGAAATCGTGTTGTTTAAAGGGTGACTGTGTTAACACATGGTAACATATCGAGGAAATCGTGTTGTTTAAAGGGTGGCTGTGTTAACACATGGTTACATATCGGGGAAATCGTGTTGTTTATAGGGTGACTGTGTTCACACATGGTAACATATAGGGGAAATCGTGTTGTTTACAGGGTGACTGTGGTAACACATGGTAACATATCGGGGAAATCGTGTTGTTTAAAGGGTGACTGTGTTAACACATGGTAACATACCGGGGAAATCTTGTTGTTTAAAGGGTAACTTTGTTAACACATGGTAACATATATGGGAAATCGTGTTTTTTAAAGGGTGGCTGTGTTAACACATGGTAACATATCGGGGAAATCGTGTTGTTTAAAGGCTGACTGTGTTAACACATGGTAACATATCGGGGAAATCGTGCTGTTTAAAGGTAGACTGTGTTAACACATGGTAACATATCGAGGAAATCGTGTTGTTTAAAGGGTGGCTGTGTTAACACATGGTTACATATCGGGGAAATCGTGTTGTTTAAAGGGTGGCTGTGTTAACACATGGTTACATATCGGGGAAATCGTGTTGTTTAAAGGGTGGCTGTGTTAACACATGGTAACATATAGGGGAAATTGTTTTGTTTAAAGGGTGACTGTGTTCACACATGGTAACATATAGGGGAAATCGTGTTGTTTACAGGGTGACTGTGTTAACACATGGTAACATATCGGGGAAATCGTGTTGTTTAAAGGGTGACTGTGGTAACACATGGTAACATATCGAGGAAATCGTGTTGTTTAAAGGGTGGCTGTGTTAACACATGGTTACATATCGGGGAAATCGTGTTGTTTAAAGGGTGGCTGTGTTAACACATGGTAACATATCGGGGAAATCGTGTTGTTTAAAGGGTGACTGTGTTCACACATGGTAACATATAGGGGAAATCGTGTTGTTTAAAGGGTGGCTGTCTTAACACATGGTTACATATAGGGGAAATCGTGTTGTTTACAGGGTGACTGTGTTAACACATGGTAACATATCAGGAAATCGTGTTGTTTAAAGGGTGGCTGTGTTAACACATGGTAACATATCGGGGAAATCGTGTTGTTTAAAGGGTGACTGTGTTAACACATGGTAACATATCGGGGAAATCGTGTTGCTTAAAGGTTGACGGTGTTAACACATGGTAACATATCGGGGAAATCGTGTTGTTTAAAGGGTGACTGTGTTAACACATGGTAACATATACGGGGAATCGTGTTGTTTAAAGGCTGACGGTGTTAACACAATTGCTACTCTGTGAAATGGTAGCCATGGAGTAGATGTTTCACAGACTGGTGTTCATTGCCTGTCTGGGTCAGACATTGTATTCGTGTCATGTGTGATACAGTGTAGGAAACTCATCAGCTGCTACCTCGATCATCATTGTCTGATGTAAAGGATTACGTGTTTTTCATTTAGACTTCATAATGTGAGTTTTACAGGTCAGATCGATGAGGGTCAGAAAGAAAAAGCAGTGATTGATATTATGAGCAACGTCCTACGACGTCGGGTACTACGTTACACAGTCGTCCAATCCACAGAACCTTACCCCCCGATGTAATTTATTTGCATCGGAGGACAGGCAATAAAGTGCTGATAATCTGGGTAATGCAGAAGGCTGCATTGTTTGGAAGTCTTCACGTTCTCCGAAACGTTCTAGGCGGGTTCGACTCGGCAGCGCTTCATGGGAGAAGTCCTATTCGCTGTCTGGGCTGCGTGTAGAGGGGACTGAGCTTATGATGAGTCTAGCAAGCCTGATACTACCAGGGACACCCGATCCTCCTTCGCTGAACAATAACAACAGAAATAATAACATCATTAAAGATAATTATACATTCTGGTCTGATGGAAACCTAATGACACCTTTAGTCACGTCACGGTAATGGAAACTAGAGGCGGAAGGTGGGCAGAAATCCCCGTTGAATCATCACGTTGAAATACACGTGTTGAAATATATGCTAGTAGATTCAAATTCGCTCAGCCTCGAGGACTTAGTTTGGACAATACGTGGACAGTTTACACTTTGATGAATCTCACACTATGCGACCCTCGTGGTGGTGTATACATTGTGTTGTCTGCAGTATAGTGACCGACAGCCGTACGGGGGCTACACGTGAGTGATTTGACACTTTATATATAATAATTACCTCGCTCCTCGCCACGTTTAGGTGTATTATCCTAGCTGTCACAAGCATGTTCTTCAAGTCCCGAATTGGCATGTCGAGTTTAGTGGAGATAAAGTAAATAAATATTTTGATTTGATTCAATAAGCACACGTGTCTTGGATCTTCTGTTTATCATATATCAACGATGAACAAGGGCAAACATTAATTTCAAAATTGGATTGTCCAACATCTCCAAAAAATGTGTTCACAGCTGGTCATTCTACATGCAGGGATCAGGAAATGTGCATTGGGTAACACAATCGTAATGAATTGAATAATGAAAGGATAGATTGACATTTAGGCTCAGTGTTGGGAATTGACCTTCTGGTGGCCTATTCACGAAGCTGTCTTAAAATTATCACCAAGGTTGGCGTTAGTGTGTCGTAGCAACAAATGGTAGCTAAGTCTGTACTTGAAGCTGCCTTAGTGCTAAGTTATCTTAAGTTTACTACAAAAATTAAGACCTGTCTCATGAGATCACGACGTGATACATGTTGAAGAAAACGATTCGCAGTATGGGTCCACTGTATCGTTTCTGAACACAAGACCGAGTGTTTGCCACATTCACTTTCACAAAACGAACAACATACCCTAACAGACACCGCTGAAACATTGTATTGACTGATGATGTAAGAGCGAGTCGATAACGGATGACAGCTTAACAATCATTCTAGAAAACAATGTTACATCAAACAACATACAAAACGGTTATAACTCAAAGAGACCACAAAGTTTAGTTCGTTTTAACCGTAGTTCGTTATAAGCATATATACAACATATACAACAGGACGGGACCCCCACAAATCGTTATATCCGTCGTTTCGTTATAAGTGTGTTCGTTATAAAGGTAGTTTACTGTACCTTTTTCGTTTGTTTCGGTTGAAACACTAGCAGCGTATGTGCATGCTATCGCATTGACCGTGATCCTTTTCTTGTCAATGCATATGGAAAATGAGAGTGGTTTCTTATTGACTACGAGAACAACATATGAGACATATGGCGTCTAATACAATGACCACCTTGTCGATTATGTATAGGTAGATGGCATGTTTTATGACATCATTTAACCCAAGAATGAATATTCAATTACGAATGCTAAAAGACAAAATTGAAATTGTGTAAAACATACTTTAAATATCTAAGGTCGGTTTACAATCTACGTGGGTTGATTCACACAAAATACCTTCCAAAATTATCGATTTCACACTCGGGGAGCGTTGCAAAAACCACGTCGCAGTTCGGGGGACATTGTGTAGGTTTCATTGTTCTATGTTCAGGGGACATTGTGTAGGTTTCATTGTTCTATGTTCGGGGGACATTGTGTAGGTTTCATTGTTCAATGTTCGGGGACATTGTGTAGGTTTCATTGTTCTATGTTCAGGGGACATTGTGTAGGTTTCATTGTTCTATGTTCCGGGGACATTGTGTAGGTTTCATTGTTCTATGTTCGGGGGACATTGTGTAGGTTTCATTGTTCTATGTTCGGGGGACATTGTGTAGGTTTCATTGTTCTATGTTCCGGGGACATTGTGTAGGTTTCATTGTTCTATGTTCGGGGGACATTGTGTAGGTTTCATTGTTCTATGTTCCGGGGACATTGTGTAGGTTTCATTGTTCTATGTTCGGGATATTGTGTAGGTTTCATTGTTCTATGTTCGGGGGACATTGTGTAGGTTTCATTGTTCTATGTTCGGGGGACATTGTGTAGGTTTCATTGTTCTATGTTCAGGGGACATTGTGTAGTTTTCATTGTTCTATGTTCGGGGGACATTGTGTAGGTTTCATTGTTCTATGTTCGGGGGACATTGTGTAGGTTTCATTGTTCTATGTTCCGGGGAAATTGTGTAGGTTTCATTGTTCTATGTTCGGGGGACATTGTGTAGGTTTCATTGTTCTATGTTCCGGGGACATTGTGTAGGTTTCATTGTTCTATGTTCGGGATATTGTGTAGGTTTCATTGTTCTATGTTCGGGGGACATTGTGTAGGTTCCATTGTTCTATGTTCGGGGGACATTGTGTAGGTTTCATTGTTCTATGTTCGGGGGACATTGTGTAGGTTTCATTGTTCTATGTTCGGGGGACATTGTGTAGGTTTCATTGTTCTATGTTCCGGGGACATTGTGTAGGTTTCATTGTTCTATGTTCGGGGGACATTGTGTAGGTTTCATTGTTCTATGTTCCGGGGACATTGTGTAGGTTTCATTGTTCTATGTTCCGAGTTTCCTTCTCACATCTGGCCAAACAATGTTAGATGCAATCTTTGAAATGTGGTCATACCCATATAATGTACGAACTTGTTAGTGTTTTGTCACATTTTCGTTTTCTTTCGCATCATCCTTTCGAATTCTATGTATCAATATTCAGTGGTTGCTATATCTGTCAATAAAAGAGAACGGCCTTAATCCTTAATATCCTCCATAGATCAGTTGTCCATAACAATGATATGAGGCTACATCATTAATCATAACATCAACATGTATCTTCAATAGCGGATTAACTGATTATCTTTAAAACATATATATAGTTTAATATAAATATTGATACAATTTAAATCTAGGGAATTCCTTGAATCATCAATGACGTCATTGGGAAACACCATTATTTTACCTCCGTCACAAAAGAGCTCAATGTGTTTCCTGAGATTTGTGTCATGAGTTTGCGAAAGGTTTAAGACAACCTCATGAATAGCTCTAAGGGCAGTCGTAATTGTAGTCGTAAGTCTCTAAGATTTGTCTGCTTTAAATGCTTCCTGAATAGGCTGTCTGTCATTTGAGCATTCGGCAATAAAGAAATGTGCAAGGTTGATAGTTATTCCTTGTTTTATTGTAGACTGTGATGCCTTAATCAACAATCTAAACAACATTCTGTTTTGGTTTAAGGGTCGGTGAAGAGGCATTATGCCTTTGTTAAAACCTTTCTAGTAATACAAACTAGAGGGACTATGGCGCAGCACCAAGGAAAATCAATCGACCGAACATATCTATTCATGTTCACATTCCATCAATTATTCATGTAATCAGTAAATGACTTAATCGTGTCGTTAGGGTAATTCATTGACATTTTTTTTGTTTCTGTTTGATTTGATTTCAAGAATTTGGATCATTCAGCACACATGTTTACATATTTTTTTATGAATATGTCATTTGATTTGTTCCAAAATGCATAGGGGCGGTGAGGTAGCCTAGTGGTTAAAGCGTTCGCCCAGTCACCCCGAAGACCCGGGTTCGATGCCCGACAAAAGTACAATGTGTGAAGCCCATTTCTGGTGTCCCCCGCCCCGATATTGCTGGAATATTGCTACAAGCGGCGCAAAACTAAACTCACTCACTCACACCCAAAATGCATAAAACATTCCCAATGTGTAGTATTTGGTATCATATATAAACTGAATTATTTCAATGGACACATGAAACTAGGTTTGTTGCTCTATCTCAGCTGCTGTAGGCGTCTATGCTCGCCTTGGAGGACCTGTGACTGTGACGTGGGCCATGTCTCCCATCAAGGAGTTCAAGGTGATGAAGGATTACAGGGTACTGTTTCAGATAACTGGCAGCAATAAAGTAACAGTTGCTGATAAGGAACTGAGGACCAGGATTAATGATGACTCATTGTCCTACACACGTGGAAACTTCAGTTTCCAGCTGTATAACGTGACCCCCTCTGACGCTGGTCAGTACAGCTGTCACCTTGACCCGACACGACCCCCGTATCGAAGAATCAGGATGCAAAACTGTGGACAAACACTTTATGTTATTGGTGAGTACCCATATAGGAGTGTCTGTTATATTACTGCAGTTCTAATGTGATCATACTGTCGACTTTACGTTTTAAATACAAGATTCGTTCTCTTTATTACCTTTGGTTTGGGGGAAGATCATACACGTGTTCTCCAAGATGGAAAATTTGACTTCCAGCTGTCCTCCATACAACAATATAAACGGCGCGCTGAAGTTAAATACACCTACTAAATACAACACGACGTATATCAACGGGTGAGGGAGATTCAGCACGTTTGGCTTGACACGCATGAGTCCGCAATTTGACGCATCAGTGACAAAATTGATGTCCAGTGCATATCCCTATTTTGTTACCATATTTTCAGGTAAACAATTGACGTGTCTTTGCATCTGTTTGACGGGTGCCACCGGTGGGCAGGATACGCTCCCCTTGTCGCGAACACCTGGTATCATTACTATTTGATAGTGATTCATACACACATGCTCATGATAGAGTCGGAATTGTACAATCGACTCTGCTTTATGCAGAGATTTCTATTGGACATGGAAAGGGTTTTGTCGCTATGTTTCGTTGTCATGGAACAGACAACGCATCAATTCACAAGGGGCGGGTAGAGTTCTGTGCCGAGTGGCAAACGGGTATTTCGTTATTCAAGTTGAAATCTAATCTTTCACAGTCATTAAGTTACCCATTAATCGGTTTTTAATCAATTAAGATGTGTCACGTCACAATAAGCTGAGATATATTAGTTGACATTAATATTGTGAACACTAGGTGTTATCACTGATTTTCAATGATTCATTCATGTAATCTCCATCACCAGCTTGTCTTCTATGGCATTTCTTTCGGTAGATACCAGTGTTACTTATTCTGTGGCGTTTGTAGCTCCTTGGAATATACACCCGTGGTCGTCACACCATGCTGTTGACAACGTGTGAAAGTTAAAGTTGATTAATTATCTATTTATAGATGTGTGGGGAATCACCAGAAACTGTTGAGAAATCTTCCCATGACGCACACATAACTAATATACTTAAATGTTGAATACAAATTTGATAGTATATTTGTTTATGTATTGAGAGGATACCTTGTTTTTTAGGTTTACAAGATCCTTATGTCCTTATTGAACAAGACGTGGAGGACAACAACACTGTGAACCTGACATGCAACTGTAGACTACGGATCTATCCAGATAGCGTCCCAACTGTGTCAGTCACATGGAGAGAAAACGATGTCAGGCTGTATAGTGGGGGACGGATTCACATGGCGTCATCTGATACTTGGAGCTCTGTGTATGAAGGGAGACAGATAAACCACACCAGCACCTTGCCTATTCGTGATGGTTGGCGGGAGAACGACAGATACAAGTGTCAGGCTGGAGTGGGGGAGGTACAGTCTGAGTGGAGTGTGGAGATTGTCCTACTGTGTGAGTGGTTTCAATATATCTCAGTGTAGTTTACATGTGTCCTTTACTTTTCGAGCAGTAGACATGTAGATGCAACATTGTTGCTCAGTCTACTTGTTAGGATTCGATTCCCAAATTGAAACAAAATGTTAACACATAAATCTGTATGTAAAAGAACTTAGTGTGAAACCAACATACAACCAACAAATGGTATTTAAATACAATTGAATTACAAAATTAAGTAGGTTTACAAATCAAACCAAATTACTGCACAACACTTACAATGGCAGTACCCAATAGAGTGGTGGTACACTATCCAATATATAATATGATGGCAGTGGTCAATATCAAATACACAAATATAGTAGTAATAGCAAAACTCAGTGATAATAATATGGATTCACCCAGCGGCAAAAGCGGTCAAGCTTCCGAGACGCGCATAGGCAGGGATTCATGGATGATGAGTGATCCACACACGAAAGCTGGTCTTGATGTGATGAAAAGTGTGAGCGATGCGTAAACACGCTCATGTTCCCGTATATACAACCTAGCTAGCCATCGGAAATTTCTTCACAGTGCCCTCAGTTCAGCGGTACTGTGTCATTCCACATCTTTCTATAACACACTATCACCGTCCACGGTATACCTAACAACACATCACACACCACATTAGCGTCTAAACATAGTAACTTCCTGACGACTGCTAACATAAAAAAGCACTATATTCCTCACGACTGATCACTGTCTAAACACAATGCAATGAGCGTCGACCGAATCTAAAAAATAACCAATGTAACACAGTTTCAGTCATTGTTACAAAATACACTGCCATACAACATACTGAACAGTCGACCAGTAAATTATATATATACGATATACACCTAAAGCATTTCCAACATCTTTCTCCATGGACAAGAACGACTAAATGAACGAAAACTATTTTGCAGATTGGTCTGATGATAACAAGAACTACACTGTGGTGCCTGGAGGAGAGGATGCCATGATGACGTGGAAGATGCCCTCCCTGGAGAGCGGGTCCTACATCACGTCGCCCTCTGGACCACGTTTAATGTGGAAGCTGTCTGATAAATGGAACGTTGGGAATACCTTCACCTCAAGACTGCAGATCAAGGGAATTAGTCCTTCATCTGAATTTGTCATTGTACGTTTGTTGCTTCATAATGTTATAGCATCTGATGCAGGCAACTACCTTTGTGTCAGCGGATATCACACCATCCCTAAGTGTGGACATACCTTGATTGTCTCACGTAAGTAGCTCAGACCAGACTCCATTGTTCACAGACCTCCGTCGTATGGCAGGAGTCTTTCTTGGTGCTGCGATACTTACAGATTGTGTGGGTGGCGGGTGCTGCCGGTGAAGTAGGAAATGTTTGCTCGATTCGCGGGGCATCTGAGATCGTCGCGAAGCAACATTGCAGATAGAAACCTGTATCACTCAACTGTTGCAGCATTATTGTACTTATATAGCGACGTGCATGCACGTGAGTGTGTGGCGTGGCTGCTTGTTCTAGTCTGGACTAATGCCGATTTTATAGTGCTAGCCCACTGAGATACCACGCCGCAGTTTAACTTGAACTCCACTCAGACACAGTATACTGACTCTGAGGCGACCAGTCCTTGTTTTTGCCCCCCTAATGCCGAACTCAAGGCAGCGTAACAAAAAGTACCATACTGGTATGACGCGAACGGGATCGAACCCCAGACATTCCGCTCTCCGGGAGGACACTCTACCACTTGACCACGGAGGCGGTCTATACTATAATGGAGTGTGTGGAGTATGATAAGCTGATAGTTCCCATGGACGATACATACGTCACCCTTTGACAGCGTGAAACATAGAAGAGTTCAATTTGACTCGGGATACAAGGCTGACATGCAACGTTCCTCCACGTCCCGTTTTTCTCGCCACGATCACAATCTGACCATGTCCTACATCTTAGAACAGTTAAGTAAGGTGCCAAACGTTAGACTCCACCTTGAATATCACTAAACGTCAGAGAAGAAAAATCGAGAAAGGTTTATGCCTTAACATAAACGTTGAAGATTGCCCCGTTGATGTACACATGTTACCATGTATTCCAGGCAAGCCAGGGAAGATGAATATCACTGCCACCGACCTGCCTAGTGTGGGTGAGAACATAACCTTGACGTGTTCCTCCACGTCCCGGAGTCTTCCAGCTGACCACAGTCTCAACATGGCCTACATCTGGAGAAGAAACACCACCAGCTTACTGTGTGGAGAAAGGTGCCAAATGTCAGGCTCCACCTTGACAATCACAGATGTCAGAGAGGAGGACAGTGGTAGCTACTCATGCCAGGGTACAGAGGAGGGTGGACAGGTGTCGCGATGGAGCAGCAACTTTGTCCTGGATGTTCAACTACGTATGTGTAATGTCCTAAATATATGAATATATTCACTCTGATTGACTTACTTATTATTTTGATATACACCATATATCTAATAGTTAGGAGACTTTCAAATTCAAAGGGTTTCAAATGGCCATAAATATCAATCAGGAACTACAGCCGCGTGTTATGTCAATGGAAATGTATCAGCGCTTTTGCATAAAGGGTGGCGTCATATTTACCCAAACACCTATGAGTCGTGTGTATTCCCTTCAGGTATAATTCAAAGAGCAAATTATTACTGTTCACGGCTTTGTAAGAGCAGTCGTCACACTGAAGATTTTATTCTCACAATTAATTCAAATGATAGATTCGAATTTTAAATGTCGGTACTTCTAATTTTACATTAGATGTAGGTATTGTTCAAAAACCTTTAAAAAAGATATATATTGTAAGATAATGATAACTTGTGTCATGCAAGTGTATTTACATTGCTTAGATGATGACTTTGAAATGCATGTTATCTGTTATCTTTTTCACGAATTCTCCTTCCTTACTTGGCAGGAAGCAGCACGAATACGCGTGAGTGTACTTTAAATGTAATTTGTAACCTTGAGCCGAATATGGCAAACACTTGTATAACCAATTCATGACAGGAATATCAACTTTGAATATTTCATGTTAACCTTTAACCAAAATTATGACCTAACATGACATAACGTTCTTATTAATTCGCCACTGAACATGCTGCGGAGAACATCCTTATCTGTTCATAAGAGATAATAAACTTAATGAGCTCTCATTAAGAATGTCTGATGCTTTCAAAATGGTAACGCATTGCATAGGTCATTTACCTAAAAGTCTTGTTCATTCTAAAAGAAGTTACCTTCAGGAAATTGCAGCTTACACAAATGTCATCCTATCCATCAGCGTTCATTACCTGATTAATTATTTTACACAATCAATTATTCATGTTTTCAAAATAACGATTTGTAAATTATAAATCAGCCATTTTGTTTCACTGAAATAATAACACTTTTATACTAATGATGTCATATCATGTTAAGGATGGATTTCATGCAAGCCCTAACTTGCCCACACACAGACCCTTACTGTATTATGTATTATGTTGGTCATTATTACATTGTGCGTGTTCCAGATACGACCTCTTCTGACATTATCATTGGCTGTTCAATACTGGCTATCATATTGCTCGTCGTTGCTGTTGTGGTACTCGTCCGACACAAGAATATCAGAGGTAAGATTACAAATATTAAACGTTGCTCTTCGATATAATGTGGGTTGTTCTATAATTGAAGAGCCGTCTTGGACGATACTTAAATTAGATATTTGTATAGATCATCCCATCAATTGATTTTCGATTGTACTTATACACCACATCGTATAATAGAGGAAATGCCGGTTGTTATGCCGATTTTATAGTGCTGAGGTAACATGCCAATGTTATCATGAATATCCCACTCAGACTGACTCCGAGTCAACCAATCCTTGTTTTATATCATAAAGTGCGTCGTTTGGTATGACGCGGCCGGGGATCGAACCACCTATCTTCCGCTCTCCGGGCAGACGTTCTATCCACTCGACCACGACCCGATAACACAGATGTTTCGAAAGATAAACTGAATAAAAACATTTTTTTGTGTCTTATTGCAGAACGCTGGAAACGAAGGTACATGTAGGCCCTGCAGTTTAGACATAGTGTGTATAAATGTCATCTTTTGAAGTGAGTGAGTAACGTTTTCGATGCTTTTAGAAATATTGTGGCAGTACCACCGCTGGGACACCATTACACTGACCTGGTGTATCGAACACGGGTTTTGATCCGGACCAGCAAGTGTTTAAGCCACGTGTCTATTCCGTTTTCAAAAGAGCAAAGAACTACGTTCCATAATTCCATATAAACTAAAATTATTACTGTCATTGAATACTTCGTAACATGAGTATGTCAATGAGTTGCGTTTTACGCCACTTTGAACAGTAGTTGGTTATTTAAAGGTATGTCAGCTTCAAGTTCACTACGTCATGGACAAAGCCCACCATCAGGTGCGACTAACAGACATTAGCTCTATCGTCTTTGACGACTGGGTCACCCTTGACTCATCTCAGTGAGTGAATATTGCTTAACGCCGCATCAGCAATTTTGCAGCTATTCGCGGCGAGAAATGTCTTTTGTGTAATCATATATCAACCAATAAAGTGATAGTGATGTTGAAAATCACTAAAATCTCAGTCATGTATCACATTCATAGGTAAAGACTGGCTGTTCAGGCTTGACTCATCTAAGGGGTGACAGTAAATGAAAGATTTCGTATAAATATAGATGTTTAAAACGTTGACTGATACGAATATCGAGGATAAAGTCAGTATATGTATAATTCTAAGCAACGTTATCGTAAACTGTATATAGCTGTAGAAAAATTTCGATATGTGTGCCAGATCAGATATGATAGAAGTAGACTTTATGTCCAAAGGTTTCGTCAAGTCACTCCAGCCGACGATACAAGCATGTCACTTCCAGACTTGACCTATCCTGATTATGAGGTCATTGAGGATACGTGTATGCCGCCGCACCAAGGATCAGCTGAAGGACAACGACCAGATGTTACCAGTAACTTGGGCTGCCAAGAGGTTAGATCGACCTATGCTGAGTTTGTTGAGGCCAATATGCCACAAGCGGAATCATCTGAAGGACAGAAGGGAGATGAAGAGGTCAGATCGACATCCCAGAGTTTGAAACATCCAGCAACCAAGGCACCAGACCAAGGGGATTTGGGCTGTACTGACCCAGAAACTACTTCAGAATCTGGGATTGGAGAGAGGAGGAGACAAATGCCAACCGAAATCCCTGAAGTGGATGGAAATGATCCATTTGGGGAACAAGGTATGACAGTACATGGTGCATATTTGATTCCGTGTTGTCCTCCCAGGAAACACTGTCGTGGTGAAAGTAAGAAGGAAGATGGTATCAGTGCGGCTAAAGCTCAGTCAGTAAGCTCTCCTGTAGGCGCTCAACCCGACACAGTGTTGGGAATCATATCTGATTTAGACAATATCATTGCTGAAACAATGTCCATTATCCAACAAAGAGAAGAAAGACTACGCAAAACTATTAGTGGTATCAAAAGAGATACTATTGAGGCACACAAGGAGTTGGTGGTAAAGGTATCACCAGAAAGAAGTGGTATTATGGCGACACAACTGGACAGTAAAGAACACAATATGCAACTTTCCCTCAATGAAGATGGAAACATTGTTGATGACACGGAATGCGTGAGCAATGACGTACATGACGGTTTTATCTTGCCAGGTCAGTGCGATGACAAAATTGTGTTATAACTCGACCGCATCCCTCTGACGTAGCTCAACTAACTAGCCTTATCATCTATCTGTATCTGTGGATGCAACACCTACATTGTCTAACATACCCGTTCTCCTCCGTGAGCCTTCATATACAGAGTCATCTGTTGTGATCCTGTGCGCCAAAGTAACTGACCACAAGACAACCTGGGATAAGGGAGGCTGGGAAATTTACAGAAAAGAGCATATTTTTCTTTCAACGCTCCAAGACAACTCTTCACAATGATGAGGCACGCCACTCATCACGCCTGCATATCCCCTAACAAGACAACTCTTCACAAGGATGAGGCACGCCCCCATCACCCCTACATATCCCCTAACTAGAACTCAGCTGAAGGACACAGACCACATGTTTCAAGTAGCGCGGCCTGTCAAGGGGTTTCATTTGGAGCTCTCAGTATGGATCATATGTCACTCCAATACATGACTTATCCTGGTTATGATATCATCGGTGAAATGTATATGCCACACCTAGGAGCAGCCGAAGAACAAAAGGCAGATGTTAACAGTAGCCTGGGCTGTCAAAAGGACAGCTTGGTGACTCCTAAAGTGGGACATCAAGCACCCACGGAACCAGACCAAGGACATTTGGATCATACTGAACCATAAACTTCTTCAGACTCAAGAGGCAGGGTACATAGAAGGCAGGTGAAAAACGAAGTGGATGAAAATGTGTCTGTGAGGCAACACAGTATGACTGTACAGGAACCTGAAACAGTCCACGATGGTGTTACTGTAATTATGTTAAACCATCTCGGGAAATACTATCCTGATGAAAGCAAAGATAAAATTGGAATCTCCTTTCAACGCCCTTCAGAAGACCTTGAGTCAGTCAGATTTCCCGTAGATGCTCAACCAGACACCGGGTTGAAAATCATGTCTGACAATGTCATTACTGAAACAATGTCCATTCACACTCCAAGAGAAGCGAGATGTAGGAATGCTGAAGCACATCAGGAGTTCGTAGGGAAGGTATTATCAGAGATTAGTTGTATGTTGGCAACACAAATTGACAGTACAAAACACAGTGTTGACATGTTGGACGTGGAGCAGAATTACCTCTATGAAGATGTTAGCACAGCTGATGAAACTGAACCCTCGTGCGATAACGGATATGAAGGTTTTATGGCGCAAGGTCAGTGCGATGATGGATATGAAGGCTTTATGGTGCAAGGTCAGTGCGATGACGGATGTGAAGGTTTCATGGTTCAAGGTCAGTGCGATGACGGATAGGAAGGTTTTATGGCGCTAGGTCAGTGCGATGATGGATATGAAGGCTTTATGGCGCAAGGTCAGAGCGATGACGGATATGAAGGTTTTATGGTGCAAGGTCAGAGCGATGACGGATATGAAGGTTTTATGGTGCAAGGTCAGTGCGATAATAGATATGAAGGTTTTATGGCGCAAGGTCAGTGAGATGATGGATATGAAGGTTTTATGGCGCAAGGTCAGTGCGATGATGGATATGAAGGTTTAATGGCGCAAGGTCAGTGCGATGATGGATATGAAGGTTTTATGGTGCAAGGTCAGTGCGATGACGGATTTGAAGGTTTTATGGTGCAAGGTCAGTGAGATGACGGATATGAAGGCTTTATGGTGCAAGATCAGTGCGATAACGGATGTGAAGGTTTCATGGCGCAAGGTCAGTGCGATGACGAATATGAAGGTTTCATGGCACAAGGTCAGTGCGATGATGGATATGAAGGTACCATGGCGCAAGGTCAGTACGATGATGGATATGAAGGTTTCATGGCGCAAGGTCAGTGCAATGATGGATGTAAAGGCTTTATGGCGCAAGGACAGTGGGATGATGGATATGAAGGCTTTATGGCGCAAGGTCAGTGCGATGACGGATGTGAAGGTTTCATGGTTCAAGGTCAGTGCGATGACGGATAGGAAGGTTTTATGGCACAAGGTCAGTGCGATGAGAGATAGGAAGGTTTTATGGCGCAATGTCAGTGCAATGATGGATATGAAGGCTTTATGGTGCAAGGTCAGTGCGATGACGGATGTGAAGGTTTTTATGGTTCAAGGTCAGTGCGATGACGGATAGGAAGATTTTATGGCGCAAGGTCAGTGCGATGATGGATATGAAGGTTTTATGGCGCAAGGTCAGTGCGATGACAGATAGGAAGGTTTTATGGTGCAATGTCAGTGCGATGATGGGTATGAATGTTTTATGGTGCAAGGTCAGTGCGATGACAGATAGGAAGGCTTTATGGTGCAAGGTCAGTGCGATGACAGATAGGAAGGCTTTATGGTGCAAGGTCAGTGCGATGACGGATATGAAGGTTTTATGGCACAAGGTCAGTGCGATGACAGATAGGAAGGTTTTATGGTGCAATGTCAGTGCGATGATGGGTGCAAGGTCAGTGCGATGACAGATAGGAAGGCTTTATGGTGCAAGGTCAGTGCGATGACAGATAGGAAGGTTTTATGGTGCAATGTCAGTGCGATGATGGGTATGAAGGCTTTATGGTGCAAGGTCAGTGCGATGATGGATATGAAGGCTTTATGGTGCAAGGTCAGTGCGATGACGGATATGAAGGTTTTATGGAGCAA
Source organism: Haliotis rufescens (assembly GCF_023055435.1). Lineage (NCBI taxonomy): Eukaryota > Metazoa > Mollusca > Gastropoda > Lepetellida > Haliotidae > Haliotis > Haliotis rufescens. The sequence continues at coordinate 539,421 of NW_025964354.1, forward strand.
GGTCAGTGCGATGATGGATATGAAGGTTTCATGGTTCAAGGTCAGTGCGATGATGGATTTGAAGGTTTTATGGCGCAAGGTCAGTGCGATGACGGATATGAAGGCTTTATGGTGCAAGGTCAGTGCGATAACGGATGTGAAGGTTTCATGGCGCAAGGTCAGTGCGATGACGAATATGAAGGTTTCATGGCACAAGGTCAGTGCAAAGACGGATATGAAGGTTCCATGGCGCAAGGTCAGTGCGATAATGGATATGAAGGTTTCATGGCACAAGGTCAGTGCGATGACGGATATGAAGGTTTCATGGCGCAAGGTCAGTGCAATGATTGATGTAAAGGCCTTGTGGCCCAAGGTCAGTGCAATGATGGATATGAAGGCTTTATGACGCAATGTTAGTGCGATGACGGATAGGAAGGTTTCATGGCGCAATGTTAGTGTGATGATGGATAGGAAGGTTTCATGGTGCAATGTTAGTGTGATGATGGATAGGAAGGTTTCATGGTGCAATGTTAGTGTGATGATGGATAGGAAGGTTTCATGGTGCAAGGTCAGTGCGATGACGGATATGAAGGCTTCATGGCGCAATGTCAGTGCGAAGATGGATATGAAGGCTTCATGGCGCAATGTCAGTGCGATGACTATGAAGTATTATAACCTGTCTGAAGCTCATTGGACTAATAGCCAAGCCAACCCAACATTAGTACGTCATCTGTCGTTACAGCACATGCCAGTATTTGGTTCACATTTCAGATTCATGTATGCTGCGGGTCTGGCCGTACGACATTCACTCTCAAATAGGGATGTTGCCTTGCTCTGTGTACTAAGTTCTCTGTTTATGTTATTTTACTTTGATATAACATGTCACATATTCCACAGTGTTGATTATGCTTGCTATCGTTCTCACATAAGATGACCGTTGTCCTGTGTCAACTGACATACTCGACCTGCTGTTTTAAATGTTTTCTCTTTGGATAACTGTCAACTTTTGTCACGGCTTGAACTCAATATGATTTGTGTACATAGCCATTATCTATTGTAATTATTTTTAATGCTGTTGTGAATAAATTTCATATTTTAGTGTATTTTATAACTATTATCAGCCACATCGTTTCATGCATGCTGGGTTACGACATTTAATCACCATAAACACAGTTCGTTTTTGATAAAATTTCTCATTAAACTCCGAATGTTTCTGTTTGTTGTTTTTCTATAATAATTCCAAAAGGAGAAATTTCATAGACTAACATTCTACCTGTAACATGAAGAATAAATGAAGCCACAATGTCATAACACACGTGAACCTGCAGAAGTAGCTCATGCTATCAACCATTGGTTTGGATGGAGCAGGTTCCAATATGTGCAGGTCACTGTTTCACGTCCTCTTGGTGACAGGCTCAATTGATCTATTTTATAGTTTCCGGACATGAAGCAGTATTTTGTTATCTTTTTCTTGGACAAATCCATTTACTTTCTGTTTGAAATACACTGTATACATAATGTTGACCCGATCTCATGCTCGGGATATTGATTATGGAGAACAGTTTAAAAAAACATATTATTATGACATGCCTACAGCCTAACGTGTATGTGGGATTCAAACATCGTTGACAACAGCTGCACAAACATGCAAACACATATACAAATATATTTGGTCCGTGTATCAAAACTTTTGAGTGGAACCAACTGTATGAGTGTCAGACCGAAACCGCGGTGTCTAAATGTACGTTTGTGTGGGTGGGTGTGAGTGTATGTTTGTGTGCATATTCACATAACCTGCTGTTATGCAATTCGTCCTTAAAGTTATATTATTTTCAAAAGACAAATTAAGAAGTCGTGATATATTTTGGATTCTTGTGGACGTTTTAAGATATCACGTGATAGCAGATCATAACTTATATTTGTGAATGATAAATTGTCAATGCGAGGAATTCAAGAAGTACAACGATGAAAAGTGGATTTTAAGAATATGCACGGTTGATTGTCTCAACCGTACCTTACATTAGGTAATGGGCGATGATGGACATGATACTTGTGATAAATTATAAGACACATATTGCCTCACAACGTCGAAAACCGTGTGACCTTGCAATTGGACTTTCTGTTTCCGTGATGAGTTATCACAGGCGTAATTAGTCTTACAATCGGTGTTTCGGTGTCCTTGTTAGATGTATAGGAGCATTGTAACTATTTTTAAGAAAGTCATTTTAATGTCATCAAAGTTATGTTTTGTTGTTACACTGTTTACTTTGGAAGCACGTTGTGATCCTACATGACGTTAAACAGACACTGGATACAACTTATATACGCTCGTGTCCATCGTTCTATAGTGCTTACGGGCGCACATGTACTTATCTGTGTCAATACTCGTAAGCATTAAATAATTACCATGTGTTTATGTATCTTAAAATGCCATGTGAACAAAACAGGATACAGTTTTCGGAGTTTGTTTTCTTTTGTTACAGTTAGCATGAGATATCACTCGTTTTATGACACAGAGAAACAGACGTCTCCTATATCTGTTTAATAGAAATAATGCATCTTCGAAGAAGTGACATGACTGAGTGGAATAGAACATGTTGAACACACGTAACAAATATGAGATTACATCAACGTTGCTTGACTGAGATATCAGAGGACTATAATGTGCCGCATTTAAGACCTGCTCCAGCAAAGATAGTAATGTGGATAGAGGGGCAATATAAGGTGTACTGTGGAAATGTGTCTAAGGAGGAATTAGTAAGGTTTGGATATCGATGATCTCATATTATTCAAAGTTGTCAACTAGTCAATTCCCGTCCATTGATCTTCTCACCTGAACTAGAATAAAAAGAGACCAGTAAAACTACCTCATCTGTTTCATATTACAATATTTACATATGTGCAAAAAGATCCATGTTTAATATGATACAAAAGAAACTGTGACAGTTTTTGCGCATGGGTATACACTACATCATAGGTGTCTTTTGACTTTCTAGATAACATACCTCTTTCGTCTGTATTGAGATTGCATAATCTTTTTCTACGTTACTTTCTAAACTTTACTTAGATGGTACATAATAATCTAGCTGTGCAAATGATAAAAAAAGGATGTTACTTGCTATTGCTCTGGTTGTACTTATTAACTGAAGCTCACTATTCACACTATACTACATAGGCGTGTAGGGTAATCACGCAATGTTGCGTGCATGTGAAATGCTGTATACGCATATGGATAAACCGTTAGCAAACAATTTATAATTTCTATACGCATGAGTGTTAAGCCAATGGACAAGCCACCCGAACACCTCCTCTAAGCTAACCAACCACCACCCCTAACATTCCCGAAAACTACCTCTAACCTACCCCAACACCACCCCTAACGTACCCAACCACCACATCTCAGCTACACAACCACCACATCTAACCTATCCAAACACCACCTCTAACCTACCCCACATCCACCTCTAAGCTACCTAAACACCACATCTAACCTACCCCACAATCACCTCTAACCTACCCCAACACCACCTCTTAGCTACCCCAACACCACCTCTAACCTACCCCAACACCACATCTAACCTACCCCACATCCACCTCTAAGCACCCAACCACCACATCTAAGCTACCAAACCACCACATCTAAGCTACCCCACATCCACCTCTAACCTACCCCAACACCACCTCTAACCTACCCCAACACCACCTCTAACCTACCCCACATCCACCTCTAAGCTACCTAAACACCACATCTAACCTACCCAAACACCACATCTAACCTACCCTACATCCACCTCTAAGGACCCAACCACCACATCTAAGCTACCAAACCACCACATCTAAGCTACCACACATCCACCTCTAAGCTACCCAACCACCACATCTAAGCTACCCCAACACCACCTCTAACCTACCCCACATCCACCTCTAAGCTACCTAAACACCACATCTAACCTGCCCCTACACCACATTTAACCTACCCCACATCCACCTCTAAGCACCCAAACACCACATCTAAGCTACCAAACCACCACATCTAAGCTACCCCAACAACACCTCTAACCTACCCCAACACCACCTCTAAGCTACCTAAACACCACATTTAACCTATCCAAACACCACATCTAACCTACCCCACATCCACCTCTAAGCACCCAACCACCACATCTAAGCTACCAAACCACCACATCTAAGCTACCCCACATCCACCTCTAAGCTACCCAACCACCACATCTAAGCTACCACAAGACCATCTCTAACCTAACCCACATCCACCTCTAAGCTACCTAAACACCACATCTAACCTACCCCAACACCACCTCTAAGCTACCCAAGCACCACATCTAACCTACCCCAACACCACCTCTAACCTACCCCAACACCACATCTAACCTACCCCAACACTACCTCTAACCTACCCCACATCTACCTCTAAGCTACCTAAACATCACATCTAACCTACATAACCAACACATCTAAGCTACCCGAACACCACCTCTAACCTACCCCACCACATCCTCTAACCTACCAAAACACCACATCTAACCTACCCCACATCCACCTCTAAGCTACCCAAACACCACCTCTAACCTACCCCAACACCACCTCTAACCTACCCCAACACCACCTCTAACCTACCCCAACACCACCTCTAACCTACCCCACATCCATCTCTAAGCTACCTAAACACCACAACTAACCTACCCAAACACCACATCTAACGTACCCCACATTCACCTCTAAGCACCCAACCACCACATCTAAGCTACCCAACCACCACATCTAAGCTACCCCAACACCACCTCTAACCTACCCCACATCCACCTCTAAGCTACCTAAACACCACATCTAACCTACCCCAACACCACATCTAACCTACCCCAACACCACATCTAAGCTACCCCAACACCACCTCTAACTTACCCCAACACCACATCTAACCTACCCCAACACCACCTCTAAGCTACCCCAACACCACCTCTAACCTACCCCAACACCACATCTAACCTACCCCACCACCACCTCTAACCTACCCCAACACCACCTCTAACCTACCCCAACACCACATCTAACCTACCCCACCACCACCTCTAACCTACCCAACACCACCTCTAACCTACCCCACCACCACCTCTAACCTACCCCAACACCACCTCTTACCTACCCCAACACCACCTCTAACCTACCCCAACACCACATCTAACCTACCCCACCACCACCACCTCTAACCTACCCCAACACCACCTCTAACCTACCCCAACACCACATCTAACCTACCCCACCACCACCACCTCTAACCTACCCCAACACCACCTCTAACCTACCCCACATCCACCTCTAAGCTACCTAAACACCACATCTAACATACCCCAACACCACATCTAACCTACCCCAACACCACATCTAAGCTACCCCAACACCACCTCTAACTTACCCCAACACCACATCTAACCTACCCCAACACCACCTCTAAGCTACCCCAACACCACCTCTAACCTACCCCAACACCACATCTAACCTACCCCACCACCACCTCTAACCTACCCCAACACCACCTCTAACCTACCCCAACACCACATCTAACCTACCCCACCACCACCTCTAACCTACCCAACACCACCTCTAACCTACCCCACCACCACCTCTAACCTACCCCAACACCACCTCTTACCTACCCCAACACCACCTCTAACCTACCCCAACACCACATCTAACCTACCCCACCACCACCACCTCTAACCTACCCCAACACCACCTCTAACCTACCCCAACACCACATCTAACCTACCCCACCACCACCACCTCTAACCTACCCCAACACCACCTCTTACCTACCCCAACACCACATCTAACCTACCCCAACACCACATCTAAGCTACCTAAACACCACCTCTAAGCTACCCAAACACCACATCTAACCTACCCAAACACCACATCTAACCTACCCCACATCCACCTCTAAGCACCCAACCACCACATCTAAGCTACCAAACCACCACATCTAAGCTACCCCAACACCACCTCTAACCTACCCCACATCCACCTCTAAGCTACCTAAACACCACATCTAAACTACCCAACCACCACATCTAAGCTACCCCAACACCACCTCTAACCTACCCCACATTCACCTCTAAGCTACCCAACCACCTCATCTAAGCTACCCCAACACCACATCTAACCTACCCCAACACCACCTCTAAGCTACCCAAACACCACCTCTAACCTACACCAACACCACAACTAACCTACCCCACCACCACCTCTAACCTACCCCAACACCACCTCTAACCTACCCCACAACCACCTCTAACCTACCCCAACACCACCTCTAACCTACCCCAACACAACCTCTAACCTACCCCAACACCACCTCTAACCTACCCCAACACCACATCTACCCTACCCCACCACCACCTCTAACCTACCCCAACACCACATCTAACCTACCCCACCACCACCTCTAACCTACCCCAACACCACCTTTAACCTACCCAAACACCACCTCTAAACTACCCCGACAATACCTCTAACCTACCTAAATACCACATCTAAGCTACCCAACCACCACCTCTAAGCTACCCCAACACCACCTCTAACCTACCCCACATCCACCTCTAAGCTACCTTAACACCACATCTAAGCTACCCCAACACCACATCTAACCTACCCCACATCCACCACATCTAAGCTACCCAACCACCACATCTAAGCTAGCCCAACACCACCTCTAACCTACCCCACATCCACCTCTAAGCTACCTAAACACCACATCTAAGCTACCCAACCACCACCTCTAAGCTAGCCAACACCACCTCTAACCTACCCCACATCCACCTCTAAGCTACCTAAACACCACATCTAACCTACCCAAACACCACATCTAACCTACCCCACATCCACCTCTAAGCACCCAACCACCACATCTAAGCTACCAAACCACCACATCTAAGCTACCCCAACACCACATCTAACCTACCCCACATCCACCACATCTAAGCTACCCAACCACCACATCTAAGCTAGCCCAACACCACCTCTAACCTACCCCACATCCACCTCTAAGCTACCTAAACACCACATCTAAGCTACCCAACCACCACCTCTAAGCTACCCCTACACCACCTCTAACCTACCCCACATCCACCTCTAAGCTACCTAAACACCACATCTAACCTACCCAAACACCACATCTAACCTACCCCACATCCACCTCTAAGCTACCCAACCACCACATCTAAGCTAGCCCAACACCACCTCTAACCTACCCCACATCCACCTCTAAGCTACCTAAACACCACATCTAAGCTACCCAACCACCACCTCTAAGCAACCCCAACACCACCTCTAACCTACCCCACATCCACCTCTAAGCTACCTAAACACCACATCTAAGCTACCCAACCACCACCTCTAAGCTACCCCTACACCACCTCTAACCTACCCCACATCCACCTCTAAGCTACCTAAACACCACCTCTAACCTACCCAAACACCACATCTAACCTACCACACCACCTCTAAGCTACCCAACCACCACATCTAAGCTACCCCAACACCACCTCTAACCTACCCCACATCCACCTCTAAGCTACCTAAACACCACATCTAAGCTACCCAACCACCACTTCTAACATACCCCAACACCACATCTAACCTACCCAACCACCACATCTAAGCTACCCCAACACCACCTCTAACCTACCCAACATCCACCTCTAAGCTACCCCAACACCACCTCTAACCTACCCCACATCCACCTCTAAGCTACCCAACCACCACATCTAAGCTACCCCACATCCACCTCTAAGTTACCTAAACACCACATCTAACCTACCCCAACACCACATCTAACCTACCCCACATCCACCTCTCAGCTGCCAAACCACCACATCTAAGCTACCCCAACACCACCTCTAACCTACCCCTCATCCACCTCTAAGCTACCAAACCACCACATCAAAGCTACCACAACACCACCTCTAACCTACCCCACATCCACCTCTAAGCTACCCCAACACCAAACCTCTAACCTACCCCACATCCACCTCTAAGCTACCTAAACACCACATCTAACCTACCCAAACACCACATCTAACCTACCACACCACCTCTAAGCTACCCAACCACCACATCTAAACTACCCCAACACCACCTCTAACCTACCCCACATCCACCTCTAAGCTACCTAAACACCACATCTAACCTACCCAAACACCACATCTAACCTACCACACCACCTCTAAGCTACCCAACCACCACATCTAAGCTACCCCACATCCACCTCTAAGCTACCTAAACACCACATCTAACCTACCCCAACACCACATCTAACCTACCCGACATCCACCTCTAAGCTACCAAACCACCACATCTAAGCTACCCCAACACCACCTCTAACCTACCCCACATCCACCTCTAAGCTACCTAAACACCACATCTAAGCTACCCAACCACCACTTCTAACATACCCCAACACCACATCTAACCTGCCCCACCACCACCTCTAACCTACCCCAACACCACCTCTAAGCTACCCCACATCCACCTCTTAGCTACCCCAACACCACCTCTCACCTACCCCAACACCACCTCTTACCTACACCAACACCACCTCTAACCTACCCCAACACCACCTCTAAGCTACCCAACACCATCTCTAAGCTACCTAAACACTACCTCTAACCTACCCCACATACACCTCTAAGCTACCCACATCCACCTCTAAGCTGCCCCACCACAACCTCTAACCTACCCCACATCCACCTCTAAGCTACCCCACAACCACCTCTAACCTACCCCACCACCACATCTAACCTACCCTAACACCACCTCTACGCTACCCAACCGCCACCTCTAAGCTACCCCAACACCACATCTAACCTACCCCACCACCACCTCTAACCTACCCCACATCCAACTCTAAGCTACCCCAACACCACATCTAACCTACCCCAACACCACCTCCAACCTATTCCACAACCACCTCTAAGCTACCCAACCACCACCTCTAAGCTACCCCAACACCACATCTAACCTACCCCATCACCACCTCTAACCTACCCCACATCCCCCCCTTACCTGCCCCACCACCACCTCTAAGCTACCCCAGCACTACATCTAAGCTACCCCACATCCTACTTTAAGCCAATCTGTGATATGCTAGTTTTTATACTGCCCTTCGTCCGCAGAATTTTGTACTACTTAATATATATTGTTAATGTTAATATGTTTCGTCACGATATGGCTGAAATATTGCCGATGTGACGTTAAGCTTTAACTCACTCACTCACTCACTCCTACTTTAAGCTACCCCCACATCCACCTCTAACCTACCCAAACACCACCTCTTAGCTACCCCAACACCACCTCTAACCTACCCCACCACCACCTCTAAGCTACCCCACAACCACCTCTAAGCTACCCAACCGCCACCTCTAAGCTACCCAAACACCACATCTAAGCTACCCCAACACCACATCTAACCTACCCCACCACCACCTCTAACCTACCCCACATCCACCTCTAAGCTACCCCAACACCACATCTAACCTACCCCAACACCACCTCCAACCTACCCCACAACCACCTCTAAGCTACCCCAACACCACATCTAACCTACCCCAACACCACCTCTAACCTACCCCACATCCACCTCTAAGCTACCACACCACCACCTCTAAGGTACCCCAACACCACATCTAAGCTACCCCAACACCACCTCTAACCTACCCCATATCCACCTCTAACCTACCCAACCGCCACCTCTAAGCTACCCCAACACCACATCTAACCTACCCCATCACCACCTCTAACCTACCCCACATCCCCCCCTTACCTGCCCCACCACCACCTCTAAGCTACCCCAGCACTACCTCTATGCTACCCCACATCCTACTTTAAGCCAATCTGTGATATGCTAGTTTTTATACTGCCCTTCGTCGGCAGAATTTTGTACTACTTAATATATATTGTTAATGTCAATATGTTTCGTCACGATATGGCTGAAATATTGCCGATGTGACGTTAAGCTTTAACTCACTCACTCACTCACTCCTACTTTAAGCTACCCCACATCCACCTCTAACCTACCCCAACACCACCTCTTAGCTACCCCAACACCACCTCTAACCTACCCCACCACCACCTCTAAGCTACCCCAACACCACCTCTAGGCTACCAAAACACCACCTCTTAGCTACACAACCACCACATCTAAGCTACCCCACATCCACCTCTAACCTGCCCCACCACATCCTCTAAGCTACCCTAACACCACCTCTAAGCTACCCCACCACTACCTCTAAGCTACCCCAACATCACCTCTAAGCTACCCCACATCCACCTCTAAGCTACCCGAACTCCACCTCTAAGTTACCCTACATCCACCTCTAAGCTACCCTACCACAACCTCTAAGCTACCCCACATCCACCTCTAAGCTACCCCAACTCCACCTCTAAGTTACCCTACATCCACCTCTAAGCTACCCCTTATCCACCTCTAAGCTACCCGACCACAACCTCTAACCTGCCCCACCACCACCTCTAAGCTACCCCACCACCACATCTAAGCTACCCCAACACCACCTCTAACCTGCCCCACCACCACCTCTAAGCTACCCCACCACCACCTCAAAGCTACCCCACATCCACCTCTAAGCTACCCCAACACCACCTCTAAGTTACCCTACATCCACCTCTAAGCTACCCTACCACAACCTCTAAGCTACCCCACGTCCACCTCTAAGCTACCCACATCCACCTCTAAGCTACCCGACCACAACCTCTAACCTGCCCCACCACCACCTCTAAGCTACCCCACCACCACATCTAAGCTACCCCAACACCACCTCTAACCTGCCCCACCACCACATCTAACCTACCCAACCGCAACCTTTAAGCTACCCCAGCACTACCTCTAAGCTACCCCACATCCACCTCTAAGCTACCCGACCACAACCTCTAACCTGCCCCACCACCACCTCTAAGCTACCCCACCACCACCTCTAAGTTACCCAACCACCACCTCTAATCTACCCCACCACAACCTCTAAGCTACCCCACATCCACCTCTAAGCTACCCCTTATCCACCTCTAAGCTACCCGACCACAACCTCTAACCTGCCCCACCACCACCTCTCAGCTACCCCACCACCGCCTCTAAGCTACCCCACCACCACCTCTAAGCTACCCCAACACCACCTCTAAGCCACCCCAACACTTCCTCTAAGCTACCCCACCACCACCTCTAAGCTACCCCAACACCACCTCTAAGCTACCCCAACACCACCTCTAAGCCACCCCAACACTACCTCTGAGCTACCCCACCACCACCTCTAAGCTACCCCAACACCACCCCTAAGCTTCCCCAACACCACCTCTAAGCTACCCCACCGCCACCTCTAAGCTACCCCAACACAACCTCTAAGCTACCCCACCACCACCTCTAAGCTACCCCACCGCCACCTCTAAGCTACCCCAACACTTCCTCCAAGCTACCCCACCACCACCTCTAAGCTACCCCAACACCACCTCTAAGCTACCCCAACACCACCTCTAAGCCACCCCAACACTACCTCTGAGCTACCCCACCACCACCTCTAAGCTACCCCTACATCCGCCTCTAAGCTACCCCACCACAACCTCTAAGCTACCCCACATCCACCTCTAAGTGCCCCATCGCCACATTTTTAGCCTCCCGACCTCCCCTATTGTGATATAAAGATATACGTTATATGTTGAACTTAAGTACTTAAACTAAGTACTGATAACGAAAGGTCGCATAAATCAACATATATAAATACCTTTTATTTTGCAACAATAGCTTTTAAAATAAATGAAGCATGAAAGTAAGGAAATATTTTGATGGGATGACCCCGGTATTGCTTCCGCGTCGATCACACGCATCAACGTGTACGGAATCTTGTGTCGCGAGGCCAGATCCCGCACTCTCAGTGGTGGTGATTAATTTACCCTATAAAACCCTTGTGATGGTGTTGTTGTGGTTAAGGATACTGTGCGTGGTCGCGTGCTGCTGTGTGCAAGGATGTCATTCAGATGAAGGTAATCACCGCTTCACTGCATGCTCTTTATCTACAGTCACAGGCGTGTTGAACTCATGTATCAAGCGCTGAAGAGATGTGAAGGCAGCCATAGAAAATCAGTTGTAACAGATGTGTGAAAGTGGACACAAATAAAATCTTCCGGTGCAAACACTGTCGTTCCGGTTGATCTTCCGGTTTTAGTATTATTCATCTTGGCGTCATAGGGTACATTACTCTTCAAAGCAGCACTCGCTCCCTCCCTCACTCCCTCATTCCCTCATTCCCTAACTCACTACGGGTGGCCCAGTCGTCTAAGGCGCCGCGATTCGCTGTGCAGGGTTGCGTCCCTTGGGCGCGCCAGAATACTATGAGTGTGGGTTCGAATCCCGGTTCGCCCCGATTATGTTTCTAGGTTTGTCAGCACCATACCCGTGCTCGCGGTTTTCACCGAAGTGGTTAACGTCTGAGACCTGCATCACTTCATTATTTCCTCCCACATTAAGCTGACACGCCGGGATATTACTGGAATACTGTTAAAAGCGGCGTTAAACCGAACTTACTCACACACCCTAACTTACAAACTCTCTCACTCACTCAAATCGATCGATGGATCCAGCTCGATGGAGTGGTTGACAGGGTGTCTTCGTACCCAGTCGAAAGGACCGTTGCTAATAATATCAATCACTGGTCTGTCTGGTCCAGACTTGATTTTTCATAGACCCCGTCATAAAGCTGGAATATTGCTGTGTATGTCGTTACACATTCAACAGGCCGAAACACGACATGCATATAGTCACAAAGTCACACAAACACACACAGACAAACACACACAATCAATCAAACAATCATTATCATAATCATAAGAAATGGACCGCCTCCGTGGTCTTGTGGTAGAGCGTCCGCCCGGAGAGCGGAAGGTTGAGGGTTCGATCCCGGGCCGCGTCATACAAAAAGACGTTAAAAGATTGTACTTGTTGTTACCCTGTCTGGCGCTCGGCATTAAGGGGCTAAAACAAGGACTGGTCGGCTCGGAGTCAGTATACTGTGTCTGAGTGGGGTATTCATGTTAAACTGCGGCATGGTATCTCAGTGAGCTAGCACTATAAATCGGCATCAGTCCGGACTAGTACAAGCAGCCACACACACACATACACGTACATGCACGTCGCTATATAAGTGCAATAATCTTGGACGCGACGTTAAACCAAATTTCACCTCACCTCACCATAAGAAATGTCTACAAAAGCAACGTTATTTGGAATTTGGACTGCAACAGAATCCTGACCTCATTCCATATTCATCTACGACGTAGAATTACAACGCACTGCCGGCAATACCTCATGTGTTCCTAGTACGTGAAGATCCAGGTTATAACTGGTCTTCAGCAACCCATGCTTGTCGTAAGAGGCGAATAACAGTATCGGGTGGTCAGTCTCGCTGACTCGGTTGATGCGTGTCATCGTATCCCAACTGCGCACATCGATAGCCACGATATCACTCACTGGATTGTCTGGTCCAGACTCGATTATTTACAGACCGTCTTTATATGGCTGGAATATTGCGAAATAACAAACAAACAAACAAACAAACAAACAAACAAACACGATCATGTATCTCTATATATTACAGCATGGACTGAGAGTGACACAAGCACTACCTCTGTACGGGAAGGTCATAATGCAACGTTTACCTGGAACATGAGAATCTATGGACATCGGTTTTATGTTCGATCCCCCACCGACAAGAGTGTGCTGACAGTGGGATCGTCTCTGGTCAGCGTATGGCCTCAATATAAATCACGAATCAAGATCACTGGCGTCACCAACTCATCCGCTGGTCAGGCGGTACAGTTCATCCTGTACAGCGTGACGGCGAGTGATGCTGGGAGGTACACCTGTAGCACAGTCTGGTGGAGTGGCTGGAGTACCATCCCTGACTGTGGATACACCCTGGTTGTTGAAGGTATGCATCGTACATCAAGCATGTCTGCTAGTTTGTTAGAATATATTATTCGTGAAAAATATAAAAACAAGTCTAAATGAATAAATTGAATTTGTTGAAATAAAAAAATGACTCCTTAAGTACTAGTCGTTTAACTTGAAAACCGTATACAATACGAAGCTCATACTTACAGCATATAGTGAACTTCTCTAAGGGCACCGTGTCAGTGAGATCCGATTCCAAATCAACGAATCATTGTAAGTGTGTGATATACTTGATTATACTTGACGAGTTTTCGGAATCATCGTGGTCCGGTTCAATAGCGGTTCACTGTACAATACATTAGTCATTTCTTGGTCCATGTGTCATGTATACAGAATTCTTCTGAAGAAAACTGTAACAATATCCTCGAAAAAACTACTGTGCATCCTGAAAAAACAAGGATGCCAAAGGGTGCCAAATGAACCAAACGTTTCAAACCAATGACTGGTTAAGCAACGACCCCGGCCGTAGGGGAGACACGTTTTCACGTACAATAGAACTTAACTTTTGTATTTCAAAAGCTCGTGGGTTACAAGAGTCCTTCTTGTGTTGCCAGGGACCGCGGGACAAGCAAGCACCACCTCTGCACTGGGCCAGGACACAACCTTGGTGTACTCCACCCCTTTCAAGAGTACCGCACCGGACCACCATCCGACCTTGTCCTGGACAACAAACAACACGCACCTGCTGAAAGGAAAAAGGTATCAATTAACTAAACTCCTGCTAGTTAATAGTGAGTGAGTGAGTTTGGTTTAGCGCCGGTTTTAACAGTATTCCAGTTATATCGCGCCGTGTGAGCTTAATGTGGGAGGAAAGCCCGAAGTGATGCAGGTCTCAGACGTTTACCACTTCGGTGAAACCCACGAGCACGGGTATGGTGCTGACACACCGGGATTCGAACCCACAATCATAGGTTTCTGGCGTGTCCAAGGGACGCAACTCTGCACAGCGAATCGCGGCGCCTTAGACGACTGGGCCACCCGTGCCCCCTGCTAGTTAATAGGTGATACGTGTGTTTTCTGTGTCGGGAGGAACATATATGTAACAGGCAGGCCGGCCTTTGAAAAACATGTTCTCCTAGTTTTATATGATAAGTAAACTGATAGATAAAAACATATTCTTGAAGCTTCTTTTGCCAATAATATCATCATTAATCTGCAGAACGAAAGATTGAACCAATAACCCAATCGTTTGTCTCGAATGGAAATGACTTAATAAAAATAAATAAAAATAAAAATTAAGCATCACTGTAATGTTACATGACTGATGAATATATATGTCTGAAACTACAAAGCTTTTGATTAATATATTTGCTACCTTAAGTGATAGTGGAGTTTCTAACAGTAAAGTCATTTCTTTCTGACAGAACACAGGCCGACCAACCACACGACAGCAGCGTACGGACCATATCATACGGATGTCCAGCCATCCTGGATCTCTTCATAGTGACTCTATTTGTCGTTGGAGTCAGTCGATAAACAACTATTGTGATACATTTAACATAAATAAATCTGCTTTGTTTATGTTATTAACCTTGTATTGTATGAGTCCTCAAAGACATCGACAATTTAAGTCGATACAACCGAGGAGGCACATGTGTCTGCTAACCAATCATTCCCTACATGTCCAGTGTTAGGGTATTGACTGACCAACTTTAGTTTGACTATGCATGCATGTTCCATAGTCAAATACGACTTTCTTTAGCATCGTGAAGGGGTAGCTCATGGGTCACCCAATTTTCCATCTGGGAATAAGCAAGTTTTAATTAGATTCAGCTACGAACTAACCTTTTTTAAGAAAGACGGATGTTATCCTGAAAACAAATCTTGAGTGAATGTTGGTATAGTTGACATAGAACCAGTAATACAAGAAAACTACCTACCAGTCTCTAATGAAAGAGAATCAATTCTCAACATAAACAAATCAACGTCTCACCCAGACATGGCTAACAACAGTTGTGGTATTCTAATATAGGTGATCCAACACCTAGGATCAACGTCTCACCCAGACATGGCTAACAACAGTTGTGGTATTCTCATATAGGTGATCCAACATCTAGAATCAACGTCTCACCCAGACATGGCTAACAACAGTTGTGGTATTCTCATATAGGTGATCCAACACCTAGGATCAACGTCTCACCCAGACATGGCTAACAACAGTTGTGGTATTCTAATATAGGGGATCCAACACCTAGGATCAACGTCTCACCCAGACATGGCTAACAACAGTTGTGGTATTCTAATATAGGTGATCCAACACCTAGGATCAACGTCTCACCCAGACATGGCTAACAAAAGTTGTGCTATTCTAATGTAGGTGATCCAACACCTAGGATCAACGTCTCACCCAGACGTGGCTAACAACAGTTGTGGTATTCTAATATAGGTGATCCAACACCTAGGATCAACGTCTCACCCAGACATGGCTAACAAAAGTTGTGCTATTCTAATGTAGGTGATCCAACACCTAGGATCAACGTCTCACCCAGACGTGGCTAACAACAGTTGTGGTATTCTCATATAGGTGATCCAACACCTAGGATCAACGTCTCACCCAGACATGGCTAACAACAGTTGTGGTATTCTAATATAGGGGATCCAACACCTAGGATCAACGTCTCACCCAGACATGGCTAACAACAGTTGTGGTATTCTAATATAGGTGATCCAACACCTAGGATCAACGTCTCACCCAGACATGGCTAACAAAAGTTGTGCTATTCTAATGTAGGTGATCCAACACCTAGGATCAACGTCTCACCCAGACGTGGCTAACAACAGTTGTGGTATTCTAATATAGGTGATCCAACACCTAGGATCAACGTCTCACCCAGACATGGCTAACAACAGTTGTGGTATTTTAATATAGGGGATTCAACACCTAGGATCAACGTCTCACCCAGACGTGGCTAACAACAGTTGTGGTATTCTAATATAGGTGATCCAACACCTAGGATCAACGTCTCACCCAGACATGGCTAACAACAGTTGTGGTATTTTAATATAGGGGATTCAACACCTAGGATCAACGTCTCACCCAGACATGGCTAACAACAGTTGAAGTATTCTAATATAGGTGATCCAACACCTAGGATCAACGTCTCACCCAGACATGGCTAACAACAGTTGTGGTATTCTAATATAGGTGATCCAACACCTAGGATCAACGTCTCACTCAGACATGGCTAACAACAGTTGTGGTATTCTCACATAGGTGATCCAACACCTAGGATCAACGTCTCACTCAGACATGGCTAACAACAGTTGAAGTATTCTAATATAGGTGATCCAACACCTAGGATCAACGTCTCACCCAGACGTGGCTAACAACAGTCGTGGTATTCTAATATAGGGGATCCAACACCTAGGATCAACGTCTCACCCAGACATGGCTAACAACAGT
Source organism: Haliotis rufescens (assembly GCF_023055435.1). Classification (NCBI taxonomy): domain Eukaryota; kingdom Metazoa; phylum Mollusca; class Gastropoda; order Lepetellida; family Haliotidae; genus Haliotis; species Haliotis rufescens. The sequence continues at coordinate 556,829 of NW_025964354.1, forward strand.
TGAAGTATTCTAATGTAGGTGATCCAACACCTAGGATCAACGTCTCACCCAGACATGGCTAACAACAGTCGTGGTATTCTAATATAGGTGATCCAACACCTAGGATCAACGGCCAACACTTAATTGACATCGTGCACACAAAAGACAAAGTGTACCTTTGACGAAAAAGAAAACCATAGAGATCCAGACGCCAAGTCGGATGTGACAGCAAACGTTACTAATATAAGGTTGCAGTTAATGGCAAATACTACTACTACTACTACTACTACTACTACTACTACTACTACTACTACTACTACTACTACTACTACTAACCACGGAGATCTAGATTAGAATTGCTCTTCAGCAAACCCATACTTGTAAGAGGCGACTAATGGGATCGAGGGGGTGTCCAGGCTTGCTAACTTGGTTGATGCATGTCATCGTATCCCAATAGCTCAGATCGATGTTCATGGTGTCAATCACAGGAATGTCTGGTCTAGACCCGATTATGGAGAGACCGCGGTCATATTGCTGGAATATTGCAGAGTGTATTCCCTTATCAGTTGTATTCCCTTATCAGTTGTATTTTCTTATCAGTTGTATTCCCTTATCAGTTGTATTCCCTTATCAGTTGTATTCCCTTATCAGTTGTATTTCCTTATCAGTTGTATTTTCTTATCAGTTGTATTCCCTTATCAGTTGTATTCCCTTATAAGTTGCATTTTCTTATCAGTTGTATTTCCTTATCAGTTGTATTTCCTTATCAGTTGTATTCCCTTATCAGTTGTATTTCCTTATCAGTTGTATTCCCTTATCAGTTGTATGTTCTTATCAGTTGTTTTCCCTTATCAGTTGTATTTCCTTATCAGTTATATTGGAGAACCACTTTAAAACACTTGAGGGAAAACATTGACCGTCAAATTAGAGGTCGACCAGGCCGACTTTTTAACAAGGATCAGTCAGCACAGACCATCCGAGACGAATGGTGTCAAGTCCCATTTCTTGTGATCAGACATCTAACATCTTCTGCCTGTCGTCGATTTGGGGCGTGCACTGATTCATATTGACTGACAAGTGAGTCATTCTGAAGGATTAATTAAAGAAAGTTCCATTTGCTGATTTCAGTCTTGATGGTAGATCGATCCCTGAGCAACAGACCCCACCCCCCAAGCTGTGGACACAATACCTTCATTTTTGTTCTCATTTACAGAATAACTTGTAATGATGTTGTTAATTCATGTCTTTTACAATACAAGTATCTTCCTCAACATTGATCCTGCTCTTTGTTTTGGAACAAAAAATGCTGGTTGGTAATGGATTTTTGCTCGTCATTTAAGATGATATTACTAACATGTACTCTTTGGGGGCTTTTGGGTCATGTGACAATTAATGCTAAATGAAATGTCAGATTCTCATTATCGTGGAAATCGTAATACCCAACAGAGTATCAGTTATCATACGTAAGTAGCACGTTAACTGCCCAAGGGAACGAAAACAATAGAAATGACATGATATTCTGTAATTTTGAGAATAATTATCTTCAGCTAAAATATAACTATTTCCATTATAATAAGATAGCTCTGATGAAGGAATAGTCTATTGTACGACTATAGCATAAGCAACTCTTTTGGAATCACTATCAAACAGTGATGATACCACATTGCAAAGATTCGTGCAAATCCTTTGAGTGTGTGATGATCCGCATGGTATTAATCCTACTTGTCTCAAATACGTTCTGTAAATATAAAGAAATGTCGTCCTTGATTGCATTTAGGGTCATGGTTAATCTCTGAGACAGGGATTTGGTGGTACGTTTGCTACCAAGCAGTCTATCTGATTCTATATCCTATTTTGCTTGTACCATATGCTCAGGTTAACAGTTGACTGGACTCTGCATTCCACCAGTCTCTGGCAGTGAACATTTGTAAATGTTTACTCTGTTTCTGATATGTTGTACCTAAAGTTAAGACTTAAATTAACCGCTCGTCTGTCAAAATTACAGCTTAACACAAAACAATAATAACCCGGTACACAGCTAATCCCTTGCCACTTGTATTTTTCTTGTGAAGACCGAATTTACAGTAACAAGGTATTCAATTAATTAGGTTGTTATTTGTGTAATCTGCAAGCACCTCTCATAATAACGAGATACAGAATGAATAAAGACCGAATTTACAGTGACAAGGAATTCAGTTAATAAGGTTGTTATTTGTGTAATTTCCAAGAACCTCTCATCACAAAATGAAATAATCAACGTGTTCATCATCATGTAACAATTAAGGGTTTCACAACCCTTTGACGTGAAAACATATGCATTCTTCATAATATATTTCCCCACATTGAATACATAAATAATTGATATAAGCGTGTTTTATTTACAATTTTAGTCACACATTTATATACGTTTTTGACAAAGAATGCTTGAATTGGTTGACTGACTTCCCACAGACAAAGAAAGGATTAAAAGTCCTGAATACATCCTATCACAATCATCCACTACCAATTTTCTCGAATAATACACAGTTACCTATGGTATCCACAAGCACCAATACTCAGTATGGTCATTGGATGATTATAAAAATCACAAAGCCTAAATGACCACATCCGATGATTGTTTAGAAGAACACCTCTAAAGTCAGCATCATGACAGTCTATATTGGTTTCCAACATCTCGTTATAATTAATAGTATATATTAGAAAAACACTTCCTGAAACGAGCCCCCCCCCCCCCCCCCCCCCCAACAACAACAACAACAAACAAAACCAACAAACAAAACCAACAAAACAAAACAAAACAAAACAAAACAAAACAAAACAAAACAAACAAAAACAAACAAACAAACTTCCTCTTATTAATCCTTACAAAGAGAAGACAAAAGTAGGGTGTGTGGGGAACTACTACTTCAAACCATTTGAGAAGTGGAAGCTACTATTACTTTAAAAAAAACTACAGACAAATGCATTTCCCTCATTGTGAAAGTGCATCTGAAATAATTCTTCACGACATTCTTTATCTAAATATTTGTAACATATTCAGCAGTGTAAATTAATTTCACCGGTGTCGTTTGGACATAGCTCCAGTGGAAAAAGGCCTTGGCCACTGTCCTGGCTGGTTGAAGCGCTGTCAGTTCGCCGTCCATCCATTCGACAACTGGCACGTACGAACGGTCGCCTGGAGGTCAATGATCCCGTTTCCAATGTGCTGGGTGCCTGTTCCGTCTCATGTTGGTTTCGCACTGTTATCAGTTTTCCTTGCTTGAAATACCCTTTCAGTCCTCTCCTCTCCAGTTCCTTCAGACGGTCACTTTGGCGAAAGGTGAGATCGTTGGAGACGCCATAACCGCCCTCCTTCAATACAGGCCTTGCTTTTAAATTCTCGACTTTATCATCAGACTCCCGATATTTCACTATTAAGGGTCGTGGTTTACTCGGATTGTCACGCTAGATGCCTAGGCGGTGAGCACGGAAAACGTCAGATTTCTCCCACGTTTTAGTCTTTACGCTGTCATTGAGAAGTGATGTTATCTTTTCCTTCCTTACATAATAAGGGTGTCTCTCCTAGCAATTCTTGCACTCCGTAGAACATAACGTTGTCTCTACGGCTTAACGCCTCCAGCCCATCGAGCTCATCGTCGACATCTGACATCTTGTTCTGTATCCTGTCGACCTTTTCCGTCAGCGCATCTATGTCGTCATACACAATACTGTTTGTCTGTTAGAGAGCGTTCAAGTCCGACTGAGTAGTGACTAATTGACTTTCGATCTGTCCACACTTGGCTGATAGTATCTGAACGTCCGACTTGATGAACTAATTTGATTACTCAAGTCCGTTTTGACAGTACGAAGCTCGGATGTGACGGCGCGAATCTCTTCTAGGATAGCGATAGAGAGGGTGGGCCGGGGTTAGCTTCTATATCGCCAGAGCAAAGTAGCAAATCTGATACAACACCGGCTGGCACAGGGTGTCCCCCGTGCCAACAAAAGATGGCTAACAACAGTTGTGGTATTCTCATATAGGTGATCCAACACCTAGGATCAACGTCTCACCCAGACATGGCTAACAACAGTTGTGGTATTCTAATATAGGTGATCCAACACCTAGGATCAACGTCTCACTCAGACATGGCTAACAACAGTTGTGGTATTCTCACATAGGTGATCCAACACCTAGGATCAACGTCTCACTCAGACATGGCTAACAACAGTTGAAGTATTCTAATATAGGTGATCCAACACCTAGGATCAACGTCTCACCCAGACGTGGCTAACAACAGTCGTGGTATTCTAATATAGGGGATCCAAAACCTAGGATCAACGTCTCACCCAGACATGGCTAACAACAGTTGAAGTATTCTAATATAGGTGATCCAACACCTAGGATCAACGTCTCACCCAGACATGGCTAACAACAGTTGAAGTATTCTAATGTAGGTGATCCAACACCTAGGATCAACGTCTCACCCAGACATGGCTAACAACAGTCGTGGTATTCTAATATAGGTGATCCAACACCTAGGATCAACGGCCAACACTTAATTGACATCGTGCACACAAAAGACAAAGTGTACCTTTGACGAAAAAGAAAACCATAGAGATCCAGACGCCAAGTCGGATGTGACAGCAAACGTTACTAATATAAGGTTGCAGTTAATGGCAAATACTACTACTACTACTACTACTACTACTACTACTACTACTACTACTACTACTACTACTACTACTACTAACCACGGAGATCTAGATTAGAATTGCTCTTCAGCAAACCCATACTTGTAAGAGGCGACTAATGGGATCGAGGGGGTGTCCAGGCTTGCTAACTTGGTTGATGCATGTCATCGTATCCCAATAGCTCAGATCGATGTTCATGGTGTCAATCACAGGAATGTCTGGTCTAGACCCGATTATGGAGAGACCGCGGTCATATTGCTGGAATATTGCAGAGTGTATTCCCTTATCAGTTGTATTCCCTTATCAGTTGTATTTTCTTATCAGTTGTATTCCCTTATCAGTTGTATTCCCTTATCAGTTGTATTCCCTTATCAGTTGTATTTCCTTATCAGTTGTATTTTCTTATCAGTTGTATTCCCTTATCAGTTGTATTCCCTTATAAGTTGTATTTTCTTATCAGTTGTATTTCCTTATCAGTTGTATTTCCTTATCAGTTGTATTCCCTTATCAGTTGTATTTCCTTATCAGTTGTATTCCCTTATCAGTTGTATGTTCTTATCAGTTGTTTTCCCTTATCAGTTGTATTTCCTTATCAGTTATATTGGAGAACCACTTTAAAACACTTGAGGGAAAACATTGACCGTCAAATTAGAGGTCGACCAGGCCGACTTTTTAACAAGGATCAGTCAGCACAGACCATCCGAGACGAATGGTGTCAAGTCCCATTTCTTGTGATCAGACATCTAACATCTTCTGCCTGTCGTCGATTTGGGGCGTGCACTGATTCATATTGACTGACAAGTGAGTCATTCTGAAGGATTAATTAAAGAAAGTTCCATTTGCTGATTTCAGTCTTGATGGTAGATCGATCCCTGAGCAACAGACCCCACCCCCCAAGCTGTGGACACAATACCTTCATTTACAGAATAACTTGTAATGATGTTGTTAATTCATGTCTTTTACAATACAAGTATCTTCCTCAACATTGATCCTGCTCTTTGTTTTGGAACAAAAAATGCTGGTTGGTAATGGATTTTTGCTCGTCATTTAAGATGATATTACTAACATGTACTCTTTGGGGGCTTTTGGGTCATGTGACAATTAATGCTAAATGAAATGTCAGATTCTCATTATCGTGGAAATCGTAATACCCAACAGAGTATCAGTTATCATACGTAAGTAGCACGTTAACTGCCCAAGGGAACGAAAACAATAGAAATGACATGATATTCTGTAATTTTGAGAATAATTATCTTCAGCTAAAATATAACTATTTCCATTATAATAAGATAGCTCTGATGAAGGAATAGTCTATTGTACGACTATAGCATAAGCAACTCTTTTGGAATCACTATCAAACAGTGATGATACCACATTGCAAAGATTCGTGCAAATCCTTTGAGTGTGTGATGATCCGCATGGTATTAATCCTACTTGTCTCAAATACGTTCTGTAAATATAAAGAAATGTCGTCCTTGATTGCATTTAGGGTCATGGTTAATCTCTGAGACAGGGATTTGGTGGTACGTTTGCTACCAAGCAGTCTATCTGATTCTATATCCTATTTTGCTTGTACCATATGCTCAGGTTAACAGTTGACTGGACTCTGCATTCCACCAGTCTCTGGCAGTGAACATTTGTAAATGTTTACTCTGTTTCTGATATGTTGTACCTAAAGTTAAGACTTAAATTAACCGCTCGTCTGTCAAAATTACAGCTTAACACAAAACAATAATAACCCGGTACACAGCTAATCCCTTGCCACTTGTATTTTTCTTGTGAAGACCGAATTTACAGTAACAAGGTATTCAATTAATTAGGTTGTTATTTGTGTAATCTGCAAGCACCTCTCATAATAACGAGATACAGAATGAATAAAGACCGAATTTACAGTGACAAGGAATTCAGTTAATAAGGTTGTTATTTGTGTAATTTCCAAGAACCTCTCATCACAAAATGAAATAATCAACGTGTTCATCATCATGTAACAATTAAGGGTTTCACAACCCTTTGACGTGAAAACATATGCATTCTTCATAATATATTTCCCCACATTGAATACATAAATAATTGATATAAGCGTGTTTTATTTACAATTTTAGTCACACATTTATATACGTTTTTGACAAAGAATGCTTGAATTGGTTGACTGACTTCCCACAGACAAAGAAAGGATTAAAAGTCCTGAATACATCCTATCACAATCATCCACTACCAATTTTCTCGAATAATACACAGTTACCTATGGTATCCACAAGCACCAATACTCAGTATGGTCATTGGATGATTATAAAAATCACAAAGCCTAAATGACCACATCCGATGATTGTTTAGAAGAACACCTCTAAAGTCAGCATCATGACAGTCTATATTGGTTTCCAACATCTCGTTATAATTAATAGTATATATTAGAAAAACACTTCCTGAAACGAGCCCCCCCCCCCCCCCCCCAACAACAACAACAACAACAAACAAAACCAACAAACAAAACCAACAAAACAAAACAAAACAAAACAAAACAAAACAAAACAAAACAAAACAAACAAAAACAAACAAACAAACTTCCTCTTATTAATCCTTACAAAGAGAAGACAAAAGTAGGGTGTGTGGGGAACTACTACTTCAAACCATTTGAGAAGTGGAAGCTACTATTACTTTAAAAAAAACTACAGACAAATGCATTTCCCTCATTGTGAAAGTGCATCTGAAATAATTCTTCACGACATTCTTTATCTAAATATTTGTAACATATTCAGCAGTGTAAATTAATTTCACCGGTGTCGTTTGGACATAGCTCCAGTGGAAAAAGGCCTTGGCCACTGTCCTGGCTGGTTGAAGCGCTGTCAGTTCGCCGTCCATCCATTCGACAACTGGCACGTACGAACGGTCGCCTGGAGGTCAATGATCCCGTTTCCAATGTGCTGGGTGCCTGTTCCGTCTCATGTTGGTTTCGCACTGTTATCAGTTTTCCTTGCTTGAAATACCCTTTCAGTCCTCTCCTCTCCAGTTCCTTCAGACGGTCACTTTGGCGAAAGGTGAGATCGTTGGAGACGCCATAACCGCCCTCCTTCAATACAGGCCTTGCTTTTAAATTCTCGACTTTATCATCAGACTCCCGATATTTCACTATTAAGGGTCGTGGTTTACTCGGATTGTCACGCTAGATGCCTAGGCGGTGAGCACGGAAAACGTCAGATTTCTCCCACGTTTTAGTCTTTACGCTGTCATTGAGAAGTGATGTTATCTTTTCCTTCCTTACATAATAAGGGTGTCTCTCCTAGCAATTCTTGCACTCCGTAGAACATAACGTTGTCTCTACGGCTTAACGCCTCCAGCCCATCGAGCTCATCGTCGACATCTGACATCTTGTTCTGTATCCTGTCGACCTTTTCCGTCAGCGCATCTATGTCGTCATACACAATACTGTTTGTCTGTTAGAGAGCGTTCAAGTCCGACTGAGTAGTGACTAATTGACTTTCGATCTGTCCACACTTGGCTGATAGTATCTGAACGTCCGACTTGATGAACTAATTTGATTACTCAAGTCCGTTTTGACAGTACGAAGCTCGGATGTGACGGCGCGAATCTCTTCTAGGATAGCGATAGAGAGGGTGGGCCGGGGTTAGCTTCTATATCGCCAGAGCAAAGTAGCAAATCTGATACAACACCGGCTGGCACAGGGTGTCCCCCGTGCCAACAAAAGATTGGTGCACGGGAAAAGTGCCCCGTCGTTGACACAAAGTACTTGTCAAAAGAGCACATAAAGCATCTGAGTGGTATATCCGATCCTGATGAGCACAGTACCTGGATCGTCAGTAGAAAAGAGCACATAAAGCATCTGAGTGGTATACCCGATCCTGATGTGTACGGTGAGTAGGTGATATTGTTGAGCTTGATTTGCCGGGTGCCCCTCGGGTGGGAGAACGACCCGATCCTGGCGCTGTACACCTCGATCGATACCATGCTTCGTTACTTCACAATGTGTACGTCACCAGGTTTCAAAATGAGTAGGTTTCAGTCTCAAATTCCCATATAAATTACACAAATACGAAGTATTATTGAGCTGTTCGCAAACTTCCTGTTGTAGTCAAAGAGTACACGAGTGTAACCATACCCGAACATAAGACAAAATGGAAATTGACGTGACATTTTAGCCTTGTTGATTTATGGCATAAATATAGTGAATAATACAAATGCTACGTACGAATAAAGTTTATCGATTTTGTCCTAAAAGAAAAGATTTACAAGATAAAAGCTTATAGCTTTTTGTCTTGGCACTTGGGAAACTGTCACAGAAACAAAACCAGCTGCTAATCATTTAAAGTTATCAGCATATTAAATATCATAATGGTTGTGTTAGAAATCACTTGGGATGTATGATAACTGTTTCAGAACTGATGGTGCTGATTACGTGACTCGAGGGACATAGTATATGGTCAGATATAAAATATGATTTTTGAGCGACCCATACATACGAAAACAATAATCGAGTAAAATATTTGTTAATACAAATTTGAATGAGTACGTTTCTATGTGTCAGTCTTTCTGAAACAGATCATGATCACCATCAGAGAACTAAATCATTTTAAAGATCTTAAATTGTGCTAATTGCAGTTGTCACTCTGCGTTACACATATGAGATCTATGACATAAACTGTTATACATCAACTGTATGCAGCAGGTAAAGTGAACCTTATCGTCATGTAAATGTGGCTTAATAACAGAAATAAATGAGGGACGTCAACATGTTGAGGACCTATTGATCAAGTATGCTTCTATGTGTTATTATACAATATGCCTCTCTTAGTTAAAGAAAATGCAAAGGTGTTGCTTTGACTAAATACAACATTGAAATAGATCATCTATATCAGGGGTCATGTTTTCAGCTAGATGTTGGAAAATGATCACTGACATATATCTGTTACCATGGACGATCTAAGGTCAGTTAGTTGGTGAAATAAAATAAAACAGATCAAATGAAACAGTTTACAAAATGCTCATTGTGTTTTCTAGGGTGAGGAGTTAGCCTAGTGTTTAAGGCGTTGGCTTGTCACGCCGAGGAACAGGGTTCGAGGCCCCTTATGAAGCGGACTCTGGCGTCCTCTTGTGTGGTTTGACTGGAACAGTGCGATAGGCGGCTCAGTCTCGCTTACTCATTCTGTAAGTGTTCTGTGCAGAAAGAACACTGGGTTTCAGAAGATAATTACAGTGGATACACTATTAACCATATTTTGAAGCCCAGGTATAAATTCTGACTATGCAGGCTCTAGCTTGGCTGTATCACGATAATTCAATTAAGATAAATCTGTTCTTTTCATGAAAAATGACTGGGGTCCAAATATTTACCCAAAAATATATACAGACAATACTGAAATTGCACCAACGCACAAGCATGGTAGCGCTAGAGAGATATTTGCTTGTTTCATATTGTATAAATCCTGTTATTAGGTGTCTTCTGTAAGTAATGATTAGTTCTTATTTGATAAAGTTACCCCTCTGGTCAAATTATTTACGACGTCATGAATTAATACAAGAATAGAGTAAGTGTTTCTCCTGTGTTATGAATGCACCATTCGCTATTGCATTTTCTGCCAGACAAGCAACGAGCAGTAACTAATACTTTGAAATTACTTGGCAATGATGGTTAGGGCAGACTGTGGCCAGGCGCACATGTAAGGTTCCATGTGAGCTGTTACCACTCTCCATGCGGTACCATGTGAGCTGTAACCACTCTCCATGCGGTTCCATGTGAGCTGTAACCACTCGCCATGCGGTACCATGTGAGCTGTAACCACTCTCCATGCGGTTCCATGTGAGCTGTAACCACTCGCCATGCGGTACCATGTGAGCTGTAACCACTCTCCATGCGGTACCATGTGAGATGTAATCACTCTCCATGCGGTACCATGTGAGCTGTAACCACTCTCCATGCGGTTCCATGTGAGCTGTAACCACTCGCCATGCGGTATCATGTGAGCTGTAACCACTCTCCATGCGGTTCCATGTGAGCTGTAACCACTCGCCATGCGGTACCATGTGAGTTGTAACCACTCTCCATGCGGTACCATGTGAGCTGTAACCACTCTCCATGCGGTTCCATGTGAGCTGAAACCACTCGCCATGCGGTACCATGTGAGCTGTAACCACTCTCCATGCGGTACCATGTGAGCTGTAACCACTCTCCATGCGGTACCATGTGAGCTGTAACCACTCTCCATTCGGTACCATGTGAGCTGTAACAACTCTCCATGCGGTACCATGTGAGCTGTAACCACTCTCCATGCGGTACCATGTGAGTTGTAACCACTCTCCATGCGGTACCATGTGAGCTGTAACCACTCTCCATGCGGTACCATGTGAGCTGTAACCACTCTCCATGCGGTTCCATGGGGCCGGCAGCCAGCCAGCATAGTACGATTCCTCACATCTTTCACAGTCCATTCAAGATATTGCATATGCTTCTCATCCGTTTCATGTTTGACAAGTCTACACATTTACATAGACAAATGTCAAAGAATGGTTACGGTTCATTAAGAAAGTATCCTAATACGTGAAAATTGTTTTTGCGTAGTTATCCTATGTTTACATTGGTTATACGGCTCCACGAGCTGTCATCGAAGCCCAACGGCGAGCTGGCGATACGGTCACTTTGATGTATAAATATATATTGTCATGCAACTCACTGTCGCAGTTGTAGTAGCATATCTATATAATTATGCAAACCAATATGTAAAGCGCCTCCAAATACTTGCATTAGTCGGTTCGAAACTGATTTCTGAAAAAGCGCGTTTGTTTACAAACAAGAGAAAAGTCCGGTCAAGTGATATGCAAATAAGCCTATGGCAGTGGGGTTATGCTGTGATAGTTATGGAGTGTGAGCTGTAACCAAACAAACCAGGAACAAGTACCCATATCGATTTCAACCACAATAAATTCTGGTTTTGAAACACTTTAAAATTGATGTAATTATCTCTAAGTGCTCTCAACATTTTCTGCAGCCAAACTGGGAAATATGATAAGTCACGAAATAAAACTGCAGCCAAACTGGGAAGACATCAATTAACTGTAAATTAACTTCTTTGCGTTGCAGATGACGTAAGGGCACAGATCAGGAAGGACCATCTTCAGGTAATGAGATGTAGCTTCAGAAGATTTCGAGCGGAGGAGGCCAAGATGGAAGATGCCTGGCGACCTGCGTCCTGGCTATTCTGGCTTTGTGTGGTTTTACAATCTGTTACACTTTGCTTCTGTGACACGTCACGTGGAAGCACAATCAAGAGCCTTTCATGGATTGACATTCGTCGGTGCAACAGATTATGCATTCACAGTGCTTTCTGTGTGGGTTTTGAATTTAATCATGGCATCCTGACGTGTCGCCTGTCAAACACCGAGGAAGGTGGGCAGTTACAGGGAGAGTCCTTTGTTCTCGGTCAAGACAAGTCAAAGGTGAGAGAGATCCGTATGCTTGTTTGTGTTTGCACGCCGCACCCAACAATATTCCATCAACATCGCAACATATCGCGAGAATAGCTGCACCTTGACATCAAACAAATATTCATGCATTTAATGACCAAGGCCCCATCAGTCTTTAAACACGTAGATATTTTGTCCATCGGAGACAATTTGTGTTTAACCTTGATTATCGTATTCTGTGATTGGATTGGTTGGTTGGTTTGTTGTTTAACGCCGCACTCAGCAATATTCAAGCTATATGACGGCGGTCTGTACATAATCGAGTCTGGACCAGACAATTCAGTGACTGATATCATGAGCATCGATCCACGCAATTGTGATCGATGACATGCATCAACCAAGTCAGCGAGCCTGACCACCCGATGCCATCTGTCGACTTTTACGACAAGCATAGTCACCTTTTACGGCAAGCATGGGTTGCTGAAGACCTATTCTACCCCGGAATCTTCACGGGTATTCTGTGAATGGAAATTCATATGAATGTTCACTATGTAAGCACAACAGTGTCTCACTCAGTTGCTAGAACATAAACATGCAGTTACATTAGATTTATTTCAAGGCATGTGTCTTTACAAGGTAGACACAATTTTATGGATAACAACTTCTTTAATACTGTAAAAAGCGACGTTTCGGTATAGATCCTCATACCGTTGTCAAGCAACGTCGCTTTTTACAGTATTAAGGATGTTGTTATCCATAAAATTGTGTCTACCTTGTCATACGTCATCTTCTAACTAATGCCTCTCAAACAATTCATGTATTTTTAGTAATTGTCTAAATAAGCGATGGGTGAGGGACGAAGAAAAGTTTGATAATTAACGATATTTGAATCGTAGGAATCTGCTTCTGGCGTTTGTTCTCTGAAGACAGTTACCCACGCCACACTGTGTAAGGAAATACAACACGAAGATAAAGACAGTCACAAGCACCATACAAAGAATGGTGTTAGAGACTCTCAAAAGCAACATTCAAAGAAGGATGTGAACGACAAAAACAAGCATCGTAAGTGCAGATTTATGCCGTTATTAAATTGTGTACGGTTTCATAAAAAAAATATAGATGTGAAAAAATCTCATACAGTTATTAACAAAGTTTACATCCATAACTATGCATTATGTGTTTACAAAGGTATCCTCACAAAACGTCTTGGCAAAACCTCCACAGACGAACCATATCCTCCTATAATCCTTTCTCTTGTGTTGTTCCATTACAACCTTTGGAAAACTCTTACTTACTTACTTTGGAGCTTTAACGTGCGCTTTCCGACTGATGCGTATTTCGCACACGAGCCCGGCCAGGCCATTTAATTGGAAAACTCCTTTCCTCGTTGTAAATATATGTTGATGTTTTCGCACGTATTTATGGCGAACAATGACAAGCCTTAAGCCACTGCTTACAATGGCAAGGCTTAACAAGCAACGGCAAACAATGACAAGCCTTAACAAGCAACGGCAAACAATGACAAGCCTTAAAAGGCAACGGCGAACAATGACAAGCCTTAAGCCACGGCGAACAATGACAAGCCTTAAGCCATGGCGAACAATGACAAGCCTTAAGCCATGGCGAACAATGACAAGCCGTAAGCCACGGCTAACAATGACAAGCCTTAAGCCACGGCGAACAATGACAAACCTTAAGCCATGGCGAACAATGACAAGCCTTAAGCCACGGCGAACAATGACAAGCCTTAAGCCATGGCGAACAATGACAAGCCTTAAGCCATGGCGAACAATGACAAGCCATAACAAGCCACGGCGAACAATGGCAGGCCTTAACAAGCCACGGCGAACAATGACAAGCCTTAAGCAACGGTTAACAATGACAAGCCTTAACAAGCCAAGGCTAACAATGACAATCCTTAAGCCAAGGCTAACAATGACAAACCTTCACAAGCCACGGTGAAACGTAAATTCTCCCTACCTTACACATAGGGACGGTTCACCATCCCATGTATTTGCGACTTAAAACGTAGTTTCGGGTTTACAAAATCATAAAAAATATGCAAAGAAAATAGTAACAAAGAACATTTTCTGTAGCATACATATAGATATGATTCTAAATAAAATCAACTTTAAGAAAAACATTCTTGAAAGCTTTGAGAACGCTGTCGGAGGCTACAGAATGCACGATGGTCAAGTAACAAAAATGGCGCTTTGCGAAACGAACGGTCTCGATTGATAGTTCAGTGAGAAATTTACGGTTTATAACAGAACAATTTCAAGAGAATGACAAACGCCATGAAGCAATATTAATTCCATAAATGGCCATTTGTCATTAGTTTGCCTTGCCAATGTGGAACTAACATGAAAAGGAAGTCAACAGTGTGTGAATGGGCCAGACACTTACGAAAAAGGGAATCAATTTGAGAGGAGGTCACTCTTGCATGACAATTACAACAGTGAAAGTGTTATGTTCATTGCAGTGAAATATCAATTGTTATGTTCACTGCAATAAATATCACTTTTCTCAACTTCGGAAAACTCAGTCTTTCATACTTAAGTATTTAATAACTTTTGATTCCGCAATGTCATCATATCAAACGCTATCTAGCATATCTATCTATCTATACTGCTCACAAGAACACTCGATAATATCATATTTCTATAGTTAATCTGTCATGCCATAGAAGATTTATTATATTAATATGAAACAATTTGATGTGATTTTACTTCTTTTGAGTAGTACCCTCGCGACACGTGTTTCCGTGGTATTAAGAATAGCATTACGATAAACCAACCCGCTGACTTCGACAAGCAATAAATGTTAAATAAATCGTTAGAACACTCACCTTTACACCATTTAATTACAAAGAAACATCATTTTGTCCACAAATGCCTCCGTATCGGCTGCTGTACAATAGCGGCCATTTTTACACAACTTGTAGTGACGTCATATGTTTCCGTGGTAAAGTTCATCGGGTCAAGCTACGGTGGTTAGCACACGCCACAATGTCAAAGTTCTTTGGAATCAAAAGTAATGTTCCCAAGGCACTTCCAAACGTAACAAAATACAGATAACACTGTACTGAATTATAAAATATGAAATAACTGTCACTTGAACACAAATTGTCAGATTCTTTACAGTTTATGATCATGATCATCACAAATTTCGTTATTCTTCTTGGTGTCTGCAAGGTAGACCGTGACACGGACAGAAGAACACATCATGTCGTCGAAGAAAGGAGATGTCACAACAGTATTTTAAATGCACCAAGTGTTCACAATTTCCATGCATGCACTGTCCCCACTTAGTGAATTCAACATGTTGACATCGCCTCAGTTCAACTGGCTGAAACTTTCCGCATACACAACACTTTTCGTCATCATCGTTGTTAGATTCAGAATCTGATTGATCGTCGCTTGAGATAAGGAGCTTATCAATCCCAGATGGTCCAGGTTGTTGGGATGACATACTGTCCTGCTTATCCTTGCTAGTAGACTTGGTAGTTGGTTTAGTTGTCTTTGGCTTCGCAGTTGATTTTGATGCCTTGCTTCTTCCGTTTGTTGACTGTTTGGACTGGTTGATGTAAGGTGAGGTGGTGAGGTGAAATGGGGTTTAACGTCGCGTCCAAGATTATTGCACTTATATAGCGACGTGCATGTGTGTGTGTGTGTTTGTGTGGCTGCTTGTACTAGTCCGGACTGATGCCGATTTATAGTGCTAGCACACTGAGATACCATGCCGCAGTTTAACATGAATACCCCACTCAGACACAGTATACTGACTCCGAGCCGACCAGTCCTTGTTTTAGCCCCTTAATGCCGAGCGCCAGACATGGTAACAACAAGTACCATCTTTTAACGTCTTTTGGTATGACACGGCTGGGGATCGAACCCCGGACCTTCCGCTCTCCAGGCGTACGCTCTACCACTAGACCACGGAGGCGGTCGGTTGATGTAAGCCGTGACTTGACATGATATATCTGGTTCCGTAATTGCTTGTCCACCAACGATCTTTTGGATAGAACGTCTGGGCTTCGATTTCTTAATGGTAATAACAGGAAGATGATCTCTAAAAAATCTTGAATCTGAGGGCTGTTGAACGATGTCAGGACATGTAACTGAAATTTCTGATGCTTTTGCCAACTGTTGATTGGCAAACGTAGATGGCTTCAGGAATTACTTGTCAATTGCCGTTGGGTCAAATGGATAAATACCACATTTCCTGAAAGCACTGTGCAAGTTACTGGCAGACAGAGAAATCCCGTATGCCTTACAGGCCAAAGAACAGACGCTATATCGGTTAACTGTTCCAGAATTTGACCGCTGCCATTTCCTACATTCTGAACTGAAAATCTTGGTGAAAGGCCCAAAGCACCCAACATCCATCGGCTGGAGAACATGGCTTGTGTGAGGTGGTAGAACAAACAGGATTATCCCCTGGTCAACAGCGTAATCTATCAGATGAGGGGTGATGTGAGACCTGTGGCCGTCATATAGCAGCAGAGTTTTCTTGTTACCTCCGACTTTGGCATATTTCATAAAATGGCCTGTCAACCATCGCTGAAATATGTCTGTACTGGACCATCCCGTCTCGCTAACAGTTCCAAAAGTTCCAACTGTCGAACCATCTAAGAGGTCATCGCGCATGCGTGAACCAGGAAAAATGAAAAAAGGTGGAATCTTCTGACCCAATGCATTGCCGCATCCCAAAACAGTAACTGTAGAGGATTTCTCTGGGCAGATTTCAATTGGAACTTCGTCTGCAGATCCAACAATTTGCGGTGAAGAATGCGTGAGATTAATTCCCTTCTCATCGACGTTGTAGATCAGCTCTGGGCTTGACTTTAGGTCATACTTGTCAAGAACTGCTTCAAGTTGAGAAAAATACTTGTTAATGCTCTCCTCAGATGTGGCAGTGGCTCGTAATTGAGACAATCCCCTTGGTCGTCGCAACTTCAGTTCAGGCCATCTTCCCATCAACCCATAAAACCACTGCAGTAATAGTGATTTGGAATCATTACTACGTTTCTTGAGATTTATGGCATAGTCAGTGCCAAGACAGATAACCTGCGCCCTGGTATATCCATATCCTACTGAGGCCATAAGCTTTATGTGGTCGGCAAGGCGTGCTTCTTCTTCTTGGGAAAATAATGGGCCTGGTCAAGAGGACAAACATTCTGGGGAAGTAATGCCTTTAGTTCTGTCCTCAGAGTCTGGTCAGGCACAGAGTACTTCCTGGCTGCTTTGTTAACAGAAGAACCTCGTTCAACTACTTCCAGATAGGCTTCTTTCAGTTGTGTTGGACTATAAGGCCGGTACTGTCGTTTGCGTCTCGCAGGATTATCCTACAAACCACGATAAACGATATAAGATATGGCCCTACTCAGCTTCCATAGTAATAAAAATTGAGCGGGTATTCCCCTTAGTATTCACGTGATACACATTTCTGTTTACATCAGCTAGCAGACGAACTTCTCTTGCTGAACTTACGAGTTGAATATCTTTTACGATCTCATTTTTTATAATGGAACAAAAAGTGCATTATGTGCAGAAGGTTAGTTTTATTTAGTTTATCGTAATATAAAGCTGTACTTACGCAAATAGATGCAATTCTGAACATTTTTCGCTCGGAGCTGTCACGATCGAGTTGTCAATGTAAACAATCGCTAGGGGGCGCAAATCCGTGCGAGGTGCGCGAGAAATGACGTCATAAAAAAATACCACGGATTGGTGAGTACCACGGATTGATGTGTCGGCAGGATATATCTGATTAGTTTTCTTGTCATTACAGCTCCAGCTACATATATTGACTGTGTCGAAGTTGACAAAAAACACACCCTTACTCCTGACGTATATAAGATAGACAAGGGCGACATCCCCTTTCACCAATGCGCACGTGTCTGCCAGAATGGCATGTTTGGTATTGAGGTAAGAAGTGTTATCTTGAGTACGTGGATGTTTATTTTGATCGCTTTCAATACTGTTACTTGTATATCACACGGGCCCATAAATAGTCGGTAACTTCTCAGTCTGCCTACATCTCAATCTGCCTACAACGTCAACACGGCGGCCAGCAAAGCAAAAACTTACATGATTTACGTGTTTATGTTGTGTGTAAGAAATACTTGAGACGCTACATGAGGCCCCCTTCTGCACACATCACATATACAAACGTAAGAAGTCAAAACATTTAAATATTATTGACCATGTAAGTTACAAAGTTACAAAAATTAGGAATTGTGATATTGCTTATAGTTTGATTGTATTTTGGTCCAGTGGACTTACACTGAGTAAGTTGTCTTTCTGTCTGTTTGATTGTCCCCATTGTTGCCTATTGCTGCGGAGGGAACTGTATCCCCTAACCCTTTGATTTAAGTGCATACATTTACATAGACGTCAGAACCGTGAAGATCGGGGGTAGAATAGGTCTTCAGCAACCCATGCTAGCCGTAAAAGGCGACTATGTTTGTCAAAAGAGGCAACTAATGGGATCTGGTGGTCAGGCTCGCTGACTTGGTTGATGCATGTCATCGTATCCCAATTGCGTGGATCGATGCTCATGATGTCAATCACTGGATTGTCTGGTCCAGACTCCATTATTTACAGACCGCCATCATATAGCTGTAATATTGCTGAGTGCGGCGTTGAGCAACAAACAAAACAAATCAACAAACATTTACGTCACATCTAACGTCACTGTCTGAATTTCTAGATTGTATATTCTCTGTCACAGCAATGTTTGTCTGTTATCTGTAACAAATCCCGTCCAAGTTTGAATTATATTATATCGTTTTGTGTAAGCGAGAATATATCGAAATGAAACCAATCATGTTTTACAGCAGGGTTTTAACGCCGAGAGCTGTCGGTTAGGAAGGACATGCTTTTTTCGGGAACGCCTGGTGTCATCGCTACCTTGTCTTTTACGTCCAAAATAATTTGTTTAGGCGGATAATCGAGACTGGTTATTCTCTGGCCATGACGTTTAATGTTTGTCGAATATGCAAAAATGGAGTGACAGATTCTGTTATTTTCATTGGTTGTGTTGTTCTCTTGCCAGTAAACTGGAGAAACACACGAACATGAAGATATGCACACGCTTATAACGCACGGTATGGAACTCAAACTATATCTGGGTTTCCAGGACTTGAGAAGGGGTGACGACAACGTCTTGTTATCCAGCTCATTGTGACGTGACATTCATTGAGTTCCATCACGTTCCTTTTCGTCAGTGGTTGTCAAGCTGTGATTTAACTGTTCCAAACCTTGTTGAACCCAACTCTCTCACTCACTCTATTTCAGTGTACCATGGGGTGCTATTGTCACTTCATCTGGAAACCTCGGTACAAGAGAAAGACACACCGGGGCTGCAGGTTACTGGCGTTGCAGAACACCAGGTGTGGAAACATGCCGACGCTGGCGATTTATAACATTACGGTGATTTCGGTGGATGGTACAGGGAGTGAGTGAGTGGACATGGTTTTAAGCCGCTTTTAGCAATATTCCAGCAATATCACGGCGGGGGACACCCGAAATGGGCTTCACACATTGTACCCGTGTCGGGAATCGAACCCGGGTCTTCGGCGTGACGGCGTTCCCACAGTAATCAATCATATAAAGTAAACTACGGTTATAACGATCTCAAAAGGACCACTAATTTTAGTTCGTTATATCCGTAGTTCGTTATGAGCATACATACAGCATATATGCAGCAATGTATTTGCAAACTAAACGTGGAAACGTATAAACATGTATCAAAAACGCAATAACTAATTCATTTGGTGATGTGCTTTCAACGAATACAGCGAGTGAGTGAGTATTGTTTTACGCCGCTTTAAGCAATATTCCAGCAATATCACGCATTGTACCCATGTCGGGAATCGAACCCGGGTCTTCGACGTGACGAGCGAATGCTTTAACCACTAGGCTCACCGACCGCCCTCAACGAATATAAAACAACCACAACGCAAAACTATTTCTCGATTTAAATGTATTCCTCTGCTTTTTTGTATGATAAATTGTATTCAT
This sequence comes from Haliotis rufescens, assembly GCF_023055435.1. Taxonomy (NCBI): domain Eukaryota; kingdom Metazoa; phylum Mollusca; class Gastropoda; order Lepetellida; family Haliotidae; genus Haliotis; species Haliotis rufescens. The sequence continues at coordinate 576,919 of NW_025964354.1, forward strand.
TACTAAGTCCTAAAATGACGCAATCAGTAATGTTGCACGTCAGAAATATATTAAGACGGGATGTTAATCAAGAAGTTTAGATCAAAGATACAATTATGGTAATATTCTCTCTCTAGAAAACACGAAATTATGTACACCAGGAGATACTTTTATAATAACAATGTGCATTGGTGTTCCAGTGATGATAGTTGTCAATAAGATCCTCTAGAGTTAGGGCCCATGGTCATTCGACTAAACTGGAAGGGTTTTGAAAGTACTTATCTAACCAAGTTCAATACTTTAACACAGACGATCCTTAGAATACCTTGATTATATCATAAACTCGGAGAACATGCGCCATAAACTCGGAGAACCAGCGCCATGTAATCCAACAATGGTCAACAATGGTCAATATCACCTTCTGTACATCACGGCTTCTTTCATGCTTCAGTTGGAAATACAGCACAGGTACAACTACTGCGAAACATTTCCCGAATGATTTGAGGTGTAGTCTCTCAAATAATTTAATAACTGTTGTACAATACATTGCAGTACTCCTAAAGTAAACATGTTGTGCATAGCATTTGTTCAATATCTGCAGATTTGGTACAAAAAGAAGGTAAATCAGTTTGTCTTAACACTTCTTAAGCACTTTAATGTGTTTTTTTCCGTTTGTTAATTTTTTTCCCGCATAAAAACACCCTGCCACCCATCCCTACCCACAATATTATACAGTGGGTTCCTAAGGAGATGGATCCAGTTTGAAATGACAGCTACTCACATGACGATGCTTTGCATGTAGTAGCAGCAGCGTAAATGTCAAATGCAAGTATAGTAACTGTGAGCATCGGTGTATTTTACGATCGCTTCCCAAAATGTTTGTTAAAGTGAGGGTTTTATGTCGCGTTTAGCAATATTACGGTGGGACACCACCAATGGGCTTCGCACATTATACCCAGGTTGGGAATCCAACCCGGGTCTTCGAGTGAACACTTTAACCATTAGGCCCACGCTCACTGTGAACACTCTTTAGGAGCGAGTTCGGTTGAACGCAGTGTTGGACGAAATTCCAGTTATATCAGGGCATGTCAGCTTAATGTGGGTTAAAAGTCCTAAGTGGTGCAGGTCGCAGAGAAGATGATTAAAGATCAGGAAGACTTTCAACTCCAACCACTTAGAAAAATGTTGATGAAATACTTGATGTCATTATGGAGGATGGACGACGCGCCATACGTCAAATAAGCAGGGAGGGGGTACTTCTCACGAAAATGTCGAGAACATTCTAAGAAATGAAGTAAGCATGCCAAAGGCATCAGCACGTTGGGTTCCAAGGCTGACTCTTGATCAGAAACTGTCCAGGTTCATCATCTTATTTTTGCAATTCAACAGCTGGTTTTGTTGAGCGAACTGTAGCCATGGACGAGTCTCAGATTCACCACAATCAGCCAGTGACTAAACAACAATCCAAGCAGAGGAAACTTATAACGTGTCTTTCTGAGGAGAAGGCCAAATCTTTTGCATCACCTGGGAAGGTGATGGCTTAGGATTTCTGGGATTCCAATGGAATCGGGCTAGTGCTACCACCTAAAAGGTCAGACAGCTGATATTATGACAAATAGTTATGACAACTGCGCGAGAATATGAAGAATAAACGTCATGGAAAGCTCCTTACGGTATAGTTGCTTCACCTGGACAATGTGCCCATGCACAAGCTCGCTGTCGTAATCGTTGGCAGAAGCATGGACATCAGAGAGGATTATGTTGAAAGCTTAAACTGAAACCAACAACCAATTTTAATTACACCCACTCACCGTGGGAGGTCATGACCTGTCTTTCCATGTTGGGGCACCAAAAGACTCCAGCCCAGATGTTACATGTTTGCGCTTGGGAGGATCTCTTTGGGCTTGAAATGGGCTGGGATGCGCTGTGTCAACATACTTCTCTTCAATGGCTTCGTGACGTTCTGCTGTATAAGATGGGCTGAAGAAACTTATCCAAGGGCAAACCTGAGCTGACTGGATATCCTTTAACATCTTGAGGATGTGATCTAAATGACCTGTGAATGAAACTCAGCTGCAGTATTCTCATGTCGACTCTGGGGCCCAAGGGTTGATATTCGTGAAGGCTGGTGGAATGACATGCCTGACGCCTGCAGTAAACCAGTTTATGTCGTCGTTGGTATTTAGCATCTACTTGTTTACAGTATCAGGCCTTTTGACGGGAGGTTGACCTCATATCATCAGAGTCGTCGTCGTCGGAAGCTTGGCTGTCCCACCTGACACGTCTGGTAGGCCTTGCAACATCTGGACGAGTTACCTCTACTCGTCTTCAGTCATGTTGATAACTCGAAAATTGATGGCTATACCTTCTGAGACGATATGTCCGTCGCGTAGAGTCATTTTCAATTGATCTATGATAAGAGGGGGGTTTTCAGGACTGTTTGTTAATGACCCTTCGTTGACGATGGTCTGTCATTGATTTATACAACGTTGAAGAATCAGTATCCTCGTGCTGAGTGTCTGTTTTCTTTCCAAGATGTAAGACATTTGACAATTAAAAACAGAGATGATGTTTTCCGAAAACTCCTTCAGGTCCAAGGGAGCGTGTTGATGATTTTGGGGTTCTGAGGTTTACGCACATCAGTGGATCGTTATCCAGTGAGGCATGCTTGCTTTGTACCCTGGGGCTGGTCGGACGGAAACGAGATCCCCAGCGTCGCCGTCTTGTCACCCAAGTGCCTCTCATAGATTCATCTTTAATCAACCTAGGAAATGACACTTTATCTGATTTCTGTCTGTTATTGGTTGTTATTACAAAAGATGTTTGCCTATCTTGACTTCCGATTTATGCCCACGGTTTCAGGAAGTTTTAGATGTCTGCAGAAACAGCTCGAGTCTTGTGTACACGTTCTGTTTGCATGATTGGAATCTAGGGTGAGGATCGTTAATCACTTGCCCAATGGCGCACCTTGAGCACACATCCCCGCCGGCGTTATAGAATGAGTTGGTTGGTTGGCTGGTTTGTTGTTTAACGCCACACTCAGCAATATTCCAGCTATATGACAGCGGTCTGAAAATAATTGAGTCTGGACCAGACAATCTAGTGATTAATATCATGAGCATCGATCCACGCAGCTGGGATCGATGAGAGTCCATCTCCCACAATATGTGTCTTAACTGACTACTTACGAGAAGGATCTTGATTCATATACCCCCCAAACCAAAGATACTGCTCTCAGCTTGTCCTTGTCTATAAGACGATCTACAGAGGTTACAGTGTGAAATGACCAATTGTGAATTAGATGTGATTTGGACACACAGGAATTAAGTGACGTTGTCTGCCTCACGCATACTCAGTTGCTGTGGTGCAAAGATTAGGGTTTACTGCTGAGTGCGGCGTAAAACAAACCAACCAACCAACCACAACTATCAGATAAGTTGGCAGTGAAGAGGACGTCTGTTAAAAACATCTGAAGATTTTAGAGTGTTTGCAGCCAAAACAGTAACTTATGACGATGGCGCAAAAGAGGGAGTGTATTCAAAGCAATTATGGGCTTCACACATCGTACCCTTGTTCGAAATTGAACCCAGGTCTTCCAATGTGTGAATGACATAACCACTAGGCTAAACCACTGCACCATAACGGGCTGTGTGGCGTAGGTCATAGATGTTTACATTAATGAATCTTACAAACAATGTGGCGACAAACCTCTGAACATATTGAGGGCAATCTTGGAATTGAACCAACTCTCAACAGATCACATACTGAAAAATACTCGCAGCATCTTGACCTGAAGATGACAAATGTCAAAGCAGCATCTCTGAATCCCCCTAATTGAAGACAGGAGCTCTGTTTTCTTCTGGTAGCAATTGTTTTGATTGAGTATTCATCACTGAAGACAGGAGCTGTGTTTTCTTCTGGTAGCAATTTTGTAGGTTGAGTGTTCATCACTGCAGACAGAATCTGTGTTTTCTTCTGGTAGCAGTTGTGTAGGTTGAGTATTCATCACTGAAGACAGGAGCTGTGTTTTCTTCTGGTAGCAGTTGTGTAGGTTGAGTATTCATCACTGAAGACAGGATCTGTGTTTTCTTCTGGTAGCAATTGTTTGGGTTGAGTATTCATCACTGCAGACAGGATCTGTGTTTTCTTCTGGTAGCAATTTTGTAGGCTGAGTATTCATCACTGCAGACAGGATCTGTGTTTTCTTCTGGTAGCAATTTTGTAGGCTGAGTATTCATCACTGCAGACAGGATCTGTGTTTTCTTCTGGTAGCAATTGTGTCGGTTGAGTATTCATCACTGCAGATATATTTTCACTTGGGGCAACATGTAGTTTACATCAAACACAACAAACAGGTCCATTGTTGAAAAGAACCACTGTATTTCTTGACTCATGGAATTATTAAACATCTACAGTGTAGATCTCACTTGATCTCATCCAAGCGATATCTCCTGTGGGAGCCAGTTTTGGATGATAAATCTTTTTTTTTTATTATGGCTTTAAACAAAATAGGGGAGAGAACACCAGGCACAGGCATTGCATATTACACAACAGACTGTGACTTTAGCCACTAGTTCGAAGCCCGATTCTAGTTAAATTGCTTTCGGTTCCGTAAGCTTTGCTCCTTAAAAAAAAATACATGCACACTCAAATCTTCTGAAATTGATGTCATGTGACAGGTTCGGGCATGTTGTCTCTGCCATTATCTTTTCGGGTGAATTGTTTTACGGAAGTCACCCCTTGAGATCTCAGTTCCACCTCAATCTCCTCCTCTGACATTTAGCCTGATCACGAACAATGCCCCTACATGAATTAGGAGACTTGTGCACTGAGACAACTATCTCAGTATCTGCAAAATGATGTGCATTGAGCAGATTTAGAGACTGTTGTCTCCTTGCACGCTCTTTTAAAAGAGAACCAGACCGTAAACGAGTGACGTTCTTCACATAACCACTGATCCCTGTTTAGCTTTAGAAACAATAAAAGGATTGATCTTGAATGGTTGACCACTAACACCTTCTACAACCAGAAAACGAGGCCATGAATCTACATTAGTAACACAAGTTTCATCATCAGAAGATAAAACTGTATCTGTGTCGACGTGCCTTCTCTTATGTTTGTAACGAGAACCAGTGATTTGTGGGTCAGCCATGATGAAAGAAAACAGATTCGACAACCCTGCTCCCCACCCGCCATGGAGTGTCAACAAGGACAGTATTGCAGTGGAAGCCAACTACATACACTAGGGTTACAGGGGTGCTATACTCAAGCAATACCAACACAGGTAGCTAATAATGTCAAACAGAATAAGAGTCAGGTTGGTTCTGCCCTGTACAATTATCTGAAGACAATCAGAACCATGAGGTCACTAATGCCAGATTGGCCCATGAGCCACCGCCTTCTGTCATAGGACTCTAGGCAAAGTTGTAATACATGCAGAATGCAATAATATACCGTATTTACAGCGTGATGCGCTTTTATAATCAAATTGACATTGACCATGCACAGGGCACGGCATGGCCAGCCGATTGATAGAACCGGGCCCATTCTACCACCCGTTTAGGTGAAGTAAGGGTCAAAGTGGTGTGTTGGGCGAAAGGAACACCTGTTCCTGGCTCCAGTGCCCTCAACCACCAGAATCCCTTCCTCCGCCGACACAGGGGCGTAACCCACGCAAACAGGTTGCCCATTTTAGTCGCCTCATATGACCAGCAATGGGAGGCTGTGGAAATATTCTGCCCCGGTTCCACACGGGGGAAGAGCTATTAGCGCTACCCAGCACTCACCACGAGGAGGTTGCTCTTCACGAGTGCCCCAGATTTAATTAACTCATGAAGTGGTTGTATGTAGATTTAATTGAGACGATATCCCTTCTAGTGTAGTCTTATGTTTCATGTTATCAATAAGTAGGATTGTATTTTCTCCACAATTTAAGAATTCAGTGCAGTTGAGGACACCTACAGCTCTACTACTTGATTAAAATTGATTTCCTATAATTTATTTTAAGAAAATTAGTTAAATGTGTAATCTAAATATCATGATTAGATCTAATACCAATTGCACTTCTACATATCCTATCACAATAATGGCGCTCACAAACTTTTTGTGCCTGATGAGTTGTCGTTTTCTTCGTTATTGAAAAACTTTTTTTTTATAAAAAAAGAAACATCTTAACCTGGTAATTCATTGCCTTGAACACATGCTTTTAAACGTCTTCATAAAGGTTCAACGCCCTTTGCCGTTTGATTTTGAAGATATATAGTTTCACAACGTACACAATTTGATAGTGAACAGAGAGGTGATTGACAGATAGACTATGGAAATAGGTCGAGCGTCCTGAAGAGCTAAGTATGTGACATAATATTAACATATATTTATTGTATATATAAATGCTAAGTAACTTCCGAATTCGATTGATTCCATGTAAGCATTTCCCTTTATCCCTTTTCCAAAAACGTTTGTACTTTAAGGCAACCAGGTATCCAGATTCCAGTCACTGTACTGCAGTGTTGGTATTAGATATTATCATATATTTGTTATGTTTCCTATTAAGTTATATGTAAATATATGGTGTTAAATATTTGGTTGGTCGTGGGGGGGGATGCTCTTAAAATTCTGAAAATACTTTTGCTCTGTATATTCTCCTCACTTTATAATAGACGGAGGAACATTAAATTGTCTTCTGTTTCTCCTTTTGCTTGTTCAAATTCTTAGTATTTCACGTTTTGTAAGGCATGACAGATTTGAATGACTTTGAATTGAATAAACAACCGAATTCACCTGCATGTTAGACAACTTATTTTCAAGCACTATAACTTCAGTGACCTGACAACAGAACGTTGCATACATTGAAATCATCTGAAGAACTCTCACTTCAGGCACCAAAAGCTCACATGAAATGTCATTAGTCTGTATACAACGCCTGTAAAATAGAGTAGTCTCCCTTACATCAGTGGTTGTGCTGAAACACACATAATCTTGCGTAGGTCTCGATTGTTTCAGACATCGACTTAGACAATAAAATTCGGAATGTTTGAACCTTGTAAAGCTGAATTTTGGAACCAGCGGTCGACCGATTATATAAAAGTCATATACTAAATGTGTACTTTCAATGAGCTATAGTCTATCCGTTGAAGCCTGCTCAATGCGCTACCCTGGTCAGTGTGCTCCCTGGGGTATATACAACCGGAGCACCTGTCATGCGCTAGGTTAAAGGTCACATTACCCATCTCATTCTTCCGTGTACCAATTCACTGCAGAGTGAACAGAGCGATATTTAAAAAATGTCACATGCCCAATGCCACATGTGTTTCAAGTAGGGACAGGACCGAACCCCTAGAAAATCTCAGGAATGAAGCTGCCGAAACACGGTCACCCATACAACTACTCTCCGCGTCCAACCTTGGTTACCTTCACCTGATATGTTATCTGCGCGATTTGCACCGGATGACGTGCCTCCATTAGATTAATCTAGTTAAATATTGGGCACGAGTGGGCCAGTCGTCTAAGCGCCGCAATCTGCTGTGCAGAGTCGCGTCCCTTTGGCATTCCAAAAATCTTTGATAATCCCGGTCCGCTCCAATTACGTTTATAGGTTTGTCAGCACCATACTCACGCTCGTGAAACTTCTGAAACCTGCACATTGGGCTTCATTCCTAATTAAGCTGACATGCCGTGATGTATCGGCAATACTGTTCGACGGCATTAAACAAAACTCACTCACTCTAGATTAATCTCCTTTCATTCAGGGTGTAGTGTTCCATATGTATATCGATGATGCACCTGCAAACAAAAAGGAAGAACCAAGCTTCAATCGTGTTCAACTACGTTGCAATTTATGGGCGAGTGAATGAGTGATTTGGGGTATAGTCACGGTATGTCTGCTTAATGTTGGAGGAATGCGACTTTGTTTCCATAGTGCGCGGTTTGGCGCGGTTTCACCAACTGCAAACCGCTAGGGGCTAGCGTTTGGTAAAACCGCGACAAATCGAAACAGTTCATTTATGATGACGATGTAGTATTTCCATTGGCGCGGTTAGGACCGTTCGGCTAAAAATAAAATCGAACAGTGCTCGATTATCTTGAACCGCGTGGTTAGCCCAGCGGTTCTACCCGAGCCAAGGGTAATTTTACAGAATAAGGCCTAATATCTTGGAAAAAAATCTTGCATAGCGGTTTGACTTGAGGTGCGCCGTTTGAATATATACAGAGTTTTGTATTACATTTCAACCGCCTCCCAAAACGGGCCCCAAACCGCGTGGCGAACTGACTGAATGAAAGTGTTTTTCATTCAAAAGAAACACGCCAGAAAGATATATTCTTAATTGAATACTGAATTTTATGATTTTTAATATAGCTATTGTTGCTTGCATTATTGAAAAGTAAGCTTATAAACGTAATATTAATTTATGAATGTAGTACAAACCAACAAAATCATTTTCAAACGAACTATTCCAACGTGTCCGTAGATGACTAGCCGTCAGTTCATGTGGGTGTCGCTGCTGGTGTCATCCTGAGAAAATGGGGCTGGCGTGTCACGCCGAGGTGTTTTCATGTAGGGAGGGCGGTTGTGGGCAACGGGCATGTCAAGTTGCTGCCCATCACACATAATACGTGTACAAATACCTACAGGGTTAGAACAATTGCTATCATTTGCTTGTATCGTTCGTCAACACATTGCCATACAGTTCTTCAGTGTTACCAAATCTTCTCGTGATGGATGCCAGCGAAGTATCTCGCCTTGTAGACTACATCGCCTCTACTACGTACCCAGAAGACTTCACCAAAGATCAAAAGAGACGTCTACGTGAGAAGGCAGCCTCTTTCACAGTTGCTGACAGAGTTCTCTACCATCTAGGCAATGGGGAGAAGAAGCAGAAGGTCGTCGTTGGTGAAGAAGAGAAGATGAAGATCATAGAGACTCTCCACAGCAGCATTGTCGGTGGTTGTCACTTCGGGCAGAATGCAGCCATTGCCAAGGTCACCGAGCGGTACTGGTGGCGCAGTATGAGTAATGATGTCCGTGAGTTCTGTAAGCGTTGCCCTGCTTGCCAGAAAGCGAACCCCAACAACAGACCCAAAGTGGCAAGCTTACACCCTGTCCCTGTTAAGGAACCTTTTCATCGATGGGGTATTGACCTTATTGGACCACTTAAAGAAACTGTAGATGGGTTCAGGTATATCATCGTTGCCACAAAAAACAAACCCACAAAAGAACCAAACAATAACAATCTAGAAATAAACCAACCCTACAAAATGGAGGAGCTCCTCTACGTAATCCAAAACAGGAAAAAGGGCACAGCCCCAGGATTAGACCTAACTTCTGAACAAATAATTAAAAAAAACAACCTAAAACTATATCCTACTCCCTGGAAACAGGCCCTAGTCATACCAATCCCTAAACGTAATAAACCAGCTAATCAAACTAACTCATATCGACCAAAATCTCAACTTCAAACTTATGCAAAGTAATGGAATCAATGGCTAAAAATAGATTACAACATTACCTAACCCAAAATAACATCAACTATTGAACTGCATGGCAAGTATTTATAAAACGACCGGGGGAGGAAATATTCTGGGGGGAGAATTTATTTCGTAGGGTGGGGGAGAGTTTATTTCGAGAGGGGCGGAACTGTACCGGTATAAATTCGCCGGGGGGAGACTTTATTCTGGGGGCGAATATATTTCGTGACACCGGAAGTGATGCAAGTCCTAGACGTGTGCCACACGTCCCGCCAGCACGTTTACACACTGTGCAGACAGTTGAGGATATAATCGACAGGGAACACGTCTCGGATTTAGTTTGCGGACATGAATACGTAAATAGTTTTTGGTTTCGAATGCATATGTTTTCCTCTGCATTATGTTCAAACACAATTCTGCTGTATCTGTCTTTTGCCTCAGCTCCCTAGTGTATTCATGAATATAGTCAGTAAGCCTGTGGGAGTCACGAGGCCCGATAGAACAGAGTGTCGAGCTCGAGTGAGTGTGAAGTTGACCTTGTGTGCTGCCTACTGTCTGTAGAACTCCCATAAAAAAATGGGTGAGGTCGGCGCTGAGATGTATGCACGAACTTTCATCCAGACAATTCACAAATTGTGCCTGGCGCTATATAATGAAACTTGATTCTTTATATTCCAAAAGCTTCAAATTTATGCATAAGAGGTATCTAATCCACACCTAAAATTAGTAAACATAGCACGTTTATCTCCTGACTGACTTAAGGCGATAACTGCGACGCTAATAACTATCCACCTCGTTACTTTCTAAAACATTGGTCACCAAAAGATAGCAATGTCCATTAATTATCATAACGGTCTTCTATATATAGGATGGTTGTTACGTCCATTTTGAAAACTGCGTTTAAGTTAAGCATTACATTCAAAACCAGCGTAACTGACACCCCTGACCTTGTAATAATATAATAACACAAGGTCACATGATCTACTGGAAGAAAGAATCCTGTTGTTTATGCATATTTAAACTTGACTGTAGAATGGATTTGCTGAACAAAACAAGTTAAAAGACATTCTTTACAAACTCAAGTTACACCCTTGAATCTATAATGTCACATCACATCACCTAAAGCATGTTTTTATTGCTAAACTGGAATCTGCGTTTTTGTCATCTTATGGGATCGATTGTACACCAAACAAAGTACAAGACGGTCAATAAGGCAAACATGGACGGTCTTGTTAGTATCGAAACTGAAAAACGAACAAAATAAAACTATTATATTCATGTCGTAATTATCTGCAGTGAAGTGACAGGTTAGTGTTTCAAGGGACGCAACTCTTAAATCCTTCTCTGCCACATAGGTCACTTCAGAATGCCTGTTCACACATGCCCATGCTTGGAGGCAGACCTCATCACTATCAACATACAGTATCTAGAATTAGTGAATTGATTTATGTCATGTGATGTTACGTGTTATAATTCAGATTTCATGAATTCCGTGCAGCTGTCGGAATGCTATATATAGTTCATAAGATGTCATGACCTATTGTTACCTCAATGCTTAGAACTACGTCATTAATAGTGTCTGCTCTACGTCAAGCATTCGTACTTTCATTAAGAGAGAGAGAGAGAGAGAGAGAGAGAGAGAGAGAGAGAGAGAGAGAGAGAGAGAGAGAGAAATGTTTATTATAGTGTCACTTGTTATATACAATTCATACTTAAACGCTTTCACAAACAATAAGATATAACATCCGACCAGGTATGGTCTACGAGACACTAGATATAAAATCACATGTAGAGCGTAGAATTCGTTGTACACTCATACACACATGCATATGCAGACGCACACACACACAAGAACACACACACACACGCAACATAACTCACGCACGTATTCATACACAAACACGAAGACACATACACAGGCACACTTACGAACATGCATACTGTCAGAATCATAAACACTCTATCCACATGTATACTCTTACCAACACACCCACCCAAAAAACAACAACATACATACACCCCCCTCCCCACCACACACAACCACATACCATACATAACATAAACCTCACACCACAAACACACACATGAACACACACACATGCAGACACATACCATACCCCCGTACCCCCTCCAACTCCCCCACATACACATACACACACATACCATACATACGTTAAACCTTACACCACAAACACACACAAGCCCCCCCCCCCCCCCCCCCCCCCACACACACACACATACCATACCCTCCGTACCCCCTCCAACTCCCCACACACACACATACCATACATATGTTAAACCTTACACCACAAACACACACAAGCTTACACACACACCAGACACACATACCATACCACCCCCACCCCCCCCCCCCCCACCCCCACACACATACACACACATACCATACATACTTAAACTTTACACCACAAACACACACAAACTTACACACTACACACCACACATACATACCATACCATACCCCCCCCCACACACACACACCACACACACATACCATACCCTCCGCCCCCCCACTCACACATACAAATACACACACACATACCATACATACTTAAACCTTACACCACAAACACACACAAGCTTACACACACACCACACACACATACCATAACCCCCCCCCCCCCCCCCCCCCCCCACATACACACATATCATACATACGTTAAACCTTACACCACAAAACAAACACCACAAACACGTACCATACCCCCCCCCCCCCCACCCCCCTCCACACACACCCTCCACACACACACTCACACGCACAGTTGTGCATCTACAATCACCGACACTCAACATACACATTACATGTATGATATTAATCACAAGCAGAAATACTACTCTTCGCAAGCACAATAACATACATGTTGAAAAGCGCACACAGAATTAAATGCGTGTCAAGCGCCTTTTGAATATTTGATCAATTAACTTACAAAGAGTATAACACCCGTGTTCACATCTGTGTAATGTAATACATTTCTCGATTGAAAATAAGTTTAAGAAATCTGGCTTACATTCACACATAGCGTTCATTACATCATAACGTAAATCATCATACATGTTACATGGATCAAGTCGACGACGTTTAAGTTTCTAGCGAGCTTGCAACCTTCCTTTTCAAATGGGCGCCCTATTTTACTTAACCAAGTATGAATGAGAAGTATTAATCTTGTAATTTATATACTGATTAGGCGGTATAATAAACGAAATACTTCTATGCGTTGTTAGTGACACATGATTTCCAAACCATGTCTCACCTGGTGGCAACATTTGACGCATTACGTCTAAGGCCAAGATAATAATCACAATACATTTTGCAATGTGTTTAACTTTTTATGTTCATATAACCCCCAGATGGAAGCACCAAGGATTCATACATTTTAGTATAACTTGCATAAGTAAAACCACCAGCATCAAAATATCCGGAAAGCTCGACTTGCCGATTTAGCTAGATCATTAATTGTTAACTCAAAGTCCATATGTTCGTTAAGCCACAAACCAGGAAAATGTACAAATGTTTCCTCCAAATGTTTGAGCCTTTTGACTGCATACACAATGACTTGTTCACAATAAGTGTATAAATACTTTCCTTGTTTAAACCACACCATGAGGAAAGTAGCAACAGGTGCTGATATCCGCGTATTTACCACAATGACTAGCGGCACATTGCATTTATAATCTGCATGTTATACACTCATATCTTTTGTACAGGTCTGTTACTAAATCCAGTGCTGATATACCAACTGTAAGCGGATAATGTTGTCACAAAATTCATATTCATGTAGGAGATTATCAGACGTCGTCAGCAACGGTGCACGGGTTTCCTTCACAGTATTGACCTGTTTGTCTGCATACACAATGATTTGTGCAGATCATTTGGTAAACATCTTCCTTGTGTAACCTATACACGTGGTAAGCAGTAGCAGGTGTTCTGCTCTTGTATTATAACCACAATGACTGATTGAACAAGATATGATAATACATACATAATATACATAAATCGAGTGCTGATAATATAATTACCACACCGCCCATAAGCACACAATGTTATCGAATCATTCAGTTTATTTCAGGTACGCTTTTTGTTTGTTTGTTTGTTTGTTTGTTCCAGCTATATGACGGCTATTTCGAGAACGCACAACTCCACCTCACCTTGTGTGAAAGAACACAATAATTTCATTTTGATCCCCAACACTACCCGTCTATGTAATGTATTTATTATTTTAAACAATCATACATTTTTCCACACGAGAGATGGGCGGCTACATCCTCATACTGTTGTTATACCCACAATTACTTTTAAGGATTACAATAACAGAAGCACTTTGCGAGGGACTCTCCCACAGCATGCGTTAATGTGTGTGAGTGAGTGGCAATGGGTTCCTTAACATTAGGTATATTGACTTTTTTCTGATCTCTTGTCCCCTCTTGTACATATGGAGAGGTGACTTTTGATATCAAATATATATATAGAGAGATATACGAGTCGATAAATGTCTAGAGTACTGCTGACAGATTCAGTAGCAGAGTCATAGGGATGTCATTTGATTGTGGCGTCATGGTATAATTGAAGTCACAATGGTCTTCAAAGCATTGTGATGCAATTGTATTGCAGCGATATCTACAATGTAGCATGTTTTCAATGATAAATCGTGACATTATATTTATAAACCAAATGGCCCAAACCTTTTCTCATACGCCTGTCATCGATCCGTCCTTAAGTTTGTCCTTAATATTTATTTGTTTCAAACACAAATTCATATCATTCAATTTTACAGTTGCGGTTACTTTCATTCACTTCATTAGCCATATTTTTTCTCTGTGTGTTGCTGAGGTGAGATGGTGTGCGTGTGTGTGTGTGTGTGCGTGTGCGTGTGTGTGTGTGTGTGTGTGCGTGTGTGTGTGTGTGTGTGTGTGTGGTGGGGGATGGGAATGCAAATACTGTCAGCTTCCACAATCTGCTGTAGTGTTGCGTCCTTTGGCAGTGCTTATGATTCCATAGGAGCCTAGACTGTGATGTTTGGTTTGCAGCACCATACCTGTGACATATATACTCTTGACAATGTGAGGGGTCATGAAACATAAACAAGGTATTGACAACAAACGTCCTATGCAAGGCTGTTGATAGTATGCAGTATACAGACAGTTGTTGTCTTGAACAAGCATCACGTTAGTGGTCCTGCAATAGTAATTGTATTCAATGAACAGTACCTTCCTCCTTGTTTACCATGGGAGGTAACTCGTACATATCTAATGGAGGAAGTCTCGCGGGATTTCTGATACATTTCGACCTTATGCAATACAATTCTATGAACAGTTCTCAAGGCGTGTCCCGGGCTCGTGACATCAGGTGTGGGTATTGATTTTATACCGGATGGTGATGTCTTTGTCACTTCACTGTAGCCACGATGAATACTGCATATTCAACTAACAATAGGCTTTACAGGCGGCAGCTGAGGGTACTATTGTGCTGTTCAATGTTAAAGCTGCAATGCATGCAGGGCATCATGATATCATTTGAGTGTATGTTTTAACGTGAAATATCGCGTCGGTACTGTATTGTGTCATGTCATACCCATTCCAACCTATTTGGAAATATGACATTTCATTTGGTGGTTCTCAAAACCTGTGTGTCGACTGAATAACAAGGTTTCAGTTCATTGTGTACTGTGAAAGTACTTCGACTTTCACGTCAAATATGTTTTATTGCCTCTTTTGAAACAGCGTGGATTTCCTGCTTCAGTTACCTTCTGTTAAAACCTTTCGTTTGGATTGTGACTCAGAAGTTATATCATTACCATGCCATTAACATTTCAAATACTCTCTCGGGGATTAATGTTGTAAGCGTTTGCATTTCCCCAGGAAACGTGTTTATTGTTCATGTATGAAACATGTGACCAGCTTTAAATAGATCCGACCCTATGATCGTGCGTGGTTCAGGACATAGAAACCTCACATGAAAGGAACATACATAAAGGAAAATATGAAATGAATATTGGGTGCATGCGGATAAAATTATACTGATGTAATTTCTAAACTATCACTCAATTTGTACTCGACCTGTCACCCGATGCATTTAGAGATTTAAATGTTATACATTCGACACATAGAAACCAAGGAGAAACACCATACATTTAATATAATGATCAGTTTGTGTGATGTTGTAATATTTGTGTGTGTGTGTGTGTGTGTGTGTGTGTGTGTGTGTGTGTGTGTGTGTGTGTGTGTGTGTGTGTGTGTGTGTGTGTGTGTGTGTGTGTGTGTGTGTGTTTGTAATTTAAGGTCGCCCTGAAAAATATGATTTTGGTTGGTTTGTTGTTTTACGCCGCACTATTCCAGCTATATGTCGGCGGTATGAAAATAAATCGAGTCTGGACCAGACAATCCAGTGATTGATAACATGCGCATGGGTCGTTGACATGCTTCAAACAAGTAGGCGAGCCTGACCACCCGTTAGTTGGCGCTTACGAAAGGCATAGTCGCCTTTTACGGCAAACATTGGTTGCTGAACTCCTATTCTACCCCGGACCTTCTAAGCGCATACCCAGGTACCCAATTGTAAAGGCACTGGTGAATCGACACCAAGCAGTGCATGCGGGGTGCTCTTAATTCTTGAATATGACGGGACGGGTACAGCCACTGTTCTGATTTACACCAGCATACTTTGTCTACGGCTTTAAAGAGCAAAGACAACGGAAAAAATAAGAACGTAAACACTTTATCGAGTGTTTATCCGAACCCATGTGTGTTTCCTCATCATATATATATATTTGGAATTAATTTGGAAATGTTCGGGAGACACTGTACTCTTTAAATAAGTGTAACGAACTAAAACAAAAATGTCCCTAAATAAACTTAGTAAAAGTAGAAGACAGAGCCATAATTCAAATACATTCTAACTAGGGCTTCTTTCTCAAAAGGTAAACATTTCAAAAGTGAAACAGGCCTAATTGTGGGAGTGATTAAAGCGTTCGCTCGTCACGCCGAAGACCCGGGTTCGATTCCCGACATGGGTACGTGTGAAGCCCATTTCCGGTGTTCCCCGCCGTGATATTGCTGGAATATTGCTAAAAGCGGCATAGAACCATCACTCACTCATGTTCTGCCCCGGATCTTCACGGTGAGCAATATGACAGCCATATGACAGCTATATGACATCGGAATGCCAATACTCGATTCCAGACAAACCAATGAGTGATATTACGAACAACGATGGTGCGCTATCAACCAAGTCAACGCGCCTGACCATCCAACCACTGAGTCTCGCCGTACGACAAGAACAGACTGCTGTGAACCTAACTACGAACCACAACGGGGTGGATACTGTACTTTTAGTTTGGGTTAAAATAACACAACATGACAATCCACATACAAGCATATGTGTTTATTTCAAATAAAAACGATGTGTTTTGCGTCTGTAAATGTGTACATGGATGTGTTATACGAGTGAATCTCGAAACAGGAAAACTAAAGGTCAGTTAGTTTGGTACAATGACGGAACATTATACATTTGTTTATACATTATTCATCACTGGTTGAATTTTGGACTAAAGTCTAAGGATGACGTTTCACCACAGTCAGGTTACATGTCTCTTCCTTCAGGCATTTTGTGCCACTGCTTTCCACTCAAAGTGACAGACCCATGTTGACAGATGACATCTATCAGTTGATTACACCTTGGTGGAGGGAATGTTAACTTTATCTATGTGGGCGTTACTGGAAACTAATCTATAAAACGACTAAGCGTACTACAGTCTTGTTGACAATATATCACACAAACAATATACCATACAGACAACTGAACAAGGAATAATCATGCCCTTACATGAAATTACAGGTATGATCAATTATATAGTTAAACATCACATCATTACTTGATACGATCACGGCATTAACATATAACATATAAACATATTACATAGTGTTCCTGCACAAATCCAGAGAAATGAGAAGTAATTCCAACAATTAGTGGTTAAATCAAATAGGAAAATAGGTTAATGTGTAGCGAGTACAGGTATGTGTGTGTGTGTGTGTGTGTGTGTGTGTGTGTGTGCGTGCGTGCGTGCGTGCGTGCGTGCGTGTGTGTGTGTGTGTGTGTGTGTGTGTGTGTGTGTGTGTGTGTGTGTGTGTGTGTGTGTGTGCGTGCGTGCGTGCTTGTGCGCGTGCGGGCTAATACGTTTATAATTTTATAGAGCTAGCCCACTGAGATACCATGCCGCAGTTTAACCTCGCCCCCCCACTCAGACACAGTCTACTGACTCCGAGCCGACCAGTCCTTGTTTCATCCCCTTTTACCGAGTGCCAAAGCAGGGTAACAACAAGTACCATCTTTAACACCTTTTGTTGACGCGGGCGGATACTGAAGCCCCGATCTTCCGCTCTCTGGGCAGACGCTCTTTTCACTGGACCACGGATGCGGTCTAACAATAATCAGAAACATATTAACAAATGCATCAGAAGCAGAAAGTGACGTGGTGCGTACAGGTCGGAAAAATTAAGCCTTAATGTTTCATAAGAATATAAACAAATATATAATCACAATAAGAATATATACATTGCAATGAGAACACTTCAATTCAACAGCATGTTTATAGCTGTCTGTACCCTCCTCCCCCATGGTCCCTGTAATAGGTGTAGCTACATTCAAAATATGATAATCTTCCTTCCCTTTTCAGGGAGGCGACAGCAATACAAATACATAGCGAGGGAGAGAGAAAGAGAGCGAGAAATATTATTTTTTTGTGTCACAAGCACAAGCAGTCTTTGGTAAAAACATTTGACATAATATGTGTTCAAAACAAAGGTTGTACATCCAGGCTTATTAGGCTCATCAGACACATTAATTATACAAATGTATCAATAGTGAAAAAAACAACAACAATAATAATAATAATAATAATAATAATAATAATAATAATAATAATAAAAACCATATAAATAAATTAATAAATTGAATATTACATATCTACAATACTCATAAAAATAAAAGTGGCGTTACTTTAAAAAAAATCAATAATAGGCTTATGAGACACATTAAAATACAAATGCATCAATTGTGAAGAAAACATGAATAATAATACTACTAATAATAACATTTATGAAACATAAATAATAATAATAATAATAATAATAGAAAATATATAATAATAATAATAATAATAATAATAATAATAATAAATTGAATATTACATATCTACAATACTAATAAAAATAAAGTGGCGTTTCATTTACTTTAAAATTTCAATAATAGTTATAATGATAATGGTAATAAGCTTATAAAGTTTTATCTTATATTGTATAGTTCTTCTAACGCCTAACCTTCATTCAACAGTGTTGAACAGAAACGTACCCACGCTCCAACATACATGTTTCACAGCTAGATATGCGCATAGTAATTCTATTGATTTAGCTGTTGTATGTAACGTCGCCAGTCAATAATATATGCGAAGTACTTTCTCTCCTTCTAGGAGTTCATCAGTGCATGTCTGTTACAATATGACGTCATCATAATAGTATGATCTATAACCTTATTATTGATAGATTTACATAGTTGAATTTGTCGCCCAAGCGTCATTCTTGATTACGACGCTTTGGTCAATTATTAGAACGGATATCGTCGCGACAAAGCAACTCTCCGCGTGATATACTTGGGTTCAGTAAATTAGGTTTTGTGTTTATATGTATTGTTTTGTTATGATATGTTATGATTTAAGTATCTGTCGATATAAGGATAGACTTTCACCAGCTGATGAAGACAGTGCCTCACGTGAGAAAATGGAACTAGCTAACGCGAGGCACTGTCTACATCAGCTGATCAGCGTCAAGAAATACACCTTCAATGATGACTTTGTAGTCATATCATTATGATGACTGCACATTGTACTACCTTGATGTACTTCTGAAAGGAGAGAAAGTCATCCGCATAGAAAGAAGAGTATTTTGACATCGTAGTTACTTTATATACATGACGGGTGAAATCGTTTCCACCCGCGAGGATTACGGGATCGATCTTAGTAACAAATGCTGGTCATAAGAGGCAATCAAACTGATCAGGTGATCAGGCACGGTGACATGGGTTTATTGCGTTATCGTACCCCGACAGCGTGGATCGTAGCTCGCAATATCGATCGCTGGATTGTCTGGTCCCGGCTCGATTATATATATAATTTACCTATTCTAATCTACCTTTATATATATATATATATATATATATATATATATATATCCCGTCCGTCATATTGCTTGAATATTGATCAATGCGGCGTTTAACAACCAACAAACAAATATAAATGTTTCAAGAACTGGAATGAAGTTTGGAGATGACTTAATATCAACATAAACTTTAACTTAAACATGTTCAGTACACCCATTTGAGACTTCTCAAGAAATGCCACACGCGCTGTGTTTTATGAGTCATGAAATGACAATGCTGCGGAAAATCTTTATCGGTTTTGAATTGATCTTCGACGTCAAGGCAACGATGAATACCTCAGGCATTAAAAACAGATAATATTGAGATACTCAGCGTGCGGTCTGAGTGAGAGAGCGGGTGATACAACAGCAAATATCGAGGTAACTGAAGCGTAAAAGTGAAATATAAATGTATCGAATATTAGTCCCATCGTTCCTACGAAACTTTAAGATTTGTTTTGCAAGTTGGGCATTAAATCTGAAACACTCTTTATATTACGTTGATACAAATACTGATACAAAGACCCGAGCGATTGAATTAGGTCAGGTGTCCCAGGAGAAATGGATTTGTCGTTACAAAATTGCAATGTGACACAACTACTAATGTGTTCTGGAATAGAAATATGCATCGATTTTTCCGCTCAGGTATAATTGTGGTAGCACGTTAGTATTGGCGTTGACGCGGGTTCGACCGTATATACAGATCAACTTTAAATGATTATTTTGATTCTAAGAAACAAAAGCAATCTCTTTTTAAATCACGAATATTAATGATTAATTTTATGATGTAACAAAGTTAAATGTTATCTAAAAAAACACACGCTTGGACATCCCCTCCCCTCGATCCTTGTACATAAACACATATTTTCTAATTTCAGTGTTAAATTATTTCAAATAATGTTGTGTTATATCATTAACATGAGCCTAAGGCAAATATTAATTGTGTTTACATGATGGTGCTAGAGATCACAGGAAATGTTCATAAACATTTACATTAAACTGCATATTGATGAATATAATGTAGCTGTGAAGTGTATATCAAATCCTACACGCGAGAGTAAGTATTACCGAACGATAGGGTAGCTGTATATGACGCAATACAATTTAATAAACATATAGTCCGAAAATAAGATCACAGCGAACGACTATATTAAACCTAATAGAGTCTAATTGCTGCAAAAATATCATAAACTATTTTTTTATGTAAGCACTCTGCTTACGAGTGCTATTCATAATCGAAAACTATGCACTTATTGATTCATTTTCAGTATGACAATTATAATCGAGTAATATGGACGGATAATATCTATTTTCAGTAATCAACGGGTTTTTTATTGGCATAATCGAATATTGCACACTATTGCTAGTTTGAGTATTCTTAATGCAAAATGCGCCACGTCAAGATAACACAAATATAAGTTATTAAAATTAACACCAGTTGAAATGACCTATCCATGAAATACTATAGATCATAATACGACATCTAATATGTTTATATAGGCGGTCGGGTAGTCTGGTGGTTAAAGCGTTCGCTCTTCACGCCGAAGACCCTGGTTCGATTCCCGACATGGGTACAATGTGTGAAGCCCATTTCTGGTGACCCCCGCCGTGATATTGCTGGAATATTGCTAAAAGCGGCGTAAAACCTCACTCACTCACTCACTAATATGTTTACATGTACAAATTGTTGACATAATTAATAAGATGATAAATCGATGAGGGGTTTTACATTGTCAAAAATGCCAATCATATGCAAAGCAAAACTGCATCCAAATGTATATGAAGTCACTGTTTGATAAGACAGATTAATATGTCTCTCTAGACTAATTCCATGATTGGAAAGCTATAATTTCTCTTGGCTAGTTTGGTACTTTTCATCCTTCATGTGGAATAGCAGCGCTGGTTATTATAATATTATAAATCAATCCATGATTGCTTAGCTATAATTTCCCGTAGCTAGTTAGATACATATCATCTTAAACGTGTAAAATTAGCGCTGGTTATCATAATATTATAAGTCTTTATAGATAATGTGCATGATTGGTAAGCTATAATTTCGCGTAGCTAGTTAGATACATATCATCTTAAACGTGTAAAATTAGCGCTGGTTATCATAAAATTATAAGTCTCTATAGACAATGTGCATGATTGGTAACCTATTATTCCCAGTAGCTATTTATTTATTGTCATCTGACGAGGTATATCAGAGCTAGATATAATGAATTACTAATAAGTTGGAACCATTCAAAGACAGTTTATAGCTTTACGCTTTCACTGCTGGAGTGAACTGTGAATGGCCGTCCTTAGTCTGTTCGGGAGCATCAGGTGTTGGGCCAAGCTTCTTTGCAAATGCCGGGTGAATTCTGAAACAATTTGAAAACGCAGCGTTAGGTATTCATAGCGGAATCTTAACAAAAAACCGCATGTGAGTTTGAGTATAATATTGCGGCATTATTGAAAGCGGATTATCAGTTCTCAGTGACATCAACGCTATTCAATCAATTTATCTTTCATTAAGCACTTTAAGGCCGCGGGTCTGTAGTACATACAAACAATGCTATTCGTTGGAGGCAATGTATAATCATGGCCAATCGGGCTTCAGCGCATGCTTTTGTACTTCACTCTTTAATCAACACAATCTACAGCATATTAAAACACCAACTGTTTCTTTAAATTGAGTGCCTTTTGGTGTCACGTGGGGGCACGGGTGGCCCAGTCGTCTAAGGCGCCGCGATTCGCTGTGCAGAGTTGAGTCCCTCGGGCACGCCAGAAACCTAGATTGTGGGTTCGAGTCCCGGTTCGCCCCGATTATGTTTCTAGTTTTGTCAGCACCATATTCGTGCTCGTGGGTTTCACCGAGAGTGGAAAACGTCTGAGACCTGCATCACTTCGGGCTTTCCTCTCACATTAAGCTAACATGCCGTGATATAACTGGAATACTATTAAAAGCAGCGTTAAACCCAACTCACTCACTTACTCAATTGGTGTCACGTTTGTACAATGTGACGCCACTGACGGGGTGTTCCTGTAAGAATGTGTAGCCGGTACGTCGTGCCTTAGAATGTCTCATGAGACTGCTGGTAGGCATTGGTTATTGCATATCATCACATTACGTTTACTAGTCCGGTTTAGACTATTTACAGTCACCCATTGTGTCATTTTGTCGCACTGCAGTGAAGCATATGCAAATTATTATTCAAAGGAATTGATATGACTTGATAAGTCGTCTTGAACCTAAAGAATAACAATGTACTGCTCACAAAATAAGATAGGACAAAAACATAACAAAATTGCTAATAAATATGATAATTATAAATTCCTGTGTACCCCATGTTCCAGTAGCACAGAGGACTCGTTTCGATAACAAATAGATACAAGGCATGCATAGATATGAATCAGGGCGGAAGGATGACAGTGTCATGTGGGTTCCTGTGT